>NC_083465.1:32272348-32597123 GCF_030014155.1 Tachysurus vachellii
TTAAATTCAAATTTCTGCATAAAAATCATATTAATTTATAACATTTAATTATATAACAAATAAAAATATAGATAAGAATATATATTAAATAGTAGGGATGAGCGAGTACAGCATTATCTGTATTTGTATCCGTATCTGTTAACCATATGAATTATCTGTATCTGTATCCGTACTCGGAGTGGGTGGGGCCTAACCCGGAAGTAGACAGGGCTTGTCTTGAAATGGGCGGGGCTAAAGCCAGTAATAATTAATTTGTAATATTTATAACACTAGCTTACTACCTTTATGTTTTTATGAAATACAGCAAAAACGTGTCAGACACTCAGTGTCTGGTTACTGGTTAGAGACAGCTGAAGGTTTAAAAAAGAAAAAAAAATCTCCGATAGGCAGAGACGCAATGAGAGTCGCATTCTACCAAGCAAGCACCACGTCTGAACGAACCCACATTTACCAGAACTCTACTGGTTAGTAAGTACGTATTATTAACGTTACAACCCGAAGTAAAAATCTGAAGAAACCCTAAACGTTAACGGAAAAGACCCGCGAACCCGAGTGACTGAGGGAGAGACAGAGAGCTGTTGTGTGTGTGACTGTGAATGAGCAGAGCGAGACACAGCAACACAATACATCTGTATGTGTGTAGGGGAGGGGCACTGTGACTAGCCTATCACAGAACGCTGACACAATCAGCTACCCAATGATGATTTTCATTCAATCCGAGCACAGATATTGACTCGTATTACTCGTATAATACTTGTACTCAGCAGAAGTGCTTTATCCGTACCGGATACTCGTTTCAGCCGAGTATCCGGCTCATCTCTATTAAATAGTATGTAGCAGAAATTTCAAGGTCAAATTAGAGTTTACGATTTCAATCAATGGAAACTAATATCAAATATATATTAATGGAGTTTCTATTGATTGAAAACAAACTCTAATTTGACCTTCAAATTAAATAGTAACCCTACTTCATATACTTTTGCCATTTAAATATATCTAATATTGGAACAATTTACTGTATAGAAACATTACCACAAATTTGTTTGATTGGGTTCATTTTGTCTGCTTTTACAACTTGTGTTGATGTTAGAACTGGTGATGTTTTGGGAAATATTTATGCATAAATATAGAAATTTCTAAGGGGTCACAAACTTTTAAGTAACATTGTATATAATACATAGCATATATACCTATTGAAAGTACATCAACATACATTACTGTGCGAGCTGCTTGTGTAGTTGGTTCTTTGATGGTTGTAGTATTTGCACTGGATAAAATGACCATGGTTTCTTCTTCTGCTGTTGTGGGTACAGTTTTAGATATGGCTGTTGGAATACTTGTATAGTTTTCTGCAGATGCTTCTGAGGTTATTGTAGCCAGTCTTGTAGATAAATTATTAGTTGTCAGTTTTGATGTTGCAGATGATGATACATTGGAGGCTTTGGTGATTTCCTCTAATTTTGGCTCCTGAAATGTTGTTGGTTCTGCAGTTTTTGTAGTTTGTGTTGTGTAGAAAGGTGTGGTGGTAAATTCTGCTGTTGGAAATGTAGTGGATGTCAATGTTGTAACAGTGGTTGTTTGTGAAATTGTACTTGTTGGAGTGCTAGTAGATGTCAGTCCAATTTTTTCTGATGTTGGTGGGGTGGTTGTGTATAAGGTTGTGGTCATGAATCCTGTTGTTGGTGCTGTAGTGTATGTTAATGTTGTAGAAGCAGTTGTTTCTGAAACTGTACTTTTTTCGGTAGTAGTAGGTGGTGCAGATGTTGTACCTTGTGTTATGTATATATGTGTACTGGAATATCTTGCTGAGAGTGTTGATAATGGCACGGTTGTAACAGTGACTGTTTCTTTTGTAGTAGTTGTTTCAGGATTTATACTTGTCGGGGTACTATTAGTTGTTAATGCGGTAGGTTCTGATGTTAGAGGTGCTGTAGTTGTTGAAACTTGTCTTGGGTGCAAAGTTGTGGTGGTAAATACTGTTGGTGGTGATGTATTGGATGCCAATGATGTAGCAGTGGTTGTTTTTGTTGGGGATGTAGTAGATGTCACTCCAGTTGTTTCCTGTGTTGTTCTTGCTGTTGCTGTTGTAGTTTGTGTTATGTACAAGGTTGTGGTGTCAAATTCTGTTGTTGGTGTTGTAGTGGATGTCACAGTTGAAGCAGGGGTTGTTTCAGAATTGGTACTTGTTGGTGCGCTAGTAAATGTCACCCCAGTTGTTTTTGGTGTTGTTAGTGTTGTGTTTGTTGTAGCTTGTGTTGTGTACCATATCATGGTGGTAAATTCTGTTATTGGAGTTGTACTGGATGGCACAGCTGTAGCAGTGGTTGTTTCTGAAATTGTACTTGTTGGGGTGGTAGTCGAAGTCACTAGGGTTGTTTTTGGTGTTAGAGTTGCTGTGGTTGTTGTTGTTTGTAAAGTTGTGGTGTCGAATTCTGTTAGTGTAGTACTGAATAGTACAATTGTAGCAGTGGTTGTTTCAGAATTTGTACTTGTTGGTGTGTTAGTTGTTTTAACTCCAGTTGATTCCTGTCTTGTTTGTGCTGTGGTTGTTGTAGCTTGTGTTGTGTACAAATTTGTGGTGGTAAATTCTGTTGTTGCTGTTGTAGTGGATGTTTCATTTGTAGCAGATGTTTTCTCTGGAATTGTGCTTGTTGGGGTAATAGTAGTTGTTACTGCAGTAGTTTCTGCTGTTGTTGTAGCTTGTGTTGTGTATAAAGTTATCGTGGCAGATTCTGTTGTTGGTGTTGTAGTGGATGCTTCAGTTGTATCAGTGGTCGTCTCGGGAATTGTACTTGTTGGGGTGCTAGTCATTGTCAATGTAGTTGTTTCTGCTGATGTTGGTGGTGTTTTATGTTGTGTTGTGTACAAAGTTGAGGTGTTTAATTCTTGTCTTGGTGTTGTAGTGGATGCCTCAATTGTAGCAGTGGTTGTCTTTGGAATTGTGCTTTTTGGGGTGCGAGTTGTTGTCAATGTGGTTGTTTCTGTTGATGTTGGAGGTATTGTAATTTGTTTTGTGTACAAAATCGTGGTGGCAGATTCTGTTGTTGGTGTTGTAGTGGATGCTTCAGTTGTTGCAGTGGTTTTCCCAGGAATTGTGCTTGTTGGGGTAACAGTAGTTGTCACTGCAGTTTTTTCTGCTGTTGTTGGTGGTGTGGTAGGTTGTGTTGTGTACAAAGTTGAGGCGTTAAATTCTGTTGTTGGTGTTGTAGTGGATGCTTCAGTTGTATCAGTGGTTGTCCCTGGAATTGTACTTGTTGGGGTGCTAGTCTTTGTCAATGTAGTTGTTTCTGCTGATGTTGGTGGTGTTGTACATTGTGTTGTGTACAAAATTGTGGTGGTTAATTCTGTTATTGTTGTTGTAGTGGATGTTTCAGTTGTAGCAGTGGTTGTCTCTGGAATTGTACTTGTTGAGGTGCTAGTCGTTGTCAATGTAGTTGTTTCTGCTGATGTTGGTGGTGTTTTAGGCTGTGTTGTGTACAAAGTTGAGGTGTTTAATTCTTGTCTTGGTGTTGTAGTGGATGCCTCAATTGTAGCAGTGGTTGTCTCTGGAATTGTGCTTTTAGGGGTGCGAGTTGTTGTCAATGTGGTTGTTTCTGTTGATGTTGGAGGTATTGTAACTTGTTTTGTGTACAAAATCGTGGTGGCAGATTCTGTTGTTGGTGTTGTAGTGGATGCTTCAGTTGTTGCAGTGGTTTTCCCAGGAATTGTGCTTGTTGGGGTAACAGTAGTTGTCACTGCAGTTTTTTCTACTGTTGTTGGTGGTGTGGTAGGTTGTGTTGTGTACAAAGTTGAGGCGTTAAATTCTGTTGTTGGTGTTGCAGTGGATGCTTCAGTTGTATCAGTGGTTGTCTCTGGAATTGTACTTGTTGGGGTGCTAGTCTTTGTCAATGTAGTTGTTTCTGCTGATGTTGGTTGTGTTGTAGGTTGTGTTGTGTATAAAGTTGAGGTGATTAATAGAGTTGTTGGTGCTGTAGTGGATGGTTCAGTTGTAGCAGTGGTTGTCATTGGAATTGTACTTGTTGGGGTAACAGTAGCTGTCACTGCAGTTGTTGGTGTTGTAGGTTGCGTTGTATATAAAGTCGAGGTGGTTAATTCTGCTGTTGGTGATGTAGTGGATGCATCAGTTGTAGCAATGGTTGTCACTGGAATTGTGCTTGTTGTGGTGCTAGTTGTTGTCAATGTGGTTGTTTCTGCTGATGTTGCAGGTGTTGTAGGTTGTTGTGTGTATAGAATTGTGGTGGCAGATTCTGTTGTTGGTGTTGTAGTAGATGTTTCAGTTGTTGCAGTGGTTGTCACTGGAATTGTGCTTATTGGGGTAATTGTTGGGGTTGTTGGGGTTTTTGCTGTTTTTGTTGGTGTTGTAGGTTGTGTTGTGTATGAAGTTAAGATGGTTAATTCTGCTGTTGGTGTTGTGAATGTTTCAGATGTTGCAGTGGTTATCACTGGAATTGTACTTGTTGGGATAATAGTAGTTGTCACTGCAGTAGTTTGTGCTGTTGTTGTAGGTTGTGTTGTGTATAAAGTTGTTGTGGCAGATTCTACTGTTGGTGGTGTAGTGGATGCTTCAGTTGTAGCAGTGGTTGTCTCAGCAATTGTACTTGTTGGGGTGCTGGTTGTTTCTGCTGATGTTGCAGGTGTTGTAGGTTGTGGCGTGTATAGAGTTGTGGTGGCAGATTCTGTTGCTGGTTTTGTAGTGGATGCTTCATTTTTTGCAGTGGTTGTCCCTGGAATTGTGCTTGTTGGGGTAACAGTAGTTGTCACTGCAGTAGTTTCTGCTATTTTTGTTGGTGTTGTAGGTTGTGTTGTGTACAAAGTTGTTGTGGCAGATTCTGTTGTTGGTAATGTAGTGGATGCTTCAGTTTTAGCAGTGGTTGTCTCTGGAATTGTCTTTGTTGGGGTGCTAGTTGATGTCAATGTGGTTGTTTCTGCTGATGTTTGTGGTGTTGAAAGTTGTGTTGTGTACAAAGTTGTGGTTGCAGATTCTGCTGTTGGTGGTGTAGTGGACGCTTCATTTGTTGCAGTGGTTGTCCCTGGAATTGTGCTTGTTGGGGTCACTGCAGTTGTTTCTGCTGTTGTTGGTGGTGTGGTAGGTTGTGTTGTGTACAAAATCGTAGTTGCAGATTCTGCTGTTGGTGGTGTTGTGGATGCTTCACTTGTTGCAGTGGTTGTCCCTGGAATTGTGCTTTTTGGGGTAAAAGTAGTTGTCACTGCAGTTGTTTTTGCTGTTGTTGGTGGTGTGGTAGGTTGTGTTGTGTACAAAATTGTGGTGGCAGATTCTGCTGTTGGTGGTGTAGTGGATGCTTCATTTGTTGCAGTGGTTGTCCCTGGAATTGTGCTTGTTGGGGTAAAAGTAGTTGTCACTGCAGTTGTTTTTGCTGTTGTTGGTGGTGTGGTAGGTTGTGTTGTGTACAAAATTGTGGTGGAAGATTCTGTTCTTGGTGTTGTAGTGGATGCTTCACTTGTTGCAGTGGTTGTCCCAGGAATTGTGCTTGTTGGGGTAACAGTAGTCACTGTAGTTATTTCTGCTGTTGTTGGTCGTGTTGTAGGTTGTGTTGTGTACAAAATTGTGGTTGCAGTTTCTGCTGTTGGTGGTGTAGTGGATGCTTCATTTGTTGCAGTGGTTGTCCCTGGTATTGTGCTTGTGGGGGTAACAGTTGTTGTCACTGCAGTTGTTACTGCAGATGTTGGTGGTGTTCTATGTTCTGTTGTGTATAGAGTTGTGGTGGCAGATTCTGTTGCTGGTGTTGTAGTGGATGTTTCAGTTGTAACAGTGGTTGTCACTGGAATTGTACTTGTTGGGGTGCTCATCGTTGTCACTGCAGCAGTTTCTGCTGATGTTGGTGGTGTTGTAGGTTGTGTTGTGTGCAAAGGTGAGGTGGTCAATTCTGTTGTTGGTGTTGGAGTGGATGCACCAGTTGTCACAGTGGTTATTTCTTGAATTGTACTTGTTGGGGTGCTGGTTGTTGTCAATGTGGTTGTTTCTGCTGATGTTGGTGGTGTTGTAGGTTGTGTTGAGTATAGAGTTGTGGTGGCAGATTTTGTTGTTGGTGTTGTAGTGGATGTTTCAGTTGTTGGAGTGGTTGTCACTGGAATTGTGCTTGTTGGGGTAACAGTTGTTGTCACTGCAGTAGTTTCTGCTGATGTTGGTGGTGTTGTAGCTTGTGTAGTGTACAAAGTTGTGGTGGAAGATTCTGTTGTTGGTTTTGTAGTGGATGTTTCAGTTGTATCAGTGGTTGTCTCTGGAATTGTGCTTGGTGGGGTAACAGTTGTTGTCACTGCAGAAGTTTCTGCTGATTTTGGTGGTGTTATATGTTCTGTTGTGTATAGTGTTGTGGTGGCAGATTCTGTTGTTGGTATTGTAGTGGAAGTTTCAGTTGTAACAGTGGTCGTCACTGGAATTGTGCTTGTTGGGGTAACAGTTGATGTCACTGCTGTAGTTTCTGCTGATGTTGGTGGTGTTGTAGGTTGTGTTGCGTATAGAGTTGTGGTGGCAGATTCTGTTGTTGGTGTTGACGTGGATGCACCAGTTGTCACAGTGGTTGTCTCTTGAATTTTACTTGTTGGGGTGCTGGTTGTTGTCAATGTGTTTGTTTCTGCTGATGTTGGTGGCGTTGTAGGTTGTTTTGTGTACAATGTTGTGGTGGCAGATTCTGTTGTTGGTGATGTAGTGGATGCTTCACTTGTTGCAGTGGTTGTCCCTGGAATTGTGCTTGGTGGGGTAACAGTTGCTGTTACTGCTGTAGTTTCTGCTGATGTTGATGGTGTTGTAGGTTGTGTTGTGTGCAAAGTTGAGGTGGTTAATTCTGTTGTTGGTTTTGGAGTGGATGCACCAGTTGTCACAATGGTTGTCTCTTGAATTGTACTTGTTGGGGTGCTGGTTGTTGTCAATGTGGTTGATTCTGTTGATGTTGGTGGTGTTGTAGGTTGTGTTGTGTACAATTTTGTGGTGACAGATTCTGTTGTTAGTGTTGTTCTGGATGTTTCAGTTGATGCAGTGGTTGTCTCTGGAATTGTACTTGTTGGGGTAACAGTAGTTGTCACAGCAGTTGGTGTTGGAGTGGATGCTTCAATTGTTGCAGTGGTTGTCTCTTGAATTGTACTTGTTGGGGTGCTGGTTGTTGTCAATGTGGTTGTTTCTGCTGATGTTGATGGTGTTGTAGGTTCTGTTGTGTATAGAGTTGTGGTGTCAGATTCTGTTGTTGGTGTTGCAGTGGATGTTTCAGTTGTAACAGTGGTTGTCTCTGGAATTGTGCTTGTTGGGGTAACAGTTGATGTCACTGCTGTAGTTTCTGCTGATGTTGGTGGTGTTGTAGGTTGTGTTGAGTATAGAGTTGTGGTGGCAGATTCTGTTGTTGGTGTTGGGGCGGATGCACCAGTTGTCACAGTGGTTGTCTCTTGAATTGTACTTGTTGGGGTGCTGGTTGTTGTCAATGTGGTTGTTTCTGCTGATGTTGGTGGTGTTGTAGGTTGTGTTGTGTACAATGTTGTGGTGGCAGATTCTGTTGTTGGTGTTCTGGATGTTTCAGTTGATGCAGGAGTTGTCTCTGGAATTATACTTGTTGGGGTAACAATAGTTGTCACAGCAGTTGTTTCTGCTGATGTTGGTGGTGTTGTAGGTTGTGTTGTGTACAATGTTGTGGTGGCAGATTCTGTTGTTGGTGTTGTTCTGGATGTTTCAGTTGATGCAGTGGTTGTCTCTGGAATTGTGCTTGTTGGGGTAACAGTTGTTGTTACTGCTGTAGTTTCTGCTGATGTTGATGGTGTTGTAGGTTGTGTTGTGTGCAAAGTTGAGGTGGTTATTTCTGTTGTTGGTGATGGAGTGGATGCACCAGTTGTCACAATGATTGTCTCTTGAATTGTACTTGTTAGGGTGCTGGTTGTTGTCAATGTGGTTGATTCTGCTGATGTTGGTGGTGTTGTAGGTTTTGTTGTGTACAACGTTGTGGTGGCAGATTCTGTTGTTGGTGTTGTACTGGATGTTTCAGTTGATGCAGTGCTTGTCGCCGGAATTGTACTTGTTGGGGTAACAGTATTTTTCACAGCAGTTGTTTCTGCTGATGTTGGTGGTGTTGTAGGTTCTGTTGTGTATAGTGTTGTTGTGGCAGATTCTGTTGCTGGTGTTGTAGTGGATGTTTCAGTTGTAACAATGGTTGTCTCTGGAATTGTACTTGTTTGGGTGATGATTGTTGTCAATGTGATTGTTTCTGCTGATGTTGGTGGTGTTGTAGGTTCAGTTGTGTATAGAGTTGTGGTGGCAGATTCTGTTGATGGTGTTGTAGTGGATGCACCAGTTGTCACAGTTGTTGTCTCTTGAATTGTACTTGTTGGGGTGCTGGTTGTTGTCAATGTGGTTGTTTCTGCTGATGTTGGTGGTGTTGTATGTTCTGTTGTGTATAGAGTTGTGGTTGCAGATTCTCTTGTTGGTGTTGTAGTGGATGTTTCAGTTGTACCATTGGTTGTCTCTGGATCTGTGCTTGTTGGGGTAAAAGTAGTTGTTAGTGCAGTAGTTTCTGCTGATGTTGGTGGTGTTGTAGGTTGTGTTGTGTATAGAGTTGTGGTGGCAGATTCTGTTGTTGGTGTTGGGGCGGATGCACCAGTTGACACAGTGGTTGTCTCTTGAATTGTACTTGTTTGGGTGCTGGTTGTTGTCAATGTGGTTGTTTCTGCTGATGTTGGTGGTGTTGTAGGTTGTGTTGTGTACAATGTTGTGGTGGCAGATTCTGTTGTTGGTGTTGTTCTGGATGTTTCAGTTGATGCAGTGGTTGTCTCTGGAATTTTACTTGTTGGGGTAACAGTAGTTGTCACAGCAGTTGTTTCTGCTGATGTTGTTGGTGTTGTAGGTTCTGTTGTATATAGAGTTGTGGTGGCAGATTCTGTTGTTGGTGTTGTAGTGGATGTTTCAGTTGTAACAGTGGTTGTCTCTGGAATTGTATTTGTTGGGGTAATGGTTGTTGTCACTGCAGTAATTTCTGCTGATGTTGGTGGTGTTGTAGGTTGTGTTGAGTATAGAGTTGTGGTGGCAGATTCTGTTATTGGTGTTGTAGTGGATGTTTCACTTGTTGGAGTGGTTGTCTCTGGAATTGTGCTTGTTGGGGTAACAGTTGTTGTTACTGCTGTAGTTTCTGCTGATGTTGATGGTGTTGTAGGTTGTGTTGTGTGCAAAGTTGAGGTGGTTAATTCTGTTGTTGGTGTTGGAGTGGATGCACCAGTTGTCACAATGGTTGTCTCTTGAATTGTACTTGTTGGGGTGCTGGTTGTTGTCAATGTGGTTGATTCTGTTGATGTTTGTGGTGTTGTAGGTTTTGTTGTGTACAATGTTGTGGTGGCAGATTCTGTTGTTGGTGTTGTACTGGATGTTTCAGTTGATGCAGTGCTTGTCGCCGGAATTGTACTTGTTGGGGTAACAGTATTTTTCACAGCAGTTGTTTCTGCTGATGTTGGTGGTGCTGTAGGTTCTGTTGTCACAGTGGTTGTCTCTGAAATTGTGCTTGTTGTTGTGCTAGTTGTTGTCAATGTGGTTGTTTCTGCTGATGTTGGTGGTGTTGTAGTTTGTGTTGTGTACAAAATTGTGGTTGAAGATTCTGTTCTTGGTGTTGTAGTGGATGCTTCACTTGTTGCAGTGGTTGTCCATGGAATTGTGCTTGTTGGGGTAACAATAGTTGTCTCTCCAGTTGTTTCTGCTGTTGTTGGTTGTGTTGTAGGTTGTGTAGTGTACAACATTGTGGTTGCAGATTCTGCTGTTGGTGATGTAGTGGATGCTTCAGTTGTCACAGTGGTTGTCTCTGAAATTGTGCTTGTTGGTGTGCTAGTTGTTGTCCATGTGGTTGTTTCTGCTGATGTTGGTGGTGTTGTAGTTTGTGTTGTGTACAAAATTGTGGTTGAAGATTCTGTTCTTGGTGTTGTAGTGGATGCTTCACTTGTTGCAGTGGTTGTCCATGGAATTGTGCTTGTTGGGGTAACAATAGTTGTCTCTCCAGTGGTTTCTGCTGTTGTTGGTTGTGTTGTAGGTTGTGTAGTGTACAACATTGTGGTTGCAGATTCTGCTGTTGGTGATGTAGTGGATGCTTCAGTTGTCACAGTGGTTGTCTCTGAAATTGTGCTTGTTGCTGTGCTAGTTGTTGTCAATGTGGTTGTTTCTGCTGATGTTGGTGGTGTTGTAGGTTGTGGTGTGTATATGGCTGTTGTGGCAGATTCTGATGTTGGTGTTGTAGTGGATGTTTCAGTTGTTGCAGTGGTTGTCACTGGAATTGTGCTTGTTGGGGTAACAGTAGTTGTCACTGTGGTAGATTCTGCTGTTGTTGGTGTAGGTTGTGTTGTGTATAAAGTTGTCATGGCAGATTCTGCTGTTGGTAATATAGTGGATGCTTCAGCTGTAGCAGTGGTTGTTTCTGGAATTGTACTTGTTGAGGTGGTAGTTGTTGTCATTGTAGTTGTTTCTGCTGATGTTGGTGGTGTTGTAGGTTGTGTTGTGTATAAAGTTGAGGTGATTAATTCTGTTGTTAATGTTGGTGTTGTGGTGGATGTCATTGTTGTAGCAGTGGTTGTCTCCGGAATTGTACTTAGGGTGCTGGTTGTTGTCAACGTGGTTGTTTCTGCTGTTGTTGGTGGTGTTGTAGGTTGTGTTGTGTATAAAGTTGAGGTCATTAATTCTGTTGTTGGTGTTGTAGTGGATGCTTCAGTTGTCACAGTGGTTGTCTCTGGAATTGTGCTTGTTGGGTTGCTAGTTGTTGCCAATGTGGTTGTTTCTGCTGATGTTGTAGGTTGTGGTGTGTATAGAGTTGTGGTGGCAGATTCTGATGTTCGTGCTTTAGTGGATGTTTCAGTTGTTGCAGTGGTTGTCTCTGGAATTGTACTTGTTGGGGTGCTAGTTATTGTCAGTGTAGTTGTTTCTGCTGATGTTGGTGGTGTAGGTTGTGTTGTGTACAAACTTGTATCCTCTATAGTTGTTGAATCCTGAATTGTACTTGTTGAAGCATTATTCAGTACAGATGTAGTTGATTCTGCTGTTGTTTGTGCTTGTGCTGTATATGCACTGACCCCCAGCCATAGACATACTGTCACAAGTGTAGAATATAATTATTAAATCTACCAAAATAAGTTTCAGTCATGTAATTTTGCATTGATTTTAAAGTTAATCAATGAATCTCTTACATTCTGGCATTCAATAGATCATGTGACAGTTAATGTACGAAGCGAATTCACATAGTATATTAAAAAAGTATTTATTCATTACATTATAATAATATTTACAGGCACTTTTTTATAATATACTTTTAATATACTTATATACTTTAATATACTTATAATATACTTTTTTGTAATTTTTTAAAAGACACACATTCAATCTTAAAATATCAGGTTTACTTACGTATAGTGAGATGAGCATAACTGATCTTGTTATATTTAGAAAAATCAAACCTGTTGATATTGAATAAGACAAAAATTAGAGTTTTTTTGTATTATGTGTTAAATAGTATTTAGCAACAAAAATATTAACAGAATATAATACATTTAACTAAGGAATATAATAATAAGAATAACAATTATGCCTCTTAATTTATTTTCTGTTATATTTACTTTTACAAGTCTGTTTTCCATGAGCTAAATAAAAACAAATATGAAATAAATAAAAAAAGAGCTATATTACCTTGTTTTATTCAAGAAATTCATGACTGTCAAATTTCAACACTGAAAATTTGTCCCTGTAACTCTGTCAGTAATAGCCTTAATGACAACAGAGTCTGTCATGACAAATGGTTCACACGAAGTGTAAGCAGGCTTTACTGGGTGTGGTTAGAGGTGGATCTCAACAGGAGTCTTTCCTTTTCATGAAAAATGACTATTTTTATACAACTTAACAATAATGGGTGTGTTTCATAATGCAGAGATTATTATCAGAAATAAAACTGAGTAAATCTGTTAATCACATAAATCAGGAAATTTACTACTGTATCAGTGACCTTAAGACAATAAGATTTATGCATCTTAAAAGTGGTTATTGTTGTCTGTTGGCTGCTGTTCAGAGCCACAGCACTGGATCATGCGATCTGCATATCTGATGTGAAAAAGCTTTTTCTGGATTCTCTTCCTCCCATTTCATCCGGGTTTGGGACCAGCATTAGATACACTTTAAAAGTACAATTTTCTGCTAGAAAAGCTGTTAGAAATGTGCATTATTGGACTACCTACTGTATTATTTATTCTGTCAAGATCTGATTTTAAAAAAAAATAAAGATTACATTGTATATTTATGAAATACATTCGGGTTTATTCATGTCTTGTTTCTGTTGTTCTGTTGTGTTGTTAATTCTTAATCCACTATGATCTACACAATTCATAAACACTTGTTCACAATTAGGGATCTGATTATTACAAGCTAATACAATGACAACAACATAAATCATTAAAAGCAATAATTATGCAAATTACACAATTATTTTTAAAATGTTTTGAAAGATTTCTCAGATTTTATTGTTTGATTTGATTAAATTAGAAAGTTATACAAGAAATATAAAAAACAAACAAACAAACTGCAGCCTCTTGACGTAAAACTCTTTGTTACACCCAAGCGTATCTCTCCTTGTGCTGCGTCACATTTTACATAATAATACTCACAATACAAAGGTCAAGCAATTGCATTTTATTTGAAAAATGAGTCACTGGTAGTGGAATGTTGTTAGAGTGTTCCATGTTTTGTTTGTAGATTCAGTTGTCATTACACCTACATATATATATATATATATATATATATATATATATATATATATATATATATATATATATATATATATATATGGGTCACACACACACACACACACACACACACACACATATATATATATATATATATATATATATATATATATATATATATATATATATATATATATATATATAAATAAATAGTGGGTGATAGGAAAAGGAGTGTAAAAGGAGTACTATGCTAACTCTTGGTAGGGCCTCAAAATAGCTTACATTTTTTGTGGCATGGATTCAAAAAGATTCCTGAGATATTCATGTTGCAAGCTAGTAGTGAGTAATTTACCATTTTTACCATTTTTCTGCTTAAGATGTAACATTAGTGTCAGAGGCAATTGCAGTTTAAACATTTATTTATAAAGGCAGGCAGACAAATTTAATACATCAGTCAAAAACAAAACAAAGGCAGAAGTCAGACGATCAAGAAATGGTGCAGCTAATCAAGACAAACAAGGGAGACAATATGAGAGGACATGGGTGGAGACAAGACATGATCAAAACAAAATATATGTGGTAAACTATGAATGACAACAATGAAAGCACAAGTAGTAGCACTACAGGCTGCTCTGTGCACTGAGCTGCTTTAGCTTTATCTCCAAAATCTTCACTTTAATATTCAGTTTGATAACCTTAACGATATTCTGATAACAGCAGTTGTGTCAATCCTATATTCTGTAGGTGTTATGGCGATCACACTCTAAATCTCATTCTAACATATGGATTAAACGCAGAAAATTTTACTAAGCTGTCTCAAACTGTTTCCTCATCTCATTTAAAATGTGTCTGAGACATCATATATACACTTTGCTACATTTCTCTGTCAAACATACGCAGTCTGACCTCACAAAACAGACAACACATCAGATGAAGCACCATCTTAATTCAGTTAAATTAAATTTTAACCATTTAGAATTTTTAACAATGGGCTTTGCATCAAATCATAAATCTAAACATTAAGAAAAAAAAATTACAAGGTTTACCATTTAAATTCATTTCATAATGAGCTAGCCAGAGGCAATGGAGGCCAGGACAAACTGGAGAGGTCATATGCAGAATAAACCTTAAAAACAGACACCAGAGTATGTGATTGTTTAATTTAATTTCCTTCCTTATATAGTCAAGTGGAGTTTTTGGATCTTTTGACCAATATAGCACTTTATTCATTTTAAATTGAACACTGTCATCAATTGTTTAGTTTGAAGCCATTGCCATGATCTCCATGTGTTACTATACACAGCAGTCAGGCCATCTTCATCAGTGAGAATTTCCAAGCAATGCAAAAGACCAGAAGTAGGGCATTCAGTGAGAATAAGCTGTCAGAGACACTGGAAGCTCATGAGTAGCATGTGTAGCTTAGCAGAGAGAAAGAGAGAGAGAGTGTTGTGATCATATAATGATTAATGGCAATGAACAGGCAGGAACTCCAGCAAAGACAGCCAATGTACACTTTCGGGTTTGCAATGCAGGAACAATGCAGGGCTATTAAACTGTGCCTATACTGCAGGGAGGTGGGGCATGTCCAACAAAAGGTCAGGCTTGCCATTGAGTAAGGGGCAGTGGCGAGCCGACGGTCTCCAGTCCCCTCCAAGGCCCGCCTCAAGTTTATCACTCTTGTCGACCATACCTACGATTATGTGGCCTTTGTGGACCCAGGAGTGGACTTGCAAATCTTGGACCTTGAGCTGGTACATCAACTGCATATCGATACTGAACCCTTCCACGCTCTCTGTTCGGGCTCTGTATGGTCATATCCTTGATCAGGCAACCTATCTCACCAACCCACTGCAGGTCACTATTGTAGAGCATCATCACAAGAGGCCTTCATTCCTGTTTATGGTTCCTGTTTATGGATGGTCTTCAGTAAAGCACAGGCCTCCTTCCTACCTCCTCACTGACCATAGGATTGGTCTACCGATCTCCTTCTGGGCAGTTCCCCTCCCTGTGGCCATGTCTACAGTCTTACTGACCCCAAAGGGGAGGCTATGACCACTTATATACAGGAGTCTCTCACTGCTGCTCTGATCCACCCATTTTCCTTCCTACTGGAGCTTTTGGGTTTTTTGTTGTTGAAAAGATAGAGAGGTCCCCTAGACCCTGCATTGACTTTTGGGCTCTCAACAACATACGTATTAAAATATATTAAGAACTGTTTTATGCTGCCACTTATGTCATCAGGTTTCAATCGTCTACTCCAAACTTGATCTCTGTAACACTTACCATCTTGTGCTCATCAAGGAGGGCGATGAATAGAAAACAGCGTTCAACACAGCCACTGGCCATTACAAGTACCTGGGCATGCTGTTCAGCATAACCGACATGCCCACGGTATTCCAGGCACTCATCAATGATGTGTTGTGGGAGATGCTGAATCGGTAAATCTTCGTTTGGTTAGAGGACATTCGCATATTCTTCAGCTCTCTGGAAGAGCATCAACAACACATCCAAACCATGCTTTGTCACTTGCTGGAGAACTGTCTGTTTGTAAAGGTGGAGAAATGCAACTTTGTCCTCTTGGTAGGCAGCATCCAGATGTATCAGGCTCAGATTATGGCTATCAGAGAGTGGCTGTCTGACTGACTATTGAACGTAACTATGCCATTGGGGATCAGCTGACGCACACTTTTGAGTTTGCAGTGTCAGTGTACACCTTGGTTGTGGAACTTCTGGGTTGTACACCATTTTCTGCTCTCCCTCACTACCAACACCAACCCACTGTTGGTTGAAGGACACTCTTCACCAAATGGTCTTCACTGTTAACCTAGTGCTCTCGATTTCCTTCTTGCCCTTAGTTTTGGTTTTGAATCCAGTCCTTGGCATCGCATGATACTGGTGAAAAGGAGAAGGGACACCAAAAGCGGTGCTTGAAGAAGCGGAAGCGCAGTAAGCAGGTGGGTGTCTGTGCTAACAAAAGCCAGCCATCTGGCTCTCCCGTTCATTCTAGTTTCAAATGTTGGCTCCCTGGACAATAAACTGGACATTTTCAGACTGGACTACTGCATCTCTCTTCTGTCAGGGCTACATCTGAACACAAATCAATGCAGCTGTGTGACTTGTTTTTAGCCTGTCTTTTAATCTTATGCATGACCCCACTGCTATCCTCACTCCAATGGCTTCCAGTAGCTAAAGGCATAAGATTCAAAAGACTGATGTCTGCCTTCAAGCAGTCCCTCTTATCTCAAATCTCTTATCACTCCTCTCACTGCACTTTGTTCCCTCAAATCTACTAGCACTGCTTGGCTGGTTCCACCATCTGTCAAAATATGAGCTAGGTATATATCAAGTTCTGTCACCTAGGTTGTGGAATAAACTTCCTCTAGATGCCTGGACAGTTAGGTCAATGGTTATCTTTATTGACAGGTGTAAACCTTTTCTTGAAAAACTTAAACTAGCACTTATTTTTCCCTGCTTGTTGTATGTATTCATACATTTAAAAAACGTGCTATAATTTCACCCAACAGAGATTTTGTCCAAAGTCTAGTGAACCAGTGTTGATGTATTCACTGATAGAGATTTCAAAGCACATTTGTACACTGCTTTGTATCAGGGCATCTGTGAATGTGTAATTGCATATGTGAGTCAGGGTTTGAGTCAACTGGAAACCCTTCAGTCCTGCCCATAGTGGATCTCCTCTGTGCAGCAAGATGTGGAGATCAATCCGAGAGGCAGGCAACAGAGGTTACTAAGCAAGAAGAGAGAATGTTTGCTGGAAGATGGAAAGTTTATGCAACAGCTTGACAGGCTAGGTTTTCCATTTAATTGAGATAAGACAGATGCACTCCCTGCCATGACAAAAGTGGAAATCAGGATAGGTCAAAAGGATGACCCTGCCATTGGGCCTGTCCTACACTACAAGAGACTTTTTTCAGGTAGATGAAGTATGTTCAGAGACAGTTTTTTTGCTGAAACAGGTCTTCATGATGATTCATGTCATGTGGGATTAGAGTATATACTACGTCTTGTCCAGGAATGATTATTCTGATTAAGAATATATTGGGAAATAGACTCTTGGTGGGAGCAGTGTAAAAGATCTTGTTTGATGAAAACGCCAATAAAATGCAACAACGCCCCACTGGTGAGCATCCACACCAATGCCACAATTAACCTATTTGTATGGATTTTCTCGTCCTGAAAAATTCTATGAGAGGAATGTAAAATGTCCCGGTGACCAACAATCGCTTCTCATGATTGGCCACTCTTACCCCACAAACGACCAGAAGACTGTAACTGTGGCAAAGTTTCTATGGAAGAAAGTTATTGTTGATTTGGACTCCATGCAGATCACGGCCACAATTCTGAGAGTTCAGTGGTGAAGGGTGCAAGCTGACTGAGAACACAAGGATTCCCACCAGTCCCTGTCCGACAGGACAACGACACAATTGAGAGATTCAATAGAACTCAGAAGAATATACTGGCCACTCTTGATCCTGATAAGATGTTGATTCACTGACAGATGCTTATGATATTACTCGACATGATTCAACAGGTGTACATGATCTATTCGGGAAGATGGTGACAAGTAACTAGTAGTCCATCGAAATCTTCGTTCCTAGTCTGTTTTTTTTTTCCCCAATGGTTTGATATCGGCCTATAGGTGGACAGCTGACAGGGGTTTTATATTTGATATTTCTTATTTGATCATGGCCTATGGTCATATGTATTTTAATGCATTTAAATGTTTGAGTCAGATGAGTCACAGGGTCACAGATTGGAAAGTGCCACTCTTCCATTAGGTCTGGGCTCAGATTAGCCTATTCATTTTATCATCTTTTTTATTATGATCGAGAATTGGGCTAGCATAGCAACCACTTAGCAACTTCTGGCCTTTTAACATTTTCATGCTTATTTGTTTGTTTGTTTTTAAGTAGTGTCTTAGCTTGACAAACAGTCAGGCAGTGGCTTTGTATAACATTGCATTGCAAACAGCCACATTCTACAATATTAAAAGGATATGCAGACTTATGCATACAGTTATAGCCTTTCCTGATTGTTAACCTAAATTTTAGTAGCAATGTATATGTATTGAATCAGAATCTAACAAGATTTATAATGTTTTTTTTAGAAAAATATCTTTAAATGCCTTTATTCATACTGTTTTTAGTAAAGAAAAAAAACGAGATCATTATCAGATTTTGTTCTTACTGTTGGGATGCTTGTTATTTGGCTGTCTTGTTTAAATGAAGGTAGAACATGCAGGTAGGGACATGCTGGAACAGGTTTGGACCTCTTAGTTCCACTGAAGAGAAGTTATAATGCTACCTAATACAATACCATCCTTTACAATTATGTCAATTCAACAGTTTGGGTCCAACATGTAAGCATTAATATGTATCTTACATCTTTATATACAAACAGTAAAAGATTTATTCTTTCAAAGTATGATGTAAAACCCCATCAAGCATATGTATAATTCCACAGTTAGAGGACATAAAAAAATTAACAAAGTAATATCATACTTATAATGAAAAATATAATGGAGGGTGACAGAAAATTCATACTTGCCAGTGTATATTTACACATAAATCAGTTTCTTTAAAATCTGTACATACAGTATGTCACCAACTAGTTTCATGTGAATGTAACATGAGTGTGGCAGACGTTTAATAGGCAGGAAAAACAGGTTTTATATGAATGATTAACACTTGAATAGAAAGGAGGTGATCCAACACAAACTGCACACTCTGGCAATATCAAGAGACAAACAGTAATCTGTCAGTCAGGATGTTAGTTCAATAGAACAATACATTTTAATAGGACATAAGTGTTTATGACACAAAACTATTGATAATTGAAAACATTTTTATAATCCCACTAATTGATATTTTTCCTTGCCAAACTCATCTTTGATTGGACTCTACATTCAGTTCCCTTTCAAGGGAACTCGACGCTGCGTCAAGGCTGAGGCTATGGGAATGCTTCCCATAGCCTCAGCCTTGACGCAGCGTCTCATTCCCTTCTCAGGGACCCGTGGTTACATACATAACCTGGTGTAGTTTTCTGTGAAACTGCTTTGTGACAATGTCTATTCTTTAAAGAAATTTATAAATAAAACTGAATTTAACTGAATAATTTAAATAGGGTGGTTCTAAATATTTTCTCTACTCTAAATAGAGTAAATATTAGTATACATTTAAACAGACGTCTACAAATCTAAATGACTTTTAATGCACGTAGTGATAATTACCTGTCTTGCTAAAGATTTGCACCTGTTATTTGACTGCACATTCTGTCTAGATTTTGTTCAGTTTAGCAACCTAAAAGTCAGGTTACGTAAAAAAAAGCTGCAGAGTGAGAAATCCAAGCTGTGTACATCATAAAACCTCTGCTGAATACAGAAACTCATTCACCACAGGCCACTTTGTTGTCTTTAATTTACAAAGATAGCATATTACACAAAGGTTGAACAATTGGTGCAGCCAGAACCTGTAAAAGGCAAAACCCAACCCAGCTTCACAACGTTGCTGAAAACAGACAAGTCAAATTGTTCTACAGTTCTCTTTGACATCATAATTGGTCTAAAAATAACACATTGTCCATCCTGCCAACCTGTGAGATGACTAGAGTTCACTTGCAGCAGCAAAAGAAAAACATATAAACAATAAAATTTAATTTATGATCCAACAATAGAAAAATATTTAATACTAATACTCCAATATCCATTAATATTTGCAAACATTTATTACTATTCAGAATATACTGAAACACATTAATTAAATTTGTTTTGATATAAGACAAAAAAAGGCACTGGTATAGGATATTTTCAAAAAAAACGCTGTTTGCAAAGAGCGAGGGGCATCATCAAAGATCCCTCTCACCCCAACCAGGAACTGTTTACACTTCTCACATCGGGCAGACGCTACCGTTGTCTCAGAGCCAGAACAAACAGACTGAAAAATAGCTTCTTTCTCGTGTGCAAATTAAAGTAAAGATGTGCAAATTCAAATATAGATATGCAAAATAAAATATAAATGTGTACTTGTAGACCATGTAAGAATAGGGTTTGTTCTGTGTATGTTAGGTGTTCATCAGATGTATGTTAAGTGTTCATCAGATGGATTGCCTGAGGGAAGAAACTGTTCCTATATCTGGTCATTTTGGTGCTCAGGGCTCTGTAGCGTCAGCCAGATGGCAACAGTTCAAAGAGTAAGTGTGCTGGATGTGAGGGTCCAGAGTGATTTTCTTTGCCCTTTTGCTCACTCTGAAGTACAGGTCTTTGAGTGTGGGTAGAATTGTGCCAATGATTCGCTCAGCAGTCCGGACTACCCTCTGTAGTCTCCTGAGGTCGGATTGGGTGGCTGAGCTAAACCAAACAGTCACTGAAGTGCAGAGGATGGATTCGATGATAGCAGTGTAGAACTGTTTCAGCAGATCCAGGTGTGGCAGGTTGAACTTCCTCAGCTGGTGAACGAAGTACAACCTCTTCTGAGCCTTTTTCATAATGGAGTCAATGTGAATGTCCCACTTCAGGTCCTGGGAGATTGTGGTTCCCAGGAATCTGAATGACTCCACTGCTGTGACAATGCTGTCCATGATGGTGAGTGGGGGGAGAGCAGGGGGGTTTCTCCTGAAGTCCACGATCATCTCCACTGTCTTGAGCGTGTTCAGCTCCAGGTTGTTAAGGCTGCTCCAGACAGAAGAGACATCCTGCGAATTAATCTTCTTTTACAGCTACAATGAGTAAGTTTCCTCAATTCAATTTTATACTATTTTCTTATTCTATATTGTATATGATTAACTGTAATTATACGATTATATAATTGATTATATGATTATATAATTGATTATACGATTATATAATTGATTATACAATTGATAGAGTATATGTTATCCTATATGTTATATGAGTCTGAATTATGCTACAATCCTAGAATATATGCTGATTTTATGGGTTTGAATTATGATAAAAGTTCTTGATTATATTGATTATGTTGTATTGCTATTTAGCTATGCCTTGCTTTTTATAATGTTGCTTTGTATGAAAATGGAGTGCTATGTTTACTCCTTAGGCTTTGTTATGATCACAGTCTGTTCCAGACTGGGCTCCTACTTCTCCTAGGCCTGCTAGTACTGAGCCTAGCCGCTTTTACTAAGTTTATGATCTCAATAAACTTCCTTTTCTGTTAACACTTGGTCTCAAGTGTGGTTTATGTATAGATTGTTAGTATATATTGCCTTAAACCTATTACACCTGGCCTACGCCTATATGTCTTATGACATCAATTGTAATATTTTATAAGGCATATGGCATATTTTCAAGATTTTCACAACAGTAACCAAGCTGTGGGTAAGTCATAATAAACATGCTGAGAATTATCTGTTTAAAAGTGTACAAAGCACGTAAATAACTTTTATCGTGGATATATTTAACCATGAACTTGTTAGGAAACAGCTGATATGTGTTTGGCATCGAATGTGTTATTTTATATTGAGTTGTTTTGATGTATATATTACAATTAATTATTTGTGTTTTATGTAGAACGGACTAATTCGCCGTGCAGTTGTCCTTATTTCATACTCTGTATCTGCATTGTGCAGTGTGCAGAACATTGGTGACATTACTTTTTTGATGACTGTGTTGCTAAGGGTTGTATCTTCAAGAAAGTTACTAGAGATCGCTGTGTTCCTGCATACTAAAGGTGTTGTGATTTTGGACACAGGCGAGTGAGGATCCAAATGCAGTTTTTAGATTTTACTGAACCAAAACAAGAAACAGACAATACAAACAAGCAGACAAACCAGAGCATAATACAGAGCAGACAAACTAGAGCATAATACAGAGCAGACAGGAGACCGGTACATCCACAACATACATACAAGCACAATGCTATAACGACCAACAAAAGGGAAGTGAACAAACAGGGTATAAATAACAGACAAGAACCAATCACAGAGCAGAACTAATTAGAGACAAAGACAACACACCTGAAGGAGAGAAGGAGTACAATTAATGTCCATGGAAACCAAAGAGTGGGCGGAGCAAACAATTAGCCACAGGGAAAGACAGCAGACAGAAACAGGACAGAAACACAGACAGACTCATTACAGAGCCCCCCCCCTAGGAGTGGATTCCAGACACTCCAACGCAGAACCGGAGGGTGGTGGAGCGGAGGCGGAACAGGGCGCGGGAAGGCGGGCCAGGTCCATGTGGCGGCAGAGGGCAAGGCAGAGCTGGCGAAGCTGGAGGCCAGGGCGGAGCCGGCAGAGCAGGAGGCCAGGGCGAAGCCGGCAGAGCCAGCAGCCAGAGCGGGACTGGAGACCAGGGTGGCGCTGCAGGCACAGCCAGCGACCAGAGCAGGACTGGAGACCAGGGTGGCGCCGCAGGCAGAGCCAGCGACCAGAGCAGAGTTGGCGGCCAGGGTGGTGCTGGAGGTGCTTTGAACCTATAAGGATGGACAGGAGAGGAAGAGACTGACAGAGACAGGGAGACAAAACTTGGGACTGATAGAGCAGATAGGCAGAGCCATTCAGTATCAAGCCCTTCAGGCAGGACAGAGAGTCTACGGGGATTGGGCGCAACCATACTCGCTGGTTCGGTCGGTTCGGCTGGTTCTGTCGACCTGGTAGGCCCGGCTGGTTCTGTTGACCCGGTCGGTTCCGTTGACCCGGTCGGTCCGGCTGGCTCGGTTGACCCGGTCGGTTCGGCTGGTTCTGTCGACCCGGTCGGTTCCGTTGACCCGGTCGGTCCGGCTGGCTCGGTTGACCCGGTCGGTTCCGTTGACCCGGTCGGTCCAGGAGGTTCTGTCGACCCGGTTGGTTCCGGTGTCTCAGCGGGTTCGGGTGCTTCAGCAGGTTCGGGCGCGTCGGCAGGTTCGGGCGCTTCAGCAGGCTCAAGCGCTTCAGCAGGTTCGGGCGTTTCAGCAGGTTCGTGCGCTTCAACAGGTTCAGGTGCATCGGCGGGTTCGGATGCTTCAGGTGCCTTAGGTGCTCCAGCCGGTGCCGTAGGGATGCCGGCCACCCGAACCGGCACCATCGGGGTGTCCGCCAACTTGCCGATCAGCCAGTTCCCCCGGGCCTCGCCCGAGCTTTCCGGTCTGGCACCCATGTGGACGGGTTCGGTCACCGGCGTACACAGGCCTGGGTCGAGCCGAGGTACCGTAGGGGCCTCGGGTGTCCGTGGCTGGCTTGGCTCCGGAGCCCATGGACCCCGATGCCTACTGCCCCCCCCCCAAAAAATATTTAGGGCCGGTGTCCGACTCTGTCCTGTGCACGGTTATTGAGGACCCGCCCAGGAGCAACGCTACGTTGGCCAGGTCCGTGAAAGGCCCCACCTCTCGGCCCAATGGCACTAGGTAGCGCAGCCCGTCCTCCAAACCATGCTGGAACAGGTCCTTGAGGGCCCTCTCCCCAAAATCCACCTGATTGGACAAGTCCAGGAACACCTCTACATATTCCTCCAGTGGGGAATCCCCCTGACATAAACGGGAACAAAATCTCTGCTGAATCCATGTGGGTTGGTCGTTCTGTTGTGATGTTGGACACAGGCGAGTGAGGATCTAAATGCAGTTTTTAGATTTTACTGAACCAAAACAAGAAACAGACAATACAAACAAGCAGACAAACCAGAGCATAATACAGAGCAGACAAACCAGAGCAGAATACAGAGCAGACAAACCAGAACGGAATACAGAGCAGACAGGAGACTGGTACATCCACAACATACAAAAGGGAAGTGAACAAACAGGGTATAAATAACAGACAAGAACCAATCACAGAGCAGAACTAATTAGAGACAAAGACAACACACCTGAAGGAGAGAAGGAGTACAATTAATGTCCATGGAAACCAAAGAGTGGGCGGAGCAAACAATTAGCCACAGGGAAAGACAGCAGACAGAAACAGGACAGAAACACAGACAGACTCATTACAAAAGGCTTCCATCTTCAGTTGATCAGCTTATCATTGGTCACAGCCTTTCATTGAGGGAATCTGTTTTATCCCTATTAATTTTATGGAACTTTTTGCTCTCATTATTGTTATCAAGTTAATTTGTATAGTGTATACAGTACTGAGCTTCAGGGCCTGAGTGGCATTTTAGTCAATAACTAAGAACTAAACGTTGTTACTACACAAACAACACTTCTTTTCTGTCGTAGTAATGTAGAGAGGCAGCTACAACCGCGTTTTGTGTAGTAACAGCGTTTAGCTGAGGAGTTATTGACTCGGGAAACTACAATCTGTGAATATGCGGCCAACTTCCCGCTCCTTCAGTTCTCTCCAGCGCTGGAAAGCTGATCCAATATTAACACGGGTCCTACTTCTTGCCTTATCATAAGCCTTTCTTCACTTTCTTTCTTTGTTTTTATCCTCCATGTCAATGTTAAAACCGCTTTCTGCTAATGTCACACATGCGCACTGAACACTCTCTCTGCTGCATATTGACAAGACCCACCTCTTTCTGCTCATTGGCCACACGTTTGTTTTGATTTTTGTTTAGTTTGGTGGATGGTGGCCTAACGCAGTTTTCTGAATCATTTCTCAAGTATCGGAAACCCTACCTGTAAATGAGATTCTAAAATTGGCTTCTACTCAGGACATAATGCCTGATATTGATGCACTTGTGCAGGCTAAAAGATGCCAAGTTTCAGGAGCAAATTGATAAAATAAATTTGTTTACTTAAAAAACATACATACTTAAATATAAATTAACAATTTTTACAAAGATTTTCTTTTTAAAACAGCTGCCACTTAAGATTTTAAGTGTGTGGAGTCAATTCATGTATTTAGAATTGCTTCCCGAAATTGGATTTTAAACAGTTTCTATATTTTGATGTTTTTTTTATGTTAACATGCAGGACAGTGTTTTTAAGTTCCACAAACCTTTGACCAAATGTTTTGTGCCATTGTACAATAACTCTGTTCAGTTTTTATGCATAATGCACTTAAATAAATGTTAAACTGGGTAAAAGTGTTGTTGAAATCGCACTTACTACTTAGGTTGTTCATAATATATTTTTGTAAAAGGACAATTCATTTAATATAAAGATTTTTATAATTTACTTCTTCTTTGCACTAATACAAAGAAAAAAGTGGACTTATTGTTAGTTCTATGTAATTTTGCTATGAGTTTACTGGTCTGGCCCCCCTGAAATCAGATGAAGCTGTATCCGGCCCCCAGACCAAAACAAGTTTGACACCCCTGCTTTACACGTTTTGATTTCGCCATTGCTAACAGTCCAGGAAGTAAAAATTGCAAAGCTGATGCTCTTTCTAGAATGTTTTCTCCTGAAGATGACAACATGCCTCCCGAAGCTATCCTTCTGGATAAAGCCTTTGTCTGTCCCATCGAATGGAATGAGGAGGACACGATCCCTAAAACTCCAAAAGTTCCGCCGGGCTGCCCAGAAGGTTACAAGTATGTACCTTTACCTCACCGTATTCCCTTAATTACTAAGTCACATACCTCTCTAGGCACTGGTCAGCCTGGCATACAGCAAACCCTCTTTGCTTAAACATCGCTTCTGGTGGCCCAACATGGCTCAGGACATCAGAAGGTTCATGAGTGGGTGCAAGGATTGTGCGATGGCAAAAACACCATGACATTCTCCCAGTGGAAAACGTCATCCTCTACCTATCCCTCGTCATCCCTGGTCACATCTGGGCCAAACGGAACGCAAGATCCAAAAGGTTGGCCGTTTCCTCTGAACCTTCTGCCATAATCACCAGAACTCTTGGAGCCAGTTCCTCTCATGGGCCGAGTATGCACGGAACTGGCTATGTCAGCAAGCAACTGGCTTAACCCCTTTCCAGTGCGTGCTCGGCTACCAACCTCCCATGTTCCCCTGGACGGAAGAAGCATCAGAAGTCCCTTCTGTTCAGCACTGGTTCCAAGAGAGTGAGAGGGTATGGGACTCCATCACCTGCGGAGGGCTGTCAGGCGCCAGCAACAGCAGGCGGATGTTCGTCGTGCACCAACACCCAACATCAAGTTGAGGACAGAGTCTGGCTGTCTACGAAGAATATATGCCTACACCTACCCTGCAAAAAGCCGAGTCTCTGGTTCATTGGCCCATTTGTGGTCATGATGGAGGTCAATCCGGTAACCTATGAGCTCCAACTCTCCGTGCACTACCGGATTCACCCAGTTTTCCACGTTTCATATCTCAAACTATATCACTCACCTGTCTCTCCTTCTCCTTTCACAGGACCTTGCGAAGAAGCCCCCCCTTCTTGAAGAGGATTATGCCATGTACACCGTTTGTCAGCTCCTGGACTCCAGGCACCGGGGTGGCAGGTTAGAATATTTACATTTACAGCATTTGGCAGACGCCCTTATCCAGAGCGACGTACATAAGTGCTTAAATCTCTAACATTGAATACATTAATGCTGGATCACTAAGTTACATACTTAAGATACCATGAGTTTATAACATTTGTTCAGTTACAATGAAAAAGTGTCAAAGGTGTTTTTTTTTTGTTTGTTTTTTTTTTTTTAATAAATGCAAAAGATAAGGAAAGAAGTGCTAGTTGAAGTGTTTCCTGAATCAGTAGGTCTTCAACCGCCGCTTGAAAATAGCCAGTGACTCAGCTGTCCGGACCTCTAGGGGAAGTTCGTTCCACCACCTTGGTGCCAGTACAGAGAAGAGTCTTGTAGTATACTTGCCTCTTACCCTGAGAGATGGTGGAACCAGTCGAGCAGTGCTGGTAGATCGGAGGGTGCGGGGTGCAGTGCGAGGAGTGATGAGGGCTTTGAGGTAAGAGGGAGCTGGTCCATTTTTGGCTTTGTAGGCCAGCATCAGTGTTTTGAATCTGATGCGTGCAGCTACCGGAAGCCAGTGGAGGGATCGCAGCAGCGGGGTGGTATGCGAGAACTTTGGCAGGTTGAAAACAAGCTGTGCAGCTGCATTTTGGATCATTTGCAGAGGACGGATTGCGTTCATAGGTAGACCTGCCAGCAGTGCATTGCAGTAATCCAGTCTAGAAATGACAAGAGACTGAACAAGTACCTGAGCAGCCTGTGTGGACAGAAATGGCCGAATCCTTCTAATGTTGTAGAGCAGAAACCGACATGAGCGAGTTACCTATTTTAAGTTAAGGTATGGTAGAATATATCAAAACAATACTAGACACTAATGTTACAATGAGAGAGAGAGAGATACTTACAAACCTTCAATTTAAATAGGTAAGCAGTGCCCACAATTCACACCTTAAGGTAGACTGAAACTACTCCTGATTAATCAGCTGAGAGAACAACAAAGACCAATACTATAAAACCAACAATGGTATAGAATATAACACAATTCAAATCACACTACTCTAGAACAAAGTGAATTAAGCAGATAGTATACAAAAGTCAGGAACCTACTTTACCAGAAGACAATATATTCAAATGAAGAGAGTTAAAGCACACTGACATGTTGTCAGGGACAGAAGACGACGGAGGCAGATATAAATATCTTGTCAACTGGGAGGGATTCAGCCCAGAGGAACGTTCATGGGTCACTAAGGATAACATCCTGGATCCAGAAATCCTCTGTGACTTCCACACTTCTGCTTTTCAATAAACTCTGTTATTTCACTTTATATCTGCCTCCGTCATCTTCTGTCCCTGACAACATGTCAGTTTTTTGCTGTTTTGCACAATCCTTTACAATATCTCAGGTAACTGCTGCTATAATACTGTGTTCATTCCAGTATTTCCGCACATGCAATATCGTTGAACATAGAGTATTTACACTGGTCGGTGCTGTTTATTGTCTTTTGTGTATTGTCTTTTCTGTATTGTCTTGTATTTTTTATTTGCACTGTCTTTTGTCCTGCACTGTCTTGTTTGACTTGTTTGTATTGTCCTGGGGCCTATTGCACAAAACTAGGATAAGGGATTAAGCCGGGATATCTTGGTGATCCTGGCTCAATTTATCCATGATCCGGTTGCACTAAAGCTGAATTAGGGGGCGGTACAATGTTATGGTATAAATTACCATGGAGATTTATTCTGTGGAGCTAGCCTGCTCCAGACCAGGCTAAGTTCCAGGATCTATTTAATCTCATCCCTTATGTCAGTCAGCAGTCACCACAAATGGAAACCAATAGTTATTCCACTGCCCACTATACATTGTTATCACATATAACTAGACCCACTCATTATTTAAACGTTTGTGATCATTAATTTTAATCATTTTGGATAAATGATTTTTATATGATGTTGCTGTCATTAGATAATTTACAGTTTTCCATAGACTAAAAGGCTATATATAAAATGATAGAATATTAGGGCCACAGAGGAAAAAAAAGATAATTCACAGGCTTCGAGAATGAAGTCATAATATCGTAACCCGTTGTTTTAGAGGAGGACAATGACAGCTGTGGGGCAATTCGTGGAATTGTTCTTCAGTATGGTTTCACAAACAAGGATATAATTAATCTTTTGACACATCAGCATCACATTGTCATAAGTATCAGGACTGTAAAAAGAATATGCATCTTTTCCGCAGAAAGCCACCCTCCACCCTTTATGCATTTTTCCTTCTTCCTTAGTGTGGCCCTAATACTCTGTCGTATAAAATACATATTCCATATAAATATAAAAACACAAAGTGTAACATTATATTCCTTTATTGAATAAGGATAAAACAAAGCAGGTAAACCATCAGCTCCTTTCGAAACTGAAGTCACACAGTGACTCTACAAGATGGAAAGCACAGAATCAAAGCATATTATACAACAAAAGGACATTCAAAGGTCTGTATATATAACACACCCCACATGTCTGCACACTGAAATAAATGCAGGACAAATCCATACATATCAACTGAACAGACAAATGAATGGATGCAGTAGCCTCCCTGCAAGCTTGTATTACAGACAGTATACAGCACAAACATCATAAGAGGCCAAATTAATTAAAAAAAACAATAATAAATTTTTTTAACACAAAAAAACCCAAATTCCGCTCCCACGGCAGGGCATCTTCTTCTTCTTCTTTTGGCTTTTCCCTTCAGGGGTCGCCACAGCGAATCATCTCTCTCCACCTAACCCTATCTTCTGCATCCTCAACACTAGCTTCAAATCCTCATTAATTACATCCATATACCTCCTCTTTGGCCTTCCTCTTTGCCTCCTGCCTGGCAGCTCCATGTCCAACATTCTCCTACCAATGTACTCACTCTCCCTCCTCTGAACATGTCCAAACCATCTTAATCTCGCCTCCCTAACTTTGTCCCCCAAACGTCCAACATGGGCTGTCCCTCTGATGTACTCGTTCCTAATCCTGTCCAATCTTGTCACACCCAAAGAGAACCTCAACATCTTCAGTTCGGCTACCTCAAGCTCTGACTCCTGTCTCTTCTTCAGTGACACTGTCTCTAAACCATACAGCACGGCCGGTCTCACCACTGTCCTGTACACCTTCCCCTTGATTCTTGCTGATATTTTCCTATCACACAGAACCCCTGAAACCTTTCTCCACCCACTCCAACCTGCCTGCACTCGCTTCTTTACTTCTTTCCCACTCTCTCCATTACTCTGGACTGACATACTGACATACTGACATACTGACAACTCGCATGGTTAGATTTGGCAATGTTTTATGCCGGATGCCCTTCCTGACGCAACCCTCTCTATTTATCCGGGCTTGGGACCGGCACAGAAGTCACTGGACTGTGACCCCCATGGCTAGATTTCCCACCGCAGGGCATATTTAACCAAAATTGAAAGCACACGGGGGGGGGGGGGACTTTGTAAGGCACGGTGGCTTAGTGGTTAGCACGTTCGCCTCACACCTCCAGGGTCGGGGTTCGATTCCCGCCTCCACCTTGTGTGTGTGGAGTTTGCATGTTCTCCCCATGCCTCGGGGGCTGCCTTGATGCCCAATGAAGCCTGAGATAGGCACAGGCTGCCCGTGACCCGAGGTAGTTCGGATAAGCGGTAGAAGATGAATGAATGAATGAATGAATGAAAGCACACATACTAAAATGATTCAACACATATTGGTCCCTCAGCAGCCGACCACTGTCGTCCTCAGGGAAGATTGCCGGATTGTCCCAGTCCATGGCTGGTGGCACTCTGGGGGCCCTCTCCTTCCTCAGGCAGGCCACATTGTGGAAGACAGCACAAGCCACAGTAATGTCACATGCCCTCACAGGGCTGACCCTTAATTTGTGAAGGCAGTGAAAGCGTGCCTTCAGGAGGCATTTCAACTCTGGCCCTGGTCCAGGCATGGGCATGGTTGTAGGCCTGCTGTGCTTCCTGGGGGTCTGTGAAAGGTGTCAGGAGAAAAGGCTGGCAGCCATACACCCTGTCTCCCAGCAACACACCAGAGAATTCAGCTGTCAACACAAAATCTCATCATTACTACCTCATAAACACAGGGATATTCTTGACACAGCCAAGATGTAAAAAGTGGACCGTTTTGGCCCGGTCATGTTTAATCTACATCACACACACCACACACACACACACACACACGAAAAGAGACACATTCTTTATCACACAAGAACATTCAATGGAGTCAGTGAGCAAGCGACCTTGGGTCCTTTGAAAGGCACTATATAAACTAAACTGATTATTATTAACTCATCTATTTATTCAATTCAATTTTATTTTATTCTTATAGCACTTTTTAAAATTGTTTCATTGTTTAAAAGCAGCTTTACATTAATAAAAGCAGGAGAACACAGAAAAATCGGCGGACAACATAAGAAGCAGAGTACAACGGCTAAGATTAAACTGTACTAGTGAGCGTAGTAATAATGTAAGGCTTTGATAATTTATCAAAGCCTTATAGAGTGTGATGGAGTTAATGTACACAATTTCACTCATATCTGCAGTCTATTTAAATTAAAAATTCAAAAGTTTCATAATCAGAGTACAACGGCGTTTTTGGAGATGTGAATTAACTATTTGGATTGTAATTGTAATGTTTTTAGTGGAGCGGTCAGTGTGTAATTATGCACTACTTACGCATTCAGGCGGTCTGCAATACTTTGCCACGCTTTTTCTCTTAGCTTTATCACTGTGGCGGTGTTGCCTTTCTTCTTAATTATATCTTTTACCTCCTCGTATGCCTCCATGAGGATTTGTGCCTCAGACGGGGAAAAGTACGCCGCTCTAGTTGCCATGGTGAATCAGTGAATCTGTGATCGGTGGTGGGTCTGTTTGAGTGAGCCGCGAGCGCGCACATATCCAGGATTGGTTTCACCTGGCTTGATGAATCCGTGTCTGATCATCCTGGCTTGGTCTTTGTGAAACCAATTAAGCCCGGATACACTTGTTTTGGATGCATTGAGCTCAGCTCAGTCATTTATCCTGGATGTCTTAATTCTACTTTTGTGCAACAGGCCCTGCTCTGTTTGCACCAGGTTGTACAGATGCACTTTATGTGGCTAGGACTAACTTTGTAAGTCCTTAGCTCTGTCTTTGTTTTATGTAGCACCCTGGTCCTGGAGAAACGTCTCATTTCACTGTGTACTGCAATGGCTATATATGGTTGAAATGACAATAAAAGCTTCTTGACTTGAGTAATGTATAACTGTCTGTCTATGTTTATGGATTTGAAATGATAATACTGATGCTGGTTGTTTCAGGCCAAGCAGATTAGATGATCTCGGGCAGTAACGCCATCAAAAGCCTGCTGAGGCTTCTAAAGAATACAGGTGACAACTGGAAATTTCACTGCCAAGTGGTAATGGAGAGCGTGAGAGTTTGGAGTTCATCTCCTTACTCTCTAACACACAGAGATGGAGAGGCTATCACATACCTGAAAAAGTAAGCACTGTTAAGCTTAAACACAGTGTGATGCTTCAACAGCAGAGTGAACATCTTGTGTCGGGCAAACTTCCTGTTAACCCTGTAATGTCCATAGGTAGTACAGTGCTTGTGGAACCTACCCAATCCAAATATGTCCCTAAACAGAGTATGGTAGGCCAAGTCATTACACCTTTATTGGGCAATGGTTGGATACCTGTAAAAGTTATAAACCCCACAAACATTGTGTTGACATTGAGAAGAAATGCAAAGGTCGCAGACATTTCTTCATGTGTTGCTGTGGAAGATCTTCCAGAATGTGACCACATTACATCTCAAGCTCAACATTTTCAAAACAAGGATGGTCCCCATTTCTTGAGAAAATCTGTTAAGTTTCTTGGCCACATAATTTGTTAAGATAGTCGACTTGGTGGGCTCTGATGGAATCACACCATGTCATAAGAAAATCAGATCATTCTATGGTGTTATACTACCAACATTTCATAGAGTGATGTTCTGTTAAAGCCAAGCCTTAGTTTGATCCAAAACCGTCATAAGAAACTCTAGAGGCACGAGGAAGAAACTCAACCCAAAAGCCATGTGCATCAAGCTTTCATCAACAGACTGGACAGACAAATGCCAGAAAGCATTTGACACTTTGAAAGAGGACCTTCTTACAAGCGTAACATTAGCACAACCAAACTTTGAATGTGACTTCATACTAGCTGTAGATGCATCTTTTTAATGGACTAGGTGCTGTTTTCTCCCAGATCCCAGAGAGTGGCACTTTGGCTAGGCCAGTAGCATTTGCTAGTAAGAGACTTTCACTGTCTCAGATGAAGGTGGCTCAACTGGTTAAGGCTCTGGGTTGTTGATCAGAGGATTGGGGTTCAAGAAACAGCACAGCCAAGCTGCCACTGTTGGGCCCTTGAGCAAGGCCCTCAACCCTCCCTGCTCCAGGGGCGCTGTATCATAGCTGCCCCTGCACTCTGACCCCATCCTCCTCAGTTGGGGTATGTGAAGAAAAGAATTCCACTGTGCAGTAATGTATATGTGGCGATAATAAAGGCTTCTCTGCCCGTTCTATTCTTCTATTCTATGAATTACCTGGCTCATAGTCTGTAATTTCTCACACTTAAATGGGCTTGGTTGAAGGGTCATCATTTTGTAGCTTGGATGGATAATAATCCTTTAACCAACATACTTACCAAGCCATGACTCGATGCTTTCAAGCAATGCTGGGTTGCTAAGTTAGCTTCCTTTATCTTCGACCTGAAATACATACCTGGTTCTAAGAACATAGTCGCGGACACATTGAACAGGGCCATTTGTTCAGTCCAGTGTAAGTCATCGACTTGTTACAGAACCTTACCAGTCTTTGCTCAATCAGGTTGATGGAGTTGTTAATCAAGGCATCCAGATTCTTTCCAACTTACCACTAACTGTCAAGTAGTGAGCACTCCTGACCATTCCTCTGGAATAACTAGAGTTGGTGATCAGGGTCAAGGTGCCTTTCTCAGCCTTTGTAAGAAGCTGTGGAATATTCTGCAGATCACTAATAGTGCTGTAACCATGGTAAGCATGGCAAACGGAAAATTGCAGACAAGTGGGAGTCCAACCTCTACAAAGTGATGTTAGTGAGGTTACCCATTAATTAATGTCTATCGCATAAGAGACACTGAAACAGGCAGAGAAAAGTGTGTGCACAGAAATCTCTCCCTACCCGTTAACCGTCTATTAAAAGATGATGGAGTTGATTTATCATCCATGTCTTATTCAAGTAGTTCGGATAAGCGGTAGAAAATGAGTGAGTGAGAGAGTGAGAGATGAGTCTTATTCAAGTGATGTAAGACTGTCATTAGACTGTCACGAGTGTCACAAATTGCTGCATTAGCACCATCTACCCCAGATATGGGTACAACTCGACTACAACTATTCGTATTCTACCACCCTCTGTGCGGCTTGAAAATACATTTGAAGCACTAGTGAGTTTGGGTGAAACATCCCAAAATGTAATGATAGTGGGTGACTCTACTATCAGAAACATTGGAAGAAAGGCTACCCGTACATACTGTTTCCTCAGGCAACGGTTTCTGATGTTAACAAGGAACCTTGCAACATTCTGATGAAACATAAGTCTGTCAGTCAGATTGTCATACATGAGGGAAAGAATGATATCTGGAAAGAGCAGTCTGAGCTCCTCAAGAGGGATTTCATTGAACTTTTTGAAACACTTGCAAGACTGAAAGTTCAAGCATTCAATCAGTGGACCTCTCCCAGCCAGAGGAACAAATATGTTTTCTCGGCTACTAAGTTTAAATTCATGGCTGCAAAAAACCTGCACCATGAGAGGACTGAATTACATTGACAATTTTAATATCTTCTGGAATCAAAGGCAACTTTTTAACACAGATGGTATCCACCCAAACAAACTAGGTGCTAGGTTGCTTAAAGACAATATCTTTTTCTCCCTTCATCATTCATCAGCTGAGTGTGCCAGTCCACTCCTGAACGGCCTAAATGACCACAGGATTTCACACCAACACCTGGATGGACATTCAGTTGACAAGGATAAAACTCCGCAGCCACAACAACTACTATTCGCAGACACAGCTCAGGCTGAGCCCTGCCCACAGACCTCACTACAGCTGGATGGTGAATCAACACCCAAGGACGTTTCTGTGGATAACAACCAGGAAAAACAAGATAACACTCCCAACACTCCCCTTCTCTCCAAAATCACCACTTCTGTGCTTTTCAGAGAAAATTGAGAAACTGGTATCTGCTGGAACAAAGCTTTCCCACTCTATTGCTGCGAGTCCCCAAATATCAACCAAGAAACGGCGGGCTCCACAGTCACCAAAGCCTCCGGGCCCAGCCTGCCCTCCCCCTCCATCTGAGAGAGCACTCCGACCTCTGCCTCAACATCAGGGATCACACCAGCCCTCATCTGCAAACAGTACTGGTAACTGATATGTGTTGGGTCCCTGCTATGACAGCAGTAACAATCAGAAATGTTTTCAGAACGTGCAGGAGCCCAATGTCCCTTTAGCTTTCCCTATCTCTGTCCTGATATGTGATAGACAGACGAAGGCCCTCTCCAGCCGCACGACAATTCTGTCTAATCTACTGCCTATTAGACGTCATTCCACACCAAAACCAGTTACACACCAAAACCAGTTACTGTTAAATTAGCACTTCTGAACATCCGTTCATTAAAGAACAAATCATTTTTAGTTAATGATCTTATCACCACTAACAACCTGGACTTCATGTTTCTAAATGAAACCTGGTTAGATGACAGCTGCAGTGCTACAGTCCTCAATGAATCAGCCCCACCCAACTTTACTTTTATAAGTGTCTGTTAGAAGAGGTGGAGGAATAGCTGCTTTATTCAAAGATGCCTTTCAATGCAAGTAAGTGTTACTTGGTGATTACCAGTCTTTTGAATATTTGTGTATTGATCTAAAAGGTACACCACGCATTCTGTTTACAATTATTTATAGGCCTCCCAAATACACCCCAACTTTTGTTGATGAATTCTCAGAACTTTTATCAAAAATCTCCTCTGAATTTGATTATTTTGTTATTGCTGGAGATTTCAACATTCATATAGACAATGCAGAAAACAATACTGCAATTGAACTGTTAAATGTTTTAAACACTTTTGTGAACTTTTGCATGAAAAGAACATGCAGAAAAGCTGAACATATTTGGCGGAAAAAAAACTTGAAGTACATTATAGCATCTATAAGGACAGTCTTCGTGCTTTCAATGTAGAACTAGGCACAGCTAGACAGATCTTCTTCTCAAACATTATAACCAACAACATAAACAACACTCGCACTCTTTTTGCTACTGTAGAGAGACTAACAAACCCCCCAAATCAAGTTCCTAGTGAAATGCTTTCTGACAACAAATGCAATGAGTTTGCAACCTTTTTCTCTGAGAAAATCAGTAATATCAGAATGGCAATAAATACGGCCTCATATGGTAATGTGGTCAGTCAGACCTCATTACAACAACCTCAAAAATTTGTCATTTTCTCAGAATTTGACATAATTTATATAAAAACCTTGGAAGAAACAGTACAACATCTTAAAGCATCAACTTGCAGCCTTGACACCCTCCCCAAATCCTTTCTCAAAAAGGTACTTAACTGCTTAGAAACTGAACTCTTAAAAATAGTAAATACCTCTCTGCTCTCAGGCACTTTTCCAGAGTCCCTAAAAATGGCAGTTGTTAAGCCTCTCCTAAAAAAGAGTAACCTAGACAAAACCATACTTAGCAACTACAGACCAATCTCAAATCTTCCTTTTATAGGCATGCTCATTGAAAAGGTTGTTTTCAATCAGCTGAACAAATTCTTAAACTCAAACGGCTATCTGGACAATTTTCAATCTGGTTTCCGCCAGCATCACAGCACAGAGACAGTGCTCATAAAGATAATAAATGATATTCGCTTAAACTCTGATTCAGGTAAAATATCAGTGCTGGTGCTACTAGAGCTAATGCTGCCTTTGACACAGTAGATCACACCATACTTTTACATAGACTGGAAAATTGGGTAGGGCTTTCTGGGATGGTCCTCAAATGGTTTAAATCATACCTAAAAGGGAGAGGTTACTATGTGAACATAGGTAACCATAAATCTGAGTGGACATACATGGCATGTGGAGTCCCACAGGGCTCAATTCTTGCACCGCTTCTCTTTAATTTGTACATGCTCCCAATTGGTCAAATAATGAAAAAGAACCAAATTGCTTACCACAGCTATGCAGATGACACCCAGTTATACTTAGCCCTGTCCCCTAATGACTACAGCCCCATTGACTCTCTATGTAAGTGCATTGATGAAATTAACAGTTGGATGTGTCAAAACTTCCTCCAGTTAAACAAAGACAAAACCGAAGTCATTGTATTCGGAAATAAAGATGAAACACTCAAGGTTAACACACACCTTGACTCTAGGGGTTGTGTTGTACCGGGGATGTGGTAGCTCAGTGGTTAAGGTGTTGGGCTACTGATCGGAAGGTCATGGGTTCGAACCCCAGGTCCACCAAGCTGCCACTGCTGGGCCCCTGAGCAAGGCCCTTAACCCTCAGTTGCTCAGTTGTAAGTCACTCTGGATAAGGGTGTCTGCTAAATGCCGTAAATGTAAATGTAAATGTAGGGGTCTAAAGACACAAAATAAAGTCAGAAATCTTGGTGTAACTTTAGAGTCTGACCTTAATTTCAGTAGTCATGTGAAAGTGATAAGCAAATCAGCTTACTACCATCTCAGAAATATAGCCAGAATTAGATGTTTTGTCTCAAGACAGGACTTAGAGAAACTTGTTCATGTTTTCATCACTAGCAGGGTGGATTATTGCAATGGAAGGAGTGGGATCCCCACAAAGACCATTAAACAGCTGCAGCTCATACAGAACGCTGCTGCCAGAATTCTGACCAGAACCAAAAAGTCTGAGCACATCACTCTAGTCCTCAGGTCCTTACACTGGCTTCCAGTTACATTTAGAATAGATTTTAAAGTATTGTTACTCGTTTGTAAAATCACTTCATGGCTTAGGACCGAAATACATTACAGATATGCTAACTGAACATAAACCAAGCAGACTACTCAGATCATTAGGATCAGGTCAGTTAGAGATACCAAGGGTTCACTCAAAACAAGGTGCATCAGCATTTAGTTATTACACCACCTATAGCTGGAATCAGCTTCCAGAAGAGATCTGTCATGGTGCAGGACAAAGGCGAGTGAGGATCCAAGTGCAGTTTTAAACGTTTTAATAAAGTCAGTCAAGAAACAGATAACAGACAGGAAAAACTAGGCAACACACAGAGCTAACGGGAAACAAGAACACAAACATATAGACAACGACTATCAACAGGGAAGTGAGCAAAGAGTATATATAACTGACAGGAACCAATGACAAAGCAGAGACAACCAGAGACAAAGACAACACACCTGAAGGAGAGATGGAGTTCAATTAATGTCCGTGCTAACCAATGAGTGGGTGGAGCAAACAATTAACAGGGAAAGACAGCAGACAGAAACAGGGCAGAAACACAGACAGACTCATTACAGAACCCCCCGCAACGAGCGGCTTCCAGATGCTCACAAGGCCACAGAAAACCAGTCCAGGAGGACGGAGCGAATGCGCAACAGGGTGGAAGGGCGGGTCGAGGTCGCGTAGTGGTGAGGCTGACCGGGCAGGTGGCCAGGGCGGAGCTGGCAGAGCAGGAGGCCAGGGCGGAGCTGAAGGCCAGGGCGGAGCCGGCAGAGCAGGAGGCCAGGGCGGAGCTGAAGGCCAGGGCGGAGCCGGCAGAGCAGGATGCCAGGGCGGAGCTGAAGGCCAGGGCGGAGCCGGCAGAGCAGGAGGCCAGGGCGGAGCCGGCAGAGCAGGAGACCAGGGCGGAGCTGAAGGCCAGGGCAGAGCTGGCAGAGCAGAAGGCCAAAGCAGGACAGAAGACCAGGGTGGTGCCGCAGGCCGAGCCAGAGACCACAGCGGAGTTGGCGGCCAGGGTGGTGCTGCAGGCCGAGCCAGAGACCATAACGGCGTTGGCGGCCAGGGTGGTGCTGCAGGTGGAGACAGAGACCTGAGCAGAGCTGGAAGCCAGGGTGGTCCTACAGGTCAAGCCAGAGACCATAGCAGAGTTGGCGGCCAAGGTGGTGCTGGAGGTGCTCTGAACCTATAAGTGGGGACAGGAGAGGGAGAGACAGAACTAGGGACTGACAGAGCAGATAGGCAGAGCAGTTTGGTACCAAGCCCTTCAGGCAGGACAGAGAGTCTACGGGGCTTGGGCGCAACCATACTCGCTGGTTCCGTCGACCCGGTCGGTTCCGTTGACCCGGTCGGTCCGGCTGGTTTCGTCGACCCGATAGGTTCGGCTGGCTCCGTTGACCCGATAGGTTCCGTCGACCCGGTCGGTTCGGCTCGTTCCGTCAACCTAGTCAGCCCGGCTGGTTCCGTTGACCTGGTCGGTTCCGTCGACCCGGTCGGTTCAGTTGGCTCCGTCAGCCCGGTCAGTCCGGCCGGTTCTGTCGACCCGGTCAGTCAGGTCGGTTCCGGTGTCTCAGCGGGTTCGGGTGCGTCGGCGGGTTCGGGTGGCCCACGGACCCCGATGCCTACCGCTACCCCCAAAAAAAATATTTAGGACCAGTGTCCGTCTCTGCCCTGCTCACGCTCAGAGAGGATCCGCCCAAGAGCAGCGCTAGGTTGACGAGGTCTGTAAAGGACTCCATCTCTCGGCCCAATGGCATTAGATGGCGCAGCCCATCCTCCAATCCATGCCGGAACATGTCCTTAAGGGCCCTCTCCCCATTGCACAGGTCCAGGAACACCTCCACATATTCCTCAAGTGGGGAATTCCCCTGACATAAACAGAGCAAAATTTCTGCTGGATCCATTTGGCTAGTCGTTCTGTCACGGTGCAGGACAAAGGCGAGTGAGGATCCAAGTGCAGTTTTAAACATTTTAATAAACTAAGTCAAGAAACAGATAACAGACTGGAAAAACTAGGCAACACACAGCGCTAACAGGAAACAGGAACACAAACATATAGACAACGACTAGCAACAGGGAAGTGAGCAAACAGAGTATATATAACTGACAGGAACCAATGACAAAGCAGAGACAATCAGAGACAAAGACAACACACCTGAAGGAGAGATGGAGTTCAATTAATGTCCGTGGTAACCAATGAGTGGGCGGAGCAAACAATTAACAACAGGGAAAGACAGCAGACAGAAACAGGGCAGAAACACAGACTCATTACAAGATCAGATGTGCTTCAACAGTAGACACTTTTAAATCAAGATTAAAAACACATCTGTTTAACTCTGCATTTACTAAATGAGCACTGTGCTGCTTCACATTGACTGCACTTTTTATCCAAAACACTTTTACTCCTGTTTTATTCTTTTTAACACATTTTAAACTGTTTTTATTAAAATCACATTTATTTTCTTTAATTGTTCTTTGTTTTTATTATGATTTTATCGTATGTCTCTTATTTTTACATATATTCTTTTTCTCTCTTATGAATTGTTTTCTAATTTCTATGTAAAGCACTTTCAATGACCTCTGTGTATGAAATGTGCTATACAAATAAACTTGCCTTGCCTTGCCTTGCCACATATTCAATACAGCACTGTAACCTAGGTTTTGTGTTTGTCTTGTATTCTATGTCTTTTATTTTGATATGTTTTATGTGTCCTCCTGCCTTGTGTACAGTATGTGTCATGTTGGTTATGCAGTCATGTGTAATTCTGCTCCCGTATTCATTGCTTGGCCTTAGTCATGTGTTCTTGTTTATTTTTATATTTTTATTTTAGAGTCACCCTTGAGTCTACACCCTTGATATTGTAGCTCCACTTAAAAGGAAAGTAATTAGAGAGAAAAAACTCGCACCCTGGTATAATGACAACACACAAACTTTAAAACAATCTGCTAGGAAATTAGAACGTAAATGGTGACTTTGATAACTAAATTATCAGTATTTCAATTAGCATGGAAGGAAAGCCTTCATAGCTACAAAAAATTCTTTTTTTTGTACACTGGTTAAAGTTGTACAGTAAATGACCTGTTACTGCCCTCTGATCAGGGTTGTGTCTCTTTGCTAGTGTTACTTGATCGTATTGCAGCTTTTGATACCATTGACCATGCTATACTACTTGATAGGCTAGAACATGTTGTTGGTGTTAAAGGGACAGCCCTCTCCTGGATCTTATTTGACAGATCGATATCAGTTTGTAGATCTAAATGACGACCACTCGCATGCAGTGGCCACTCTGGATTTTTATTTAAGTTTTTTAGCCCGACTATTTCCAGTACATGGACACCAGAGACAGCGGTGTTCATGTATACAAATTCAAGAAACTAATAAAATACAGAAATCATGCAACAACCATCTTGCACGATGATGTCTTGGAAAGGCTTCAGAGCCTCGGCTTGCTGCGGGGACCAGGCCTCCAGTCCTCAGTGTCACCTGATACTGCAGATCAGGATAAGGGACGGCGAAAGCGGTGCACAAGGAAGCGGAAGCACGGAAAGCGGGTGGGTGTCCGTGCTGGGCTAAAAACAAACACTGTAATGGTGGTTGAGGCAGTATCTGTTAAGCACATTATTGAGAAGAAAAAAGTGGAGATACCTGACATTGATTAACAAATCAATTCAATTCAATTTATTAGTATAGCACATTTAACAATCCAGTATAATAATTTCAGAAAATAAGTAAGTAAAAAAATATTTTAAGTTAAAGATTAAGTGATATTTATCTCTAACATCTATCCCTAATGAGCAAGTCAAAGCCTATGGTGGCAAGGAAAAACTCCCTAAGATGAAATGAGGAAGAAACCTGAAATGAGGAAGGAACCAGACTAAAAAGGGAACCTAATACTCATTTGGGTGAACTGTGCAGGAAATAAAGTAAATTTAAACAATATCCTTTCTACAACAGTTTGTAGTTGCGTGAACTATTTTCTTTATTTAAACAAGTGAGTCAATTTAGAACCAGTTCTCATTTACAATGATGAGATGACCAAGAGGAAGCATAAAAACTAATACAGTACACATAAACACAGCTATAAACTACTGGGTCAGCGCAAAATCTGAGTTCAAATGATAAAAATAAAAAAATTATTTTTCTTTACAAAAAAAAATTTACAGACATAATATGATCAGCTTTATTATACATATTAATATCAGGCAAAATAAACATACTTATGCACATGCAAGAATGAAATTTATATATATATATATATATATATATACATTCTGTCGATTATTTCCTTTATAGTATGCAGCCTACATGCAGCTTGAAATTCAATAAATAAATAAATTAATTAATTAATAAATATTTCAATAAATAATAGATTCCAATAAATTCCAATGATACAAGACATTATTTTACACATAATGTTTTTAAAAGAGTCCATTTCTTGTTGCATATTGGACGTTGTAGGACCGTCTTCTGCTGTAGCGCCTCCTTAAACCAGCACAGCAGCCACAGAGCAGACACTGAGAGATACAGGGAGGAAGTTAAAAAATAAGAGACAAGGTGGAGTAGAGGAGAGATTCTGATTAGATATTTATGCTTATTTTTATTGTTGTAAAATAACATCTTTAATCAAAATAAACAAATAATCTTAGTCAGGTTCTGCAACAAATTATTGACATATAAAAATAAGAATATTTATATTTCATGTCAAAGAGCATCCGAAATTTATATGGTTTACAAGCGATTTTGGTGACACATACACAGAGTAGAATCCAGCAGGGTATGAGAATAATGACTATACTGCAGGGGATAATGATGTCCAGGATCCATGCAGAATTTCCACCAGTGGTGGTGTTCTGTGCTTGGACTGTGGGCCTCAGGACTACGTGTACAGTGGGGTCTGTTTGAGCAGCAGGAGTAGTGAGGGTCGACAGACCGCTAATGTTGAGTACTGCATATAGAAATCCACTCGGTGTCCACATGGTGTCACCTTCCACAAATACATATTCTGAATTAGCCACAATTTCTGTACCATTAAATCTGGAGGAAAAGAGAGATGGAAAAAAATAAATTCAGTGTATTACCTACCCTTAAAGAACACATGACAGATAATCATTTCATTGTAGAGCCCAAGAATGTGTTTTTAAAGCAGGTCTTTGGAAATAATTGTCCTTCATTTTATGTTGGTCTCATATATATATATATATATATATATATATATATATATATATATATATATATATATATATATATATAATGTTGAAAATATATATATCAAATGACTGCATTGTCATTGGCAAATGGTGCCGCAACATGTCAAGTATTCACCTGGAAATAGACATGAACAATTTCAGATCTCAAGTACTACATTTTTTTCTGTTTGTATTGTGTAAGAACATTCTAAGTTATCGTGTTATTTTTATTTGTTTGTGAAGTAAAATATAAAAAGTGAATTCTTATGACCTCAGTCAAGACGTTTGCCTGTAATTTAACAATAAATCTACAGTTACATCCAACATGTCTGAATCTTTCTATAATATTAAGGCAGTTCATATTTTAAATGAATTATTTCTATTAACACTATCGTGGTGCTTGTAGCCTAAGAAGAAGCAGCTTTTATGTTTCATGTATATATGAACAGGGTCAGCCAGTATACAGCGTCCCTGGAACAGTCTGAGGTAACGGTTGCAGCTTGGTAGGACTCGGGCTTGAATCTACAATCTTCCATCAGGAACCCATTGCCTTACCAATTGCTCTAATCGGTGCCCATCTGCACATGATCTTGATTCATTTCACCATTCATCAACCAATGATAAAAAATTGGCTTATATTACTCAATCTTTCAAAACCTTCCAGTTTACTATAATGGCTCCAGCACAGACATATTTCTTCAAAATGACAACTTTTATTTTATTCCTTAAAGATAATGTTTGAATTTTGAATCAGTTTTGTGAAGCAGCTCTCAAGATGAGATGTAAAAAGAAGACACTTGCGTGTAGTTTGCTTGTGGGAAGACAAATACAGGAGCATTTTTGATATTCAGAATATTGTTCAACTAAAAAAAGAGAGAAAAAAGTGGTCTTAGTATTTTTTAAAAAATTTTTTATTTTAGAGTGTAAAATAATTTCGGACGAAGAGAAGTTGCTAACACATACCAAGCTGTTGATGGTGTTTTGGATTAAAGAATATGTTCCATTCCTCAGCTGAGTGTCCTTGGAGATTGTCACATTGCTGATTTGGAATCCAAAGCTTATAATGTATGAGTTGTTGTCAATTTCTGAAAGGTAGATAATGAACAGAATTATATTCAACACATTACAGTTAATATATTTTAATTCTAATTTAGGGAGATTAATAAATAGACTCACTCTGATAAGTGACGTCCTGTATGCTCACAGGATCACTCAGTTTTTGTGTTACAAGATCTCGTGCTCTTCTGATCTTTGCATCCAGCAGAGCATTAGCAGCATTGAGAACATCAGCCTCACTAGGTACTTTGGTCAAATTCTTAAAAACTAGACTAATATATATCAGAACATTCCCCAATCTGTAATCGGAAAGCAAATATAACTTGTAAAGTACATGAAGAAAAAGTAAAACATAAAGAACAGTTATACACTCATTAAGTAAATAAGAGCTGATGAAAACTGGAAGGTGTAGAGTAGAATAACAACGTGAGTAACTAATTATAATTGAATGAGGGGGCATTTAACACATTTTGTTAGAACAACTAACTTTTGAAATTATATTTCAGGGCACTTACACAGGTGAAATATCATTCAGGAAAGATGCTGGTGTTTTAGTGTCTCCAACTTGAAAGTTGTACAACATGTCTCCTATAACCTGGGTTCCTGAAATCCTGTTACCATTAGAAATATATTCAAACATCGCCATATAATTTGGTTTACATTTCAAAATACAGAAAGTATTTTCTGTACAGAACACCACTGTGAACTCACGTGAAGAAAGAACTCTGTGGGTTGAATGGTTCTGCACCAGCTTTATTTAGAAGTGTGTTCAACTGGATAAGGAAAGATAATTTATCAGTTTGTATATGTCATCAAAGATGATAGATCATGTCACTAATACGCAAAGTGGTAAATTATATTGTGTTAAAATTAAATTTCAACACAAGAATTTAACAGTTGATACATTTCTCTCTCTTACTGACAACAGGAGGTCAGCCTAATCCTATATCTATCCCAGCACAGCCGATGCTAATTGCCTTCATTTATGTCCCTAATAATACTTGACCTGGTGTAGTAGAAAACGGGGTCTTTCAGCACATAAGAAAGGTATGAAGCCTTGGCACGTAACTCTAACCCTAAACCTACCCCTCCCTGGTGCCCTGAAACAGCGCACTGGCAGGTGCTAATCCAGGGAATAGATCTGTCCAAGGAAGAGGAGCGGGCATGGAGCTTTTTTACCACGTTATCCATAACCCACTGTGACACACCCGGCAGAAGCTTCCATGCTGCCAGGTGGTCTGAGAGAGGTGTTAGCCACTTGCTGTGCTCACCTTGCCTACAGCCCTGAAACAGCAAGCTGGCAGGGCTAACCCAGGAGGCCACAACACGTAACAAGCATGGGTGGTCACGGCTGAACCGCAAATCACGGTTGGGTGGTGGGGTAGACAGCATTGGACCTTAAAGGGCATCCTTGGAAACCTTAGCCCTCGGTGTTTGGATTCCTTCTGACCACAGATGAGCCTTAGCATGTCAGCCTGGTACACCTGCAAATCTGCGATTGTGTGCAGCACCACACCAGCTTATCCTACTAGATTGTAGGCCTTCCCTAAAAGGCAGACTAGAATAAACAAGCAGCATATGGGTCTTTCCACAGCCTCAACACCACAGTGTGCAGGTTTGTAAAAATGGGAGATGCCTGCATAGAGGTGGAAGCGAAAGCAATTGTCAAGCTCAGAGTGGACAATGCTAACCATTCATAGGACCAATGGAAGCTAAGCTTAGTAACAGCATGTGTGCTCAGTTCCAGGAGCTAATCGAACACCAGAGCATGTGGTGGCAATTTCACTGCTTCTTTCTCCTCATTGCTTACATTGACCTCCTCAGAGTCTGATGCAGAAAATACTTATAATTCCATATTTGATTCAGGAGAAATCAACCAAGTGAGCTCTCGAAGCCGAAGCAAAAGAATTAAAGCCAGGTGCTTGGCTGGAGTACAGCCAAACAAGTGTGGATTGAGCATAGCAACAATGTGTGATAATAGTCCTTCGTTAAGGTTGGGAGAAATCGCAAAGTGAGCTCACGGTGTCAAAGCAAAGACATTAGAGTCTGTGGAGAGGACGATAAATAGGGCTCATCCATCTCCAATTCATTTTCCACTAAATTAACCTGCAACCTTAATGACTGCAGCCAACGCACTGCCTGGACAGACACAGAACTCCAGCCTGGAATGCAGCAAGTGCAAAAAGGGATCACTCATAATGCCATAATGCCTGATCCCTTTAGAGTCGATGGCTCATTTTGTGATGAGGAAAAAAAAAGACCCTTGTAATTTTATCTTCTTTTGCACTAGTTCGTATACAATTAGACAGATAATAGACACCAATATACACAGAGCACTTCCTAAAGACAAAGAAGCTGGAGAAATGTGACATAAATGCCCTTATATGGACTTGTGCTTAATCACTTAATCACATGTCCTTCTGATGCCATATAATTGCTATCTGTGAACACAGAGCTTCGGACACCACTTCCTCAAAGTAGTGTTACCATAGTGTCAGCCCTGCCAAAGCATCACGTTCACTCAAAAGGGAACTAATGATCAAGTGATGTTCCAAAAAAGATCAGGAACCTCTGTAGAATGTCATTAAGCACATAGGGATGTACACTCACAACAGTGTTGATGATGCTCTCCACTTGGTTGTAGGTATCATTCCTGACATCAGGGTTCTGTGACATGCTGATGTTACTGATATTGAATGTGAATTTTACCGCATAGCAGGTGTCTGAAATTTCTGTGGAACAAATCAGATGACTTAGAAAGGCAGATAATGAAGTCATAGAGATGAAAGAATAATTTGTGTAGTACATATTTGTGTTATCAGTATAACAATCATACTCTCAAAGGTGAGGTTCAGCACTTTTACAGAGTCAGTGAGGTTCGCGAGTTGAGCACTCAGAAGACTCTGGATTACACTGAGGACCAAACTCTCACTGGGAACAGGAGAGGAGGAATTGAAGACCATCGTGGTCTGAACCACAGCTGAACCAGATCTGATGAAATAAAGCATTATGGTGATTATTTTTTACAGTCAGACTGCTGATTAAATTCTCTGTTAAATTCAAATGTTCAAAAGAATATTATTAATTACAGATAAATGAACAGACATCACATACAGAGGGTAAGTACACACTGACTGAATGAAATCTTCTTAAATTAATATCAGGACACTTACATAGGTGTGCTTTGTGCTTTAAGCTCATTCAGGAAAGATGCTGGTGTTATAGTGTCTCCATCTTGGAAGTGGTATGTCATGTCACCATTAACCTGGTTTCCTGAACTCCTGTTAGCAGTAGAAGACAAAAGTCACAATACAATTGACTGCACAATACAATTAACGCACTGTTCTTTGAGAGTGGAAAGAACACTGCCGTGATCTTACGTGAAGAAAGAGCTCTGGGGTTCGAACGGTTTGGCAGCAGGTTCATTTAGAAGTGTGTTTAACTGTAGAAAGAGAAATAATTAATCAATTTTATGTTTGACAAAAGAACATTCCTTTGTATTGTTTCTGTAACTATTTAATGTTTTAGATGATTTTTTTCCTGTTTGTTTTCAACTGAATATACACACATGATCTATCCATCCCTTCATTCCCTAAACTGCTTGATTCAGCACCAGAGTGAGCAGAGAGGCCAACACCTCCCTGTCTCTCTCAACATCATACACTTTTAACACAGAAAGGTTAGAGTCACTACCTGTACTTCTCCCACTGACCACAGGAGTCACTGTCACCTGAGTTCCGAACTGCTTTGCACCGATGAGGGAAATCACATCATTTATGTCCCTACTTATGGAATATGATTGATGTCTGCCATTGCAAAGTCTTTCTACTATTTCTGTGAGACATATCTGATGCTTTTAAATTCCCCCATTGCAATCCTCTATGCGATTATAGTTTATGATCCTGTTACAGATTTCTGCGTAGTTTTAACTATTGTATCTATGTTTTGTTGTGTTTTGACCTTTCCCTGATTTACCCCACTGTGAGTCTGTAATTCCTCAGATAACCATGGGTTGATCTGTTGACTTTTAGACTAACTTTTAAACTGTTTTTATTAATCTGTGCAACTGGATCCAATGTCATCTCCAGATATTTGTGAGAATATCATTAAGCACATAGTGATGTACACTCACAGCATTGTTGATGATGCTCTCCACTGGATTGTAGGTATCATTCCATAATTCAGGGTTCTGTGACATGCTGATGTTACTGATCTGGAATGTGAATTTTACCCCATAGCAGGTGTCTGAAGTTTCTGTGGAACAAATCAGTTGATTGTCCATGGTTTAGTGTGCTTTAACTCTCTTCATTTGAATATATTGTCTTCTGGTAAAGTAGGTTCCTGACTTTTGTATACTATCTGCTTAACTCACTTTGTTCTAGAGTAGTGTGATTTGAATTGTTATATTCTATACCATTGTTGATTTTTATAGTGTTGGTCCTTGTTGTTCTCTCAGCTGATTAATCAGGAGTAGTTTCAGTCTACCTTAAGGTGTGAATTGGGGGCAGGGCTTACCTATTTAAATCTGAAGGTTTGTAAGTATCTCTCTCTCTCTCTCTCTCTCTCATTGTAAACTTTGTGTCTAATACTGTTTTGCTATATTCTACCATACCTTAATTCTCACTCTTGACTGCAAATATGTGCCTTAAACCCATCTCTGTACTCAATTCCTACACTCGCAGACACTCTCGTCCACAGAGCAGAGGTCACAATCCCAGTAACCTCATCTACCCTCCTCTGTTGTGTAAGTCTCAAACAGTGGTGGTAGGTGGGCTCTGGAATTGCCAGTCTGCTGTGAAAAAAGCTGATTTTATCTCTGCTTTAACTTCCCATTACTCCTTTGATTTTCTTGCGCTAACAGAGACCTGGATATCCCCACAGAACACTGCTACACCAGCTGCTTTATCCTCTGCCTATGCTTTCTCTCACTCACCACGAGAAACAGGCAGTGGTGGTGGTACAGGATTATTGCTGTCAAAGAAATGGTGCTTTACACCTCTCCTCTTGTCTCATTTAACCATCTCCTCTTTTGAATTCCATGCCATTTCAGTTACCTCTCCAATTAAGCTTGTTATCATTGTTGTTTACCGCCCTCCTGGTCCCCTAGGTGACTTCCTGGAAGAAATGGACACACTGCTTAGTGCTTTCCCTTCTGATAGCTCCCCCTTGACAGTGCTTGGTGACTTCAACCTCCCCTCTGACAAGCTACATTCTTCTTCCCTCCTGTCTCTTCTTGACTCATTCACACTCACACTCAACAGCTACATCCCCACACACAAAGGAGGCAATGTGCTGGACCTGGTTTTCACCCGTCCTTCTCCAGCTACAGACGTGACTGCTACCCCACTACACGTCTCTGATCATCACCTGGTATCCTTTACCATCACTCTCCCTACCCTACCCAAAACTACCTCTCACCCCCTCGCTCTTACCCGCCGCAACCTTTACTCTGTCTCCCCTTCTTCTGTAGCTTCTGGCACTCTTTCTTCCCTTCCTGATCCTGAGTCTTTTTCCTCACTGCCCTTGGACACGGCCACAGATACTTTCCTCTCATCTCTTTCCTCAACTATGGACTTCCTCTGCCCTATGTCCACTAAACCCAAGAAAACTTCTTGTTCTGCTCCTTGGCTTTCAGATGTGCTGTGCAACAATCGAAGAGAGCTAAGATCATCAGCGAGAAAGTGGAAGAAATCACAACTTGATGCAGATCTTGATTCTTACCGAACACTCATGGCCAAGTTCTCCTCAGATGTGACTTCTGCCAAGACTTCCTTCTACAAGGAAAAGCTTGAAGCTTCCTCACATGACCCTCGGAAATTCCACAACATCATCTCTTCTCTGCTCAACCCCCCGGCTCCACCTTCTTCATCCTCCCTGACTGCAGAAGACTTTGCTTCTTTCTACCAGGAGAAGATTGAGGAAATCTGCCGGACCTTCACTTCAGCCCCGACTGCATTTACATCTCAGAGTATGGACTCCCCTACACCTTTGTTGTCACATTTCTCAACTGTAACAGCAGAAGAGATTCTAAAACTCATCCAGTCTTGCAATCCTACCACCTGCCCATTGGATCCACTCCCTTCCACTTTGCTCCAGACCATCTCGCAAGACCTTCTGCCCTTCATTACAACTATCACCAATAGATCCATAGCATCTGGTCAGGTACCAACTACCTTCAAGAGAGCAAGGGTTATTCCCATCCTGAAGAAACCTGCTCTGGATCCATCAGACATCAGTAACTACAGACCGGTATCACTTCTCTCGTTTCTTTCAAAAATTCTTGAACGCATTGTCTCTAATCAACTGTCTGTCTATCTCTCACAGAACAACCTCCAAGACACCAACCAGTCTGGCTATAAAGCAGCTCATTCCACAGAGACAGCCCTTTTAGATGTCTCTGAGAAACTACATGCTGCTAGATCAGACAATCTCTCATCCGTCCTTATCCTCCTTGACCTTTCAGCAGCGTTTGATACGGTCAACCATAAGACTCTCTTAGCCACCCTCAGGAGTCTTGGGATTTGCGGATCAGCTTGGGAATGGTTCGCTTCCTACCTGGAAGGACGCTCATATCAGGTAACATGGAGGGGAGTGACATCTGCTCCACGCAGACTCTCCACTGGCGTCCCACGAGGCTCAGTACTTGGTCCTCTTCTTTTCTCCCTGTATACTCACTCTCTTGGTGAAGTTATTTCCTCACATGGGTTCTCTTACCACTGCTATGCTGATGATACACAACTTATCTTCTCTTTCCCACCCGCAGATGCCACAGCTTCTGACCGGATCTCTGCATGTCTGGCAGAAATTTCATCATGGATGACTGCTCATCAGTTAAAGCTTAATCCTAGCAAAACTGAGCTGCTCTTCATCCCAGGTGATTCATCCTCAGGTCATGATCTTGCTATATCCTTGCACAACGATCTGATCTCCCCTTCAGCCACAGCTCGCAACCTTGGGGTAACCATGGACAATCAACTGTCTTTTTCCTCTCATGTTGCTAATGTGACTCGCTCATGTCGGTTTCTTCTCTACAACATTAGAAGGATTCGACCATTTCTGTCCACACAGGCTGCTTAGGTACTTGTTCAGTCTCTTGTCATTTCTAGACTGGATTACTGCAATGCACTGCTGGCAGGTCTACCTATGAACGCAATCCGTCCTCTGCAAATGATCCAAAATGCAGCTGCCCGGCTTGTTTTCAACCTGCCAAAGTTCTCGCATACCACCCCGCTGCTGCGATCCCTCCACTGGCTTCCGGTAGCTGCACGCATCAGATTCAAAACACTGATGCTGGCCTACAAAGCCAAAAATGGACCAGCTCCCTCTTACCTCAAAGCCCTCATCACTCCTCGCACTGCACCCCGCACCCTCCGATCTACCAGCACTGCTCGACTGGTTCCACCATCTCTCAGGGTAAGAGGCAAGTATACTACAAGACTCTTCTCTGTACTGGCACCAAGGTGGTGGAACGAACTTCCCCTAGAGGTCCGGACAGCTGAGTCACTGGCTATTTTCAAGCGGCGGTTGAAGACCTACTTATTCAGGAAACACTTCAACTAGCACTTCTTTCATTATCTTTTGCAACTGTAATTGTAACTTTGAACAAATGTTTTAAACTCATGGTATCTTAAGTATGTAACTTAGTGAGCCAGCATTAATGTATTCAATGTTAGAGATTTAAGCACTTATGTACGTCGCTCTGGATAAGGGCGTTTGCCAAATGCTGTAAATGTAAATCAGATGACCTTGACATGCTGATAAAGAAGTCATAGAGATGAAAGAATAATTTGTGTAATACGTATTTGTGCTTTAGTATAACAATCATACTCTCAAAGGTGAAGTTCAGCACTTTTACAGAGTCAGTGAGGTTCGCGAGTTGAGCACTCAGAAGAGTCTGGATTACACTGAGGACCAAACTCTCACTGGGAACAGGAGAGGAGGAATTGAAGAACATTGTGGTCTGAACCACAGCTGAACCAGATCTGAGGAAATAAAGCATTATGGTGATTATTTTTTTACAGTTAGACTGCTGATTTAATTCTCTGTTAAATTCAAATGTTTGTAAGAATATTTTTAATTATATATAAATGAACAGACGTCACAGACAGAGGGTAAGAACACACTGACTGAATGCAAACTTCTTAAATTAACATCAGGACACTTACATAGGTGTGCTTTGTGCTTTAAGCTCATTCAGGAAAGATGCTCGTGTTTTAGTGTCTCCATATTGGAAGTGGTATGTCATGTCACCATTAACCTGGTTTCCTGAACTCCTGCTAGCAGTAGAAGACAAAAGTCACAATACAATTGACTGTACAATACGAATTAACACACTGTTCTTTGAGAGTGGAAAGAACACTGCTGTGATCTTACGTGAAGAAAGAGCTCTGGGGTTCGAACAGTTCAGCAGCAGATTCATTTAGAAATGTGTTTAACTGTAGAAAGATAAATAATTAATTAGTTTTATGTTTGACGAAAGAACATTCCTTTGTATTGTGTGTGTAACCAGTTATTGTTTTAGATGAAAATTTTCCCTTTTTGATTTCAAATGAATATACAGACATGATCTATCCATCCCTTCATTCCCTAAACTGCTTGATCCAGCACCAGAGTGAGCAGAGAGGCCAACACCTCCCTGTCTCTTTCAACATCATACATTTTAAACACAGAAAGGTTAGAGTCACTACCTGTACTTCTCTCACTGTCCACAGGAGTCACTGTCACCTAAGATCTGAACTGCTTTTCATCCTTGAGGGAATTAACTTCATTTATGTCCCTACTTATGGAATATGTTTGATGTCTGCCATTGCAAAGTCTTTCGACTATTTCTGTGAGACATATCTGATGCTTTTAAATTCCCCCATTGCAGTCCTCTATTCGATTATTGTTTATGATCCTGTTGCAGATTTCTGCGCAGATTTAACTATTGTATCTATGTTTTGCTGTATTTTGACCTTTCCCTGATTTACCCCACTGTGATTCTGTACTTCCTCAGATAACCCTGGGTTGATCTGTTGACTTTTAGATTATTGCCTGCGTGAGCAAGATGGCGCTAGGTGGTGTTTTGGCGTGCCGTCGCTCCGAGTATAGACTGCTTACATTAAGTTTTTTGGTTTTATTATGCTTTTTAAATCATATGGACTGTCTATGGCTGATGTACGATCAGGTTACTCTGCTAAACCTTCTACTTATGGTATCAGATACCAACACTTGCGATTTCCTTATAAAACTGTTCGCTGAGCAAAGACGAATACCACACTCGCCTTTTAAATTGTGTGGTTCACCAGGCTGCGCATACTGGTTCACTAGACGTCAGAGGAAATGGGGGACGCGTGCGGGAATTATGGTAAAGCTTAAGAAACTTTGGGCGGGTTGTGGAGATATGGCCTTCTTTCTCTGTACCTGTGGTCCCTCCTGCATCTCGGCCACCTTTGATCCGGACTACGTGGATGAGGCGGTGGGAAAGCAGAGGGGTGGATTGTGCAAATCTGCGCCACTTGAAATGAGTCGGTTCTGGTGAGCTAAGTGCTCACTCCACAGGCACATGTCTTGATTCTATTACTGTGAACATGGGTTTAATAAATGCCCGTTCTATTGTAAACAAGACTTTTATTTTAAATGACTTTTATATAAGTCATTGCCTGGACTTTCTCTTCATTACTGAGACTTGGCTAAACAATAATGACATGAGTCCTGTAGCTGAGCTTTTACTGCCGGACTGGCAGTTTTTACATACCCCACGGATAAATCGTCGTGGGGAGGTCTAGCTGCTATTTTTAGTAATTTGTTTAAATGTAAGCAGCTCCCCACGGAGAATTTTAAATCCTTTGAAGTTCAAGTTATGAAGGTTGACATGTCTATGCCAGTGTATTGCGCATTAGTTTATAGGCCACCTGGTTACTGTGAGGATGTGCTGACAAGATTCTGATTATGGGGGATTTTAATATTCATGTCTGTTGCCCAGAAAAACCCATGTCTAAGGATTTTCTAATTTTGATTGACTTTTTTTTAATTTTTTTTTAATTTTTGATCTGATGTTATCTTTGGGTATAAGCATTGAGAGTATTTGCATTGGTGATATTCCTATTTCGGCTCATAAGCCTGTTAGGTTTAATTTGAACATGCCTCCTGTTGTACAGGATGCTTCTCGTCCTCCAAAAATGTCCAGAGTCATTACAGATCATACACTTGATGCTTTTGCTGCTGCTTTTATGGCTGCAGAGCTACCTTTTGTAAATGGTTCCTCTGAAGTGCCTGAAACAGCATCAGATGAAATGATACACTCTTTGTCTATGTAGTAAGATTCTTGATACTGTTGCACCTTTTAAGGTGAAGAGGCAAAAAGTGAATAAGCGACCATGGCTAAATGAGGTAACACAGGGTTTTAGGTGGGTCTGCAGGCAGGCTGAGCGTACGTGGGTTAAAAATAAATTACAAATTTCATATGACATTTTTAGAAATTTTATGACATCTTCAGAAATGGATGTAGTAGATTTTAAATGCAAGACAATGCCCTCCAACTGTTCCAAGGAAATCAACTTAAACCAACTCAAAACTGGGAGAGAAGGTCTCTCTATTATATTAAACACTGTGTGCCCTACTCCCGATATACTCGACCTGATCAGATCCACTTTGTCCACAAAAGATTTTTGTCACTTTGTCCTTTGTTCTCTTTATGAGTAAGATTTTAGAAAAAGTTGTCCACACTCAACTTATAGATTTTTTTTAACTGATAATAATATAATGGACATTTTCCAATCAGGTTTCAGGAGAAGAGTCGTAAATGACATTTTAATGGGAAAAGATTCTGGAAAATGTGTTTCTTTGATGATGCTGGATTTGAGCGCAGCTTTTGACACTGTTGATCACAGCATTTTATTAGCACGTCTTAGAGATGATGTTGGTATTAATGATGTGGCCTTGAAGTGGTTTGTTTCCTACCTAAGGGACAGAAAATGTTCAGTTAAGATTGGAGATTGTCTTTCTGACACTGTGGATGTTTTGTGGGGGGTCCCTCAGGGATCTATTCTTGGACCAACCCTGTTTTCTCTGTATTTGTTGCCTCTGGGGTCTATTTTCAGATGCCACAATATTAATTACCACATTTATGCAGATGATTTGCAATTAGATTTTTTTGTGGACAAGCGTGCTGCATGGGACAGTTTCAACATATGCTTAAATGAAGTGAAGGTATGGCTTGCAAGCAATTTTCTGCAATTAAATGAAAATAAAACAGATTTTGCTTTTTGGAAACAGTCTATGGGAAATCTGTTTGTGAGTGAGGATTTTGCTCCCACCGTAAATGGTTATGTTAGGAACCTGGGTGTCATTATTGACAAAGAACTTTGTTTTGACCGACAAGTAAATGCTGTCTTGAAATCATCCTTTTATCATTTAAAGAAGTTGTCCAAGCTGAAATCTATTCTTTCCAGAAAAGATTTGGAATCTTTTGTTCATGCTTTTATTTATACGAGGTTGGACTATTGTAATGCCCTATACCTGGGTTTGAATGAATCTCTTATAGCTCACCTTCAGTATGTTCAAAATGCTGCTGCTAGGCTTTTAACTGGCACTAAGAAGAGGGATCACATAACACCTGTGTTAATTTCTTTACATTGGCTTCCAGTGTTATATAGGATAGAATATAAGGTCCTGATCACTGTGTATAAGGCCTTACATCGACAGGCTCCTGACTACATCAAATAGTCCATATGAAACTTCTCGCTCTTTGAGATCTGATGAGCAAATGTTGTTGACTGTTACGCGAATACGGTTGAGGAGGAGTGGAGATCATGCATTCTCCGTGGCAGCTCCTGTGTTATGGAATGGGCTACCGCTGTCTTTGAAATTGGCTCCCGCTTTGGGTAGTTTTAAAGGACAATTAAAGACTTTCCTTTTTTTCTAAGGCTTTTGCTGTATGATTGGTATGTTTTCCCGAGATACTGTGTATGGCTATTTTTGTACCTTTATTTTATTGTTAGTTTGATGTGTTTTATGATTATACTTTTTATGTCTTATATAATGATTTTTACCATGTAAAGCACTTTGGTCCATTGTTATGGTGTTGAAAGTGCTATACAAATAAATTTTGATTGATTGATTGATTGATTTGATTTTGAAACTATTTTTATTCATTTTTGCAACTGGATCCAACGTCATCTCTGGATATTTGTGAGAATATCATTAAGCACATAGTGATATACACTCACAACATTGTTGATGATGCTCTTCACTTGGTTGTAGGTATCATTCCTGACATCAGAGTTCTGTGGCATGCTGATGTTACTGATCTGAAATGTGAATTTTACCACATAGCAGGTGTCTGAAATTTCTGTGGAACAAATCAGATGACATTGAAATACTTATAAAGAAGTCAAAGAGATGAAAGAATAATTTTTGTAGTATGTATTTGTTTTATCAGTAAAACAAACATACTCTCATAGGTGAAATTCAGCACTTTTACAGAGTCAGTGAGGTTTGTGAGTCGAGCACTCAAAAGAGTCTGGATTACACTGAGGACCAAACTCTCACTGGGTACAGGAGAGGAGGAATTGAAGACCATCGTGGTCTGAACCACAGCTGAACCAGATCTGATGAAATAAAACATTATGGTGATTATTTTTTACAGTCAGACTGCTGATTAAATTCTCTGTAAAATTCAAATGTTCGAAAGAATATTATTAATTATATATAAATAAACAGACATCACAAACAGAGGGTAAGAACACACTGACTGAATGAAATCTTCTGAAATTAATATCAGGACACTTACATAGGTGTGCTTTGTTCTTTAAGCTCATTCAGGAAAGATGCTGGTGTTTTAGTGTCCCCATCTTGGAACTGGTATGTCATGTCACCATTAAACTGGTTTCCTGAACTCCTGTTAGCAGTAGAAAACAAAAGTCACAATACAATTGACTGTACAATAAGAATTAACACACTGTTCTTTGTGAGTGGAAAGAACACTGCTGTGATCTTACGTGAAGAAAGAGCTCTGGGGTTCGAAAGGTTTGGCAGCAGGTTCATTTAGAAATGTGTTTAACTGTAGAAAGAGAAATAATTAATCAGTTTTTATGTTTGACGAAAGAACATTCCTTTGTATTGTTTCTGTAACCAGTTATTGTTTTAGATGAAAATTTTCCCTTTTTGATTTCAAATGAATATACACACATGATCTATCCATCCCTTCATTCCCTACACTGCTTGATCCAGCACCAGAGTGAGCAGAGAGGCCAACACCGCCCTGTCTCTTTCAACATCATACATTTTAAACACAGAAAGGTTAGAGTCACTACCTGTACTTCTCCCACTGACCACAGGTGTCACTGTCATCTGAACTGCTTTGCATCCCTGAGGGAATTCACTTCATTTATGTCCCTACTTATGGAATGTGTTTGATGTCTGCCATCGCAAAGTCTTTCTACTATTTCTGTGAGACATATCTGACCATCTTCAATTCCCACATTGCAGTCCTCTATTCGATTATTGTTTATGATCCTGTTTCAGATTTCTGCGCAGTTTTAACTATTGTACTGTATCTAAATTTTGCTGTATTTTGACCTTTCCCTGATTTATCCCACTGTGAGTCTGTACTTCCTCAGATAACCCTGGGTTGATCTGTTGACTTTTAGACTATTTGATTTTTAAACTATTTTTATTAATTATCGCAACTGGATCCATCATCATCTCTGGATATTTGTGAGAATATCATTAAGTGATGTACACTCACAACAATGTTGATGATGCTCTCCACTTGGTTGTAGGTATCATTCCTGACATCAGGGTTCTGTGGCATGCTGATGTTACTGATATTGAATGTGAATTTTACCGCATAGCAGGTGTCTGAAATTTCTGTGGAACAAATCAGATAACTTTGAAATGCTAATAAAGAAGACATAGAGATGAAATCATAATTTGTGTAGTACGTATTTGTGTTATTAGTAAAACAATCATACTCTCATAGGTGAAGTTCAGCACTTTTACAGAGTCAGTGAGGTTTGTGAGTCGAGCACTCAGAAGAGTCTGGATTACACTGAGGACCAAACTCTCACTGGGAACAGGAGAGGAGGAATTGAAGAACATCATGGTCTGAACCACAGCTGAACCAGATCTGAAGAAATAAAACATTATGGTGATTATTTTTTACAGTCAGACTGCTGATTAAATTCTCTGTAAAATTCAAATGTTTGAAAGAATATTATTAATTATATATAAATGAACAGATGTACGGTGGCCGAGAAGTGCAAAACACATTAACAAATCCGAAAACAAATTAACAAATCCCAAAACAAATTAACAAATCCCAAAACACATTAACAAATCCTAAAACACATTAACAAATCAGAAAACACTAACAAATCTGAAAACACATTAACAAATCCCAAAACAAATTAACAAATCCCAAAACAAATTACCAAATCCCAAAACACATTAACAAATCTGAAAACAAATTACCAAATCCTAAAACACATTAACAAATCTGAAAACACATTAACAAATCAGAAAACAAATTAACAAATCTGAAAACACTAACAAATCTGAAAACACATTAACAAATCCCAAAACAAATTAACAAATCCCAAAACAAATTAACAAATCCCAAACACATTAACAAATCAGAAAACAAATTAACAAATCCTAAAACAAATTAACAAATCCCAAAACAAATTAACAAATCCCAAAACAAATTAACAAATCCCAAACACATTACCATATCAGAAAATAAATTAACAAATCCAAAAACACATTAACAAATCCGAAAACATATTAACAAATCCGAAAACACATTAACAAATCAGAATACAAATTAACAAATCCGAAAACACATTAACAAGTCAGACAACCCAGAAACGGTAGTGTATCGTTTTTGAATGGAAACTTACCGATCATTGGACAAGACACCTGTCACTCAAGATATACAGGTATGGAATCTTATGTGTAATGTGTAAAGTTCTCCATTTAAATATAAGAAAATAACAGAATTAATCCACAGTAATCCATTCCATCCATTCCAACATTTCCCTGCGGCAGACTGTTGAACTTCATGTATACCTTGAGTGACAGGTGTCTTGTCCAATCACAAACTATACCAACCGCTTCCGGGTTGTCTGAAATGTCGTTGTGTTTTCTGATTTGTTAATGTGTTTTCTGATTTGTTAATGTGTTTCGTGCACCGATTCAGACAACCCGGAAGCGGTAGGTATACTTTGTGAATGGAAAATTTCCGATCATTGGACAAGATGACTGTCATTAAAGATATACAGGTGAATGAAAGGTGTCTCGTCCGATGATGGTAAGTTTCCATTCACAAACTATACCAACTGCTTCCGGGTTGTCTGATTTGTTAATGTGTTTTCGGATTTGTTAATGTGTTTTCGGATTTGTTAATGTGTTTTCGGATTTGTTAATTTGTTTTGGGATTTGTTTATTTGTTTTCAGATTTGTTAATTTGTTTTCGGATTTGTTAACGTGTTTTCGGATTTGTTAATTTGTTTTCGGATTTGTTAATTTGTTTTGCACTTCCTGGCCACCGTAGACATGACATACAGAGGGTAAGAACACACTGACTGAATGCAAACTTCTTAAATTAACATCAGGACACTTACATAGGTGTACTTTGTGCTTTAAGCTCATTCAGGAAAAATGCTGGTGTTTTAGTGTCTCCTTCTTGGAAGTGATATGTCATGTCACCATTAACCTGGTTTCCTGAACTCCTGTTAGCAGTAGAAGACAAAAGTCACAATACAATTGACTGTACAATAAGAATTAACACACTGTTCTTTGAGAGTGGAAAGAACACTGCTGTGATCTTACGTGAAGAAAGAGCTCTGGGGTTCGAACAGTTCAGCAGCAGATTCATTTAGAAATGTGTTTAACTGTAGAAAGAGAAATAATTAATTAGTTTTAATATTTGACAAAAGAACATTCCTTTGTATTGTTTCTGTAACCAGTTATTGTTTTAGATGCATTTTTTTATTCCTGTTTGTTCTCAACTGAATATACACACATGATCTATCTATCCCTTCATTCCCTAAACTGCTTGATCCAGCACCAGAATGAGCAGAGAGGCCAACACCTCCCTGTCTCTTTCAACATCATACATTTTAAACACAGAAAGGTTAGAGTCACTACCTGTACTTCTCCCACCAACCACAGGGGTCACTGTCACCTGAGATCTGAACTGCTTTGCATCGATGAGGGAATTCACTTCATTTATGTCCCTACTTATGGAATATGTTTGATGTCTGCAATTGCAAAGTCTCTCTACTATTTCCGTGAGACATCCCACTGTGAGTCCATACTTACTCAGATAATACTGGGATGATCTGTTGACTTTTAGACTATTTGATTTTTAAAATATTTTTATTAATTTTTGCAACTGGATCCAACATCATCTACAGTTCAGCGGACTACAGTTCAGCGTTTAACACCATAATTCCCTCCATGCTCACCTCTAAGTTGGAGGTCCTTGGACTCAGCCTGCTGCTGTGTCAGTGGATCTCCAACTTCCTGACAGACAGACCACAAGCCGTACGGGTGGGCAAACACACATCATCCACCCTCACCCTCAGCACTGGAACCCCCAGGGTTGGGTTCTGAGCGCCCTGCTGTACTCACTGTACACTTATGACTGTGTTGCCACTTCCATCTCCACCACCATCGTCAAGTTTGCTGACGACACTGTTGTGGTGGGCCTGATGTCCAACAAGGACGAGACGGCCTACCTACAGGAAACTAGATCACCTGGAGAGATGGTGCCAGGAGAACAATCTTCTCCTGAACATCAGCAAGACTAAAGAGTTGATAGTGGACTTCAGCACAAAGCAGGAGCAGTCATACCATCCTCTAAACATCAACGGGACTCCAATAGAAAGAGTGGACACATTCCGGTACCTAGGTGTTCACATCACACAGGACCTGTCTTGGTCCTGTCACATTAACACCCTGGTGAAGAAGGCCCAGCAGCGTCTGTACTATCTAAAAGGCTTGAGGGACTTCAGACTACCCTATCAGGTGCTAAAGACCTTCTACACCTGCGCCATTGAGAGCGTCCTGATGGGTAGCATCACTTCCTGGTTCGGGAACAGCACCATGCAGGACAGGCGAGCCCTCCAGAGCCCACCAGGTTTTGCGGTCAGCTGAACGTACCATCTACACTGAGCTCCCTGACCTGCAGGACATCTACAGCATGCGGTGCCGGACCAGAGCCAGGAAGATTGTAAAGGATCTCAGCATCCCAACAATGGACTCTTTTCTTTCTTGCGTTCAGGGAAATGCTTTCGCTCCCTGAAAGCAAACACAGAGAGGATGAGGAGGAGCTTCTTCCCGCAGGTCATTCGGATCTTAAACCAGAAGACACCCAGGATCTAGCACTGGACTTCTCTCTCCATCCCCATTGCTCTATGCACCCCCCCCCCCCCCACCCCCTTTTTTTTTTGCAATGACACTTTCATTCTGGACTGTCACTGTCACTTTAACTCTGGACTTGCACAGCACAGTGCCACTTTATACACTCCACATACTATTTACACACCATACTTCACCTGAACATTCTAAGGACACTCTAACTCTGGACTTGAACAGCACAGTGCCACTTTATACACTATTTACACGCCATACTGCACCTGGACACTTTAAGGACAATCTTTAAATACCATACACATTTATGTATATGTATATTTATGCATATGTATATACATTATTTCATCATCTATATTTTCATATTTTTATATAGTTTTCTTATATAGTTTTCTTATATAGTTTATACTTTTTTATTATTTTATTCTTATTTTATTTCTTGCTTTTTTTATACTTTTTATATATTTTTTATTCTTATACCGGTCAGTTGAATAAAGCATTTCACTGCACATCGTTCCCTGTATGTATATCCATCCATCTTCTACCGCTTATCCGGGGCCGGGTCGCGGGGGCAGCAGTCTGAGCAGGGACACCCAGACTTCCCTCTCCCCAGACACTTCCTCCAGCTCCTCCGGGGGAATACCGAGGCGTTCCCAGGCCAGCCGAGAGACATAGTCCCTCCAGCGTGTCCTAGGTCTTCCCTGGGGCCTCCTCCCGGTTGGACATGCCCGGAACACCTCCCCAGGGAGGCGTCCAGGAGGCATCCGGAACAGATGCCCGAGCCACCTCAGCTGACTCCTCTCGATGTGGAGGAGCAGCGGCTCTACTCTGAGCTCCTCCCGAGTGACCGAGCTCCTCACCCTATCTCTAAGGGAGCGCCCAGCCACCCTGCGGAGGAAACTCATTTCGGCCGCCTGTATCCGGGATCTTGTCCTTTCGGTCATGACCCAAAGCTCATGACCATAGGTAAGGGTAGGAACGTAGATCGACTGGTAAATAGAGAGCTTCGCCTTGCGGCTCAGCTCTTTCTTCACCACAACAGACCGGTATATCGACCGCATCACTGCAGAAGACACACCGATCCGCCTGTCGATCTCCCGCTCCATCCTTCCCTCACTCGTGAACAAGACCCCAAGATACTTAAACTCCTCCACTTGAGGCAGGAGCTTTCCACCAACCCGAAGGGGACAAGCCACCCTTTTCCGGCTGAGAACCATGGCCTCGGACTTGGAGGTGCTGATTCTCATCCCTGCCGCTTCACACTCGGCTGCAAACCGTCCCAGTGCACGCTGAAGGTCCTGATTTGAAGAAGCCAACAGGACAACATCATCTGCAAAAAGCAGAGACGAAATCCCGTGGTCCCCAAACCGGACTCCCTCCGGCCCCTGACTGCGCCTAGAAATCCTGTCCATATAAATAATGAACAGGACCGGTGACAAAGGGCAGCCCTGCCGGAGTCCAACATGCACCGGGAACAAGTCTGACTTACTGCCGGCAATGCGAACCAAACTCCTGCTCCGGTCATATAGGGACCGAACAGCCCTTAGCAGAGGGCCCCGGACCCCATACTCCCAGAGCACCCCCCACAGATCACCACGAGGGACACAGTCGAATGCCTTCTCCAGATCCACAAAGCACATGTGGACTGGTTGGGCAAACTCCCATGAACCCTCCAGCAACCTGGTGAGGGTATAGAGATGGTCCAGTGTTCCACGACCGGGACGAAACCCACATTGTTCCTCCTGAATCCGAGGTTCGACTATCGGCCGAATTCTCCTCTTCAGTACCCTGGCATAGACTTTTCCGGGGAGGCTGAGGAGTGTGATCCCCCTGTAGTTGGAACACACCCTCCGGTCCCCCTTCTTAAACAGAGGGACCACCACCCCAGTCTGCCAGTCCAGAGGCACTGTCCCCAGCCGCCACGCGATGTTGCAGAGGCGTGTCAACCAAGACAGCCCCACAACATCCAGAGACTTGAGGTACTCAGGGCGGATCTCATCCACCCCCGGTGCCTTGCCACTGAGGAGCTTCTCAACCACCTCAGTGACCTCACCTTGGGGATCGATGAGTCCTCAACTGAGCCCTCTGCCTCTGCTTCCTCAGTGGAAGACATGTCGGTGGGGTTGAGGAGATCCTCGAAGTACTCCTTCCACCGTCCGCACAGTCAGCAGATTCCCACTCTCACTGTAAACAGTGTGAGCAGGGCACTGCTTCCCCTTCCTGAGGCGCCGGACGGTTTGCCAGAATTTCTTCGAGGCCAACCTATAGTCCTTCTCCATGGCCTCACCGAACTCTTCCCAGACCCGAGTTTTTGCCTCTGCAACCACCCGGGCTGAAGCTCGCTTGGCCCTCCGGTACCTATCAGCTGCCTCCGGAGTCCCCCGAGCCAACCAGGCTTGATAGGACTCCTTCTTCAGCTTGACGGCATCCCTTACTTCCGGTGTCCACCACCGGGTTCGGGGATTGCCGCCACGACAGGCACCAGAGACCTTACGGCCACAGCTCCGCGCGGCCGCGTCGACAATGGAGGTGGAGAACATGGTCCACTCAGACTCAACGTCTCCAACCTCCCTCGGGATCTGGTTGAAGCTCTGCCGGAGGTGGGAGTTGAAGATCTCTCTGACCGGAGACTCTGCCAAACGTTCCCAGCGGACCCTCACAGTACGTTTGGGTCTGCCAAGTCTGTCCAACTTCCTCCCCGGCCATCGGATCCAACTCACCACCAGGTGGTGATCAGTTGACAGCTCCGCCCCTCTCTTTACCCGAGTGTCCAAGACATACGGCCGGAGGTCAGATGAAACAACCACAAAGTCGATCATCGACCTCCGACCTAGGGTGTCCTGATGCCATGTGTACTGATGGACACCCTTATGCTTGAACATGGTGTTCATTATGGACAAACTGTGACTAGCACAGAAGTCCAATAACAGAACACCACTCGGGTTCAGTTCGGGGGGGCCGTTCCTCCCAATCACGCCCCTCCAGGTGTCACTGTCGCTGCCCACGTGAGCGTTGAAGTCCCCCAGTAGAATGACGGAGTCCCCGGTCGGAGCACTTTCCAGCACCCCTCCCAGAGACTCCAAGAAGGTCGGGTACTCTACACTGCCATTTGGCCCGTAAGCACAAATAACAGTGAGAGACCTCTCCCCGACCCGAAGGCGTAGGGAAACGACCCTCTCGTTCACCGGGGTGAACTCCAACACATGGCTGCTGAGCTGGGGGGCTATGAGCAAGCCCACACCAGCCCGCCGCCTCTCACCGCGGGCAACTCCAGAGTAGTAGAGAGCCCAGCCTCTCTCAAGGAGTTGGGTTCCAGAGCCCAAGCCGTGCGTGGAGGTGAGCCCAACTATATCTAGTCGGTATCTCTCGACCTCCCGCACCAGCTCAGGCTCCTTCCCCCCCAGCGAGGTGACATTCCATGTCCCTAGAGCCAGATTCCGTGTCCGGGGATTGGGTCGCCGAGGCTCCCGCCTTCGACTGCCACCCAATCCACATTGCACCAGCCCCTTACGGTTTCTCCTGCAGGTGGTGGGCCCACAGGAGATCGGCCCCACGTCACTCTTTCGGGCTGTGCCCGGCCAGGCCCCATGGGGTAAGACCCGGCCACCAGGCGCTCGCATGCGAGCCCCAACCCCGGGCCTGGCTCCAGGGTGGGGCCCCGGTTGCGCCATACCGGGCGACGTCACGGACCTTGTTTTATTGTTCTTCATAAAGGGCTCTTGAACCGCTCTTTGTCTGGCCTGTCACCCAGGACCTGTTTGCCTTGGGAGACCCTACCAGGGGCAAAAAAGCCCCAGACAACATAGCTCCTAGGATCATTCAGGCACGCAAACCCCTCCACCACAATAAGGTGGCGGTTCAAGGAGGGGCGGTACAAGGATGTATGTATATGTATGTGACAAATAAAATTTGATTTGATCTCTGGATATTTGTGAGAATATCATTAAGCACATAGTGATGTACACTCACAACAACGTTGGTGATGCTCTCCACTTGGTTGTAGGTATCATTCCTGACATCAGGGTTCTGTGGCATGCTGATGTTACTGATATTGAATGTGAATTTTATCACATAGCAGGTGTCTGAAATTTCTGTGGGACAAATCAAGTGACTTAGAAAGGCAGATAAAGAAGTCATAGAGATGAAAGAATAATTTGTGTAGTACGTATTTGTCTTATCAATAAAACAAACATACTCTCATAGGTGAAGTTCAGCACTTTTACAGAGTCAGTGAGGTTTGCGAGTTGAGCACTCAGAAGAGTCTGGATTACACTGAGGACCAAAATCTCACTGGGAACAGGAGAGGAGGAATTGAAGAACATCGTGGTCTGAACCACAGCTGAACCAGATCTGAAGAAATAAAACATTATGGTGATTATTTTTTACAGTCAGACTGCTAATTTATTTCTTTGTTAAATTCAAATGTCATATTAATAAAAAAAAAGTAATATTCATTTATAACATTTAATTTACATAATAAATAAAAATATAGATAAAAATATATATTAAATACTATGTGGCAGAAATTTCAAGGTCAAATTAGAGTTTACGATTTCAATCAATGGAAACACATCAAATATATACTAATGGAGTTTCTATTGATTGAAAACAAACTCTAATTTGACCTTTAAATTAAATAGTAACCCTACTTCATATACTTTTGCCATTCAAATAGATCTAATATTGGAACAATTTACTGTATAAAACATTACCACACTATTTTTCTGATTATAATATTATTTTTACTGATTTGTTTGATTGGGTTAATTCAAACAAATTTGATTTGATTGGGTTACACAAGCTTTTAGAACTTGTGTAACATTCTGGTGATGTTTTGTAAAATTTACTGTATAGAAACATTACCACAAATTTGTTTGATTTGGTTAATTTTGTCTGCTTTTAGAACTTGTGTTGATGTTAGAACTGGTGATATATTTATGCAGAAATATAGAAATTTCCAAAAGGGTTCAAATTTTCGAGTAACATTGTATATAATACATAGCATATATACCTATTGAAAGTACATCAACATACATTACTGTGGGAGCTGCTTGTGTAGTTGGTTCTTTGATGGTTGTAGCATTTGTATTGGATAAAATGACAGTGGTTTCTTCTTTAGCTGTTGTGGGTAGTTTTGTAGTTGTTTTCTCATTTGTAGGTTCTGTAGTTATTATAGATTGTATTGTGTATTCAATCCCAGAATTCAGCTCTGTTGCATGTGTTGTAGTTAATGGTACAGCTGTAGTAGTGGTTGTTTCCTTTGTTGTTGTTCTTTCTTGAATTGCACTTATTTGATCAGTAGTCAGTGTAGATTTAGTGATTTTTGCTGTGGTTGCTTTACCATTTTGTATTGTGAATATTGTGGCTTTGGCAAATTCTGTTGTTATTGTAGTGTATTGTACAGTTGTAGCTTTTGTTCTTTTTTCCGTAATTGTTCTATTTTCAACTGCATTAACTGTAAAAGGAATACTTGTATAGTTTTCTGCAGATGCTTCTGCGGTTATTATAGCCAGTCTTGTAGATAAATTATTAGTTGTCAGTTTTGATGTTGCAGCTGATGATACATTCGAGGCTTTGGTGATTTCCTCTAATTTTGGCCCCTGAAATGTTGTTGGTTCTGTGGTTGATGTTGCTTGTGTTGTGCACTCTCTAGTGGTAAATTCTTTTTTGGGGTCTGTGGTCGATTGTACAGTCGTATGTATGTTAATTTCCTCTGTTGGTGTTGTTCCTTTAATTATTCTTGTTGTATTAGTGGTAGTTTCCACTGTTAATGTGGGCTTTAGAATGTTACTTGATTGAGTGGTAGTAGTTGTCACTGTAGTTGATTTTGCTGTTATTGGTGTTATGCTAGTTGTAGCTTGTGTAGTGTATACATTTGTACTGGTATATGATGCTGTTCTCGGTAAAGTTGTTGATGTCAATGTTGTAACAGTGCTTGTTTGTGAAATTGCACTTGTTGGAGTGCTAGTAGATGTCAATCCAGTTGATTCTGATGTTGTTGGTGGTTTGGTTTGTGTAGCTTGTGTTGTGTATAAGGTTGTGGTCAAAAATTCTTTTATTGGTGTTGTAGAAGCAGATGTTTCTGAAATTGTACTTTCTTGTGTGTTAATAGATGTCAGTGGAGTTGTTTCTGTTATTCTTGGTGCTGTGGCTGTTGTAACATGTGTTGTGTATATATGTGTACTGGTATATCTTGCTGGGAATGTTGTTGATGGCATAGTTATAACGGTTGTTGCTTCTTTTGTAGTAGTTGTTTCAGGATTTGTACTTGTCAGGGTAGTAGTTGTTAATGCAGTGGGTGGTGCTGTAGTTGTTGAAACTTGTTTTGTGTACAAAGTTGTGGTGGTAAATACTGTTGGTGGTGTTATAGTGGATGGCACAGTGGTAGCAGTTGTTGTTTCAGAAATTGTACTTGTTGTAGTGTTAGTCAAAGTCACTCTAGTGGTTTCTGCTGTTGTTGTTGCTGTGGTTGTTGTAGATTGTGCTGTGTATAATGTGGTGTCAAAACTTGTTCTTGGTGTTGTATGAAATAATACAGTTAAAGCAGTGATTGTAGTTTTTGGGGTGCTAGTAGATGTCACTCTGGTTGTTTCTGGTGTTGTTGGTCTTGTCGATGTTATAGCTTGTGTTGTGTATAAAATTCTCATGTAATATTCTGTTGTTAGTGTTGTAGTGGATGGCACAGTTGTAGCAGTTGGTGTTCCTGAAATTGTAATTTTTGGGGTGGTAGTAGTTGTCATTCCAGTTGTTACTGCTGTTGTTGTTGCTGGGGTTGTTGTAGATTGTGTTGTGTATAACGTGGTGTCAAAATCTGTTCTTTGTGTTGTATTGGATGGTACAGTTCTAGGAGTGGTTGTTCCTGAAATTGTAATTGTTGGGGTGGTTGTAGGTGTCATTTCAGTTGTTTCTGCTGTGGTTGTTGCTGTAGTCCTTGTATCTTGTGTTGTGTGCAAAGCTGTGGTGATAAATTCTGTTGTTCGTTTTGTATTGTATGGCACAGTTGTAGCAGTGGTTGTTTCATAAATTGTAATTGTTGGGGATTTAGTCGATGTCAATCCATTCGTTTCCGCTGTTGTTGGTTTTGTGGTTGTATAAGCTTGTGTTGTGTACAAAGATGTGTTAAATTCTTTTGTTGAATTACTGATTTGTACAGTTTTAGCAGTTGTTGTTTCAGAAATTGTACTTGTAGGAGTGCTAGTAGTTGCCATTCCAGTTTTTGATATTGTTGTTGCTGTGTTTGTTGTAGATTGTGTTGTGTACAAAGTTGTTGTGTTAAATATTGTTGTTGATCTACTGGGTGGTAGAGTGGTAGCAGTGGTTGTTTCTGTTATCATACTGGTTGGGATGTTAGTCGAAGTCACTCCAGTTGTTTCTGCTCTTGTTGGTGTTGTGGTTGTTGAAGCTTGTGTTTTGTACAATGATGTGTTGTTAAATCCTGTTGTTGATCTACTGTATGATGGTACAGTTGTAGAAATGATGGTTTCATAATTTTTACTTGTCTGGGTGTTATTCATTGTTACTCCAGTGGTTTCTGCTGATGTTGTTCTTGTGATTGTTGTTGAGTGTGTTCTGTACAAAGATGTGGTGGTAAATTCTGTTGTTGGTGTTGTAGTGAATGGCACAGTTGTAGCAGCAGTTGTTTGATAAATTGTTCTTGTTGGGGTGTTAGTACTTGTGACTCCAGTTGTTTCTGGTTTTGTTGGTGTTGTTATAGCTTCTGGTGTGTACAAAGTTGTGGTGGTAAATACTGTTGTTGGTGTTGTATTGGATGGCACATTTGTATCAGTGGTTGTTTCAACAATTTGACTTGTTGGGGTGGTATTAGTTCTAACTCTAGTTGTTTCTGGTGTTGTTGTTGCTGTGGATGTTGTAGCTTGTCTTGTGTACAACGATGTGGTGTTAAATCCTGCTGTTGAAGTACTGGATGGGACAGATGTAGCAGTGTTTTTTTCAGAAATTGTACTTGTGGTGTTGGTTGATGTCACTCCAGTTGTTTCTGCAGTTGTTGTTGCTGTGGTTGTTGTACCTTTTGTTGTGTACAAAGATATGTTTGAAAATTCTGTTGGTTGTGTTTTAGTGGATGTTAAATTTGTAGTATTGGTTGTCCCATAAATTGTACTTGTTGGGGTGATGGTTGTTGTCACTCCAGTTGTTTCTGCTGTTGTTGTTGGTGCCATTCTAGACTGTGTTGTGTACAAAGATGTGGTGGTAGTCGTGATGTTAGTCGATGTCACTCTAGTTGTTTCTGCTGTAGTTGTTGCTGTGGATGTTGTAGCTTGTCTTGTGGAAAAAGATGTTGTGTTAAATTCTGTTTTTGGTGTTGTAGTGAATGGCACAGTTGTAACAGAGGTTGTTTCAGAAATTGTACTTGGTAGGGTGCTAGTAATTGTCACTCCAGTTGTTTCTGATGTTGTTGATGGTGTGGTTGTTGTAGCTTGTGTTGTGTACAATGTTGGGGTGGTGTATTCTTTTGTTGGTGTTGTAGTGAATGGCACAGTTGCAGCAGAGTTTTTTTCAGAAATAGTACTTGTGGTGTTAGTTGACGTCACTCCAGGTGTTTCTGCACTTGTTGCTATCGTTGTTGAAGCTTGTGTTGTGTAAACAGATATTGTTGAAAATTTTGTTGTTGGTCTTGTAGTCGATGTTAAATTTGTAATATTGATTGTATCATAAATTGTACTTGTTCGGTTGGTGGCAGTTGTCACTACAGTTGTTTCTGGTGTTGTTGTTGCTGTGGATGTTGTAGCTTGTCTTGTGTACCACGAGGTGGTGGTAAATCCTGCTGTTGAAGTACTGGATGGGACAGATGTAGCAGTGTTTTTTTCAGAAATTGTACTTGTGGTGCTAGTTGATGTCACTCCAGTTGTTTCTGCAGTTGTTGTTGCTGTGGTTGTTGTAGCTTTTGTTGTGTACAAAGATATGTTTGAAAATTCTGTTGGTTGTGTTTTAGTGGATGTTAAATTTGTAGTATTGGTTGTCCCATAAATTGTACTTGTTGGGGTGATGGTAGTTGTCACTCCAGTTGTTTCTGCTGTTGTTGGTGGTGTCGTTCTAGATTGTGTTGTGTACAAAGATGTGGTGGTAGTCGTGATGTTAGTCGATGTCACTCTAGTTGTTTCTGCTGTAATTGTTGCTGTGGATGTTGTAGCTTGTCTTGTGGAAAAAAATGTTGTGTTAAATACTGTTTTTGGTTTTGTAGTGAATGGCACAGTTGTAACAGAGGTTGTTTCAGAAATTGTACTTGGTAGGGTGCTAGTAATTGTCACTCTAGTTGTTTCTGGTGTTGTTGATGGTGTGGTTGTTGTAGCTTGTGTTGTGTACAATGTTGGGGTGGTGTATTCTTTTGTTGGTGTTGTAGTGAATGGTACAGTTGTAGCAGAGGTTTTTTCAGAAATTGTACTTGTGGTTATAGTTGACATCACTCCAGTTGTTTCTGCAGTTGTTGTTGCTGTGGTTGTTGTACCTTTTGTTGTGTACAAAGATATGTTTGAAAATTCTGTTGGTTGTGTTTTAGTGGATGTTAAATTTGTAGTATTGGTTGTCCCATAAATTGTACTTGTTGGGGTGATGGTAGTTGTCACTCCAGTTGTTTCTGCTGTTGTTGGTGGTGTCATTCTAGATTGTATTGTGTACAAAGATGTGGTGGTAGTCGTGATGTTAGTCGATGTCACTCTAGTTGTTTCTGCTGTAGTTGTTGCTGTGGATGTTGTAGCTTGTCTTGTGGAAAAAGATGTTGTGTTAAATTCTGTTTTTGGTGTTGTAGTGAATGGCACAGTTGTAACAGAGGTTGTTTCAGAAATTGTACTTGGTAGGGTGCTAGTAATTGTCACTCTAGTTGTTTCTGATGTTGTTGATGGTGTGGTTGTTGTAGCTTGTGTTGTGTACAATGTTGGGGTGGTGTATTCTTTTGTTGGTGTTGTAGTGAATGGCACAGTTGTAGCAGAGTTTTTTTCAGAAATTGTACTTGTGGTTATAATTGACGTCACTCCAGTTGTTTCTGCACTTGTTGCTGTCATTGTTGAAGCTTGTGCTGTGTACACAGATATAGTTGAAAATGTTGTTGTTGGTGTTGTATTGGATGTTAAATTTGTAATATTGATTGTATCATAAATTGTACTTGTTCGGTTGGTGGCAGTTGTCACTACAGTTGTTTCTGGTGTTGTTGCTGTGGATGTTGTAGCTTGTCTTGTGTAAAAAAGTGTGGTGTTAAATTCTGTTGTTGGTGTTGTAGTGAATGGCACAGTTGTAGCAGAGGTTTTTTCAGAATTAGTACTTGTGGTGTTAGGTGATGTCACTCCAGTTGTTTCTGCACTTGTTGAAACTTGTGTTGTGTACACAGATCTAGTTGAAAATTCTGTTGTTGGTGTTGTAGTGGATGTTAAATTTGAAGTATTTGTTGTATCATAAATTGTACTTCTTGGTGTGGTGGTAGTTGTCACTCCAGTTGTTCCTGCTGTTGTTGTTGGTGTCGTTATAGATTGTGCTGTGTACAAAGATGTGGTGGTAAACCCTGTTGTCGATGTTGTGGATGGGACAGTTTTAGCAGTGGTGGTTTCAGAAATTGTACTTGGTAGGGTGCTAGTAATTGTTATGCCAGTTGTTCCTGGTGTTGTTGATGGTGTGGTTGTTGTAGCTTGTGTTGTGTACAATGTTGAGTTGGTGTATTCTTTTGTTGGTGTTGTAGTGAATGGCACAGTTGTAACAGAGGTTGTTTCAGAAATTGTACTTGGTAGGGTGCTAGTAATTGTCCTGCCAGTTGTTTCTGTTGTTGTTGTAGCTTGTGTTGTGTAAAATGTTGGGGTGGTGTATTCTTTTGTTGGTGTTGTAGTGAATGGCACAGTTGTAGCAGTATTTGTTTCAGAAACTGAACTTGTAGTGGTGTTAGTCAATGTCACTCCAGTTGTTTCTGCTGTTGTTGTTGCTGTGGATGTTGAAGCTTGTGTTGTGTACAAAGATGTGGTGGTAAATCCTATTGTTGATATACTGGATGGGACAGATGTAACAGAGGTTGTTTCAGAAATTGTACTTGGTAGGTTGTTAGTAATTGTCACTCCAGTTGTTTCTGGTGTTGTTGATGGTGTGGTTGTTGTAGCTTGTGTTGTGTACAATGTTGGGGTGGTGTATTCTTTTTTTGGTGTTGTAGTGAATGGCACAGTTGTAGCAGAGGTTTTTTCAGGAATAGTACTTGTGGGGTTAGTTGACTTCACTCCAGTTGTTTCTGCACTTCTTGTTGCTGTCATTGTTGAAGCTTGTGTTGTGTACACAGATATAGTTGAAAATTCTGTTGGTGTTGTAGTGGATGCTAAATTTGTATTAGTATTGGTTGTCTCATAAATTGTACTTGTTGGGGTGATGGTAGTTGTCACTCTAGTTGTTTCTCTTGTTGTTGCTGTGGATGTTGTAGCTTGTGTTGTGTTCATAGATATGGTGCTTGGTGTTGTACTGGATGGTACAGTTGTGGCAATTTTTGTTTCAGAATTTGTTCCTGGGGTGGTAGTCAACGTCACTCCAGTTGATTCCAGTGTTGTTCTTGCTGTGGTTCTTGTTGCCAGTGTTGTGTACAAAGTTGTGGTGGTAAACTCTGTTGTTGGGGTTGTAGCGAATGGCACAGTTGTTGCAGTGGTTGTTTCAGAAATTGTACTTCTTGTGGTGTTAGTCGATGTCACCCCAGTTGTGTCTGCAGTTGTTGTTGCTGTCGTTGTTGAAGCTTGTTTTGTGTACAAATATGTGGTGGTAAATCCTGTTGCTGATGTATTGGATGGGGCAGTTGTAGCAGTGAATGTTTGAGAAATTGTACTTGGTATGGTGCTATTAATTGTCGCTCCAGTTGTTTCTTGTGTTGTTGTTGGTGTGGTTGTTGTAGATTGTGTTGTGTACAAAGTTGTGATGTCAGATTCTGTTGTTGGTGTTGTAGTGGATGGCACAGTTGTAGTATTTGTTGTTTCCAAAATAGCACTTGTTGGGGTGGTTATAGTTGTCACTGCAGTTGTTTCTGCTGTTGTTGTTGCTGTGGATGTTGAAGCTTGTGTTGTGTACAAAAATGTGGTGGTAAATCGTCTTGTTGATGTACTGAATGGCACAGTTGTAGCAGTGGTGGTTTCAGAAATTGTACTTGGTAGGGTGCTAGTAATTGTCACTCCAGTTGTTTCGGGTGTTGTTGATGGTGTGGTTGTTGTAGATTGTGTTGTGTAAAATGTTGGGGTGGTGTATTCTTTTGTTGGTGTTGTAGTGAATGGCACAGTTGTAGCAGAGGTTTTTTCAGAAACAGTACTTGTGGTGTTAGTTGACTTCACTTTTGTTGTTTCTGCACTTGTTGCTGTCGTTGTTGAAGCTAGTGTTGTTGGTGTTGTAGTGGATGTTAAATTTGTAGTATTGGTTGTATCATAAATTAAACTTCTTGGTGTGGTGGTAGTTGTAATTCCAGTTGTTCCTGCTGTTGTTGTTGGTGTCCTTGTAAATTGTGTTGTGTATAAAAATGTGGTGTTAAATTCTGTTTTTGGTGTTGTGTTGAATGGCACAGTTGTTGCAGAGGTTGTTTCAGAAATAGTACTTGTGTTGTTAGTTGATGTCAGTCCAGTTGTTTCTGCAGTTGTTGTTGCTGTCGTTGTTGAAACTTGTGTTGTGTACACAGATATTGTTGAAAATTCTGTTGTTGGTGTTGTAGTGGATGTTAAATTCATAATATTGGTTGTATCATAAATTGTACTTGTTGGGGTGATGGTAGTTGTCACTCTAGTTGTTTCTGTTGTTGTTGCTGTGGATGTTGTACCTTGTGTTGTGTTCATAGATATGGTGGTTGGTGTTGTACTGGATGGTACAGTTGTAACAATTGTTTCAGAATTTGTACTTGGGGTGGTAGTCAATGACACTCCAGTTGTTTCCTGTGTTGTTCTTGCTGTGGTTCTTGTTGCCTGTGTTGTGTACAATGTTGTGGTGGTAAACTCTGTTGTTGGTGTTGTAGCGAATGTCACAGTTGTTGCAGTGGTTGTTTCAGAAATTGTACTTGTTGGAGTGTTAGTCAATGTCACTCCAGTTGTTTCTGTAGTTGTTGTTGCTGTCGTTGTTGAAGCTTGTTTTGTGTACAAATATGTGGTGGTAAATCCTGTTGTTGATATATTGGATGGGGCAGTTGTAGCAGTGAATGTTTGAGAAATTGTACTTGGTATGGTGCTATTAATTGTTGCTCCAGTTGTTTCTTGTGTTGTTGTTGGTGTGGTTGTTGTAGCTTGTGTTGTGTATAAAGTTGTGGAGTCAAATTCTGTTTTCTGTGTTGTAGTGGATGGCATAGTTGTAGTTTTTTTTGTTTCCAAAATAGTACTTGTTGGGGTGGTTATAGTTGTCGATTCAATTGTTTCTGCTGTTGTTATTGGTGTGGTTGTTGTAGCTTGTGTTGTGTACAATTTTGTGCTGGTAAATTCTGTGTTTGGCGGTGTAGTGAATGGAACAGTTGTTGCAGTGGTTGTTTCAAAAATTGTACTTGTTGCGGTGGTAGTCAATGTCACTCCTTGTGTTGTGTATAAAGTTGTGGTGTTGAATTCTGTTGTTGGTGTTGTACTGTATAGCACAATTGTAGCGGTGTTTGTTTTAGAATTTGTACTTGGCATGTTAGTTGTTACTGTGGTTGTTGTAGCTTGTGTTGTGTACACAGATATGGTTGAAAGTTCTGTTGTTGGTGTTGTAGTGAATGGCACACTTGTAGCATTGTTTGTTTCAGAAATTGAACTTGTGGTGGTAGTAGTTGTCACTCCAGTTGTTTCTGGTGTTGTTGCTGTGGTGGTTGTAGCTTGGGGTGTGTACACAGATATGATTGAAAGTTCTGTTGTTGGTGTTGTAGTGGATGTTAAAGTTGTAGTATTGATTGTTTCTGAAATTGTACTTGGTGGAGTGGTAGTTGATGTCACTCCAGTTGTTTCTGGTGTTGTTATTGATGAGGTTATTGTAAATTCTGTTGTTGGTATTGTAGTGGATGGCACAGTTGTAGCAGTGGTTGTTTCAGAAATTGTACTTGTTGGGGTGGTAGTCATTGTCAATCCAGTTGTTTTTGGTGATTTTGTAGCTTGTTTTGTGTACAACGTTGTCATTGCAATTTCTGTTGTTGGTGTTGTAGTGGATAATATAGTTGTTTCTTCTGTAGTAGCTGTTTCCTGAATTGTACTTGTTGGAGTGTTAGTAGTTGTCATGCTAGTTGTTTCTGCTATGCTTGTTGCAGCTTTTGTTATATACAAAGTTGTGGGGGTAAATTCTGTTGTTGGTGTTATAGTAGAGTTCAATGTTGTAGCAGTGGTCATTTCTTCTGTAGTTGTTGTTTCCTGAACTGTACTTTTTGGGGTAACAGTAGATGTTGTTGCTGTGCTTGTTGTAGCTAGTGTCATGTATAACGTTGTGGTTTCAAAATCGATTGTTGGTGTTGTAGTGAATGGTGCAGTTGTAGTAGTGGTTGTTTCTTCTGTAGTTGTTCTTTCAGGATTTGTACTTTTTGGGATGTTAATAGTAGAAGCAGTTATAATTGTTTCTTCTTTTATTGGTTTCATGATCGTAGTCTGTGTTGTGTATTCAGTGGTCAGTCTTTTTTCTGTTGTCATTTCTTCTGTAATTCTTGTTTCCTCATATTTTGTTGTTGGATATATATTACTTGAAGGCAGAATTGTTTTTGTAATTGTTGTTTCCTTGTTTGTTGTATCTTGCATTGTCATATTTGAATTTGTAAATCCTGTTGATGTAGTGGACGGTACATTTGTAGGGCTTGTTGTATCCACTATAGTTGTTGAATCCTGAATTGTACTTGTTGGATCATTATTTAACATAGATGTAGTTGTTTCTGCTGTTGTTTGTGCTTGTGCTGTATATGCACTGAGCCCCAGCCATAGACATACTGTTACAAGTGTAGAATATAATTATTTAATCTACTGAAATAGTTTCAGTCACTTAATTTTGCTTAATTATAAACTTAATTGATTAATCTCTTACATTCTGGCATTCAATGGATCATGTGACAGTTAATGCATGAAGTAAATTTGAGACATAGTTTTCAATTTAATTACTGTTTTATGTCCTACACATATGTTCTACCATTACATGTATTATTTTTATGACAAATATGATTTATTGTAAAAAATATATATCTATTATATTATAATAATACCTTCAGGCACGTTTTGTATTTATTTTGTAAATATTTAATAGACATTCAATTTTAAAATATCAGGTCTACTTACGTATAGTGAGATGAGCATAACTGATCTTGTTATATTTAGACAAATCAAACCTGTTGATATTGAATGAGACAAAATCAGAGTTTTTGTTGTATTATATGTGTCAAATAGTATTTAGCAACTAAAATATTAACAATTAATAATAATTAAATCATGAACTGTAGTACAATAAAAATATTAATTATAAATCAATTCGTCCATTTTTGTTTACATTTACTGTTACAAGTCTGTTTCCATGAACCAAATAAAATGAATGAAATAATAAAAAAGAGCTATATTACCTTGTTTTATTCTTGAAACTCATGGCTGTCAAATTTCAACACTGAAAATTTGTCCTTGTAACTCTGTCAGTAATAGCCTTAATGACAACAGGGTCTGTCATGAAAAATGGTTCACCCAATGTGTAAGCAGGCTTTATTAGGAGTGGTTAGAGGTGTAGCTCAGCAGGCTCTTCACCTTTTCATGACAAAAGTCTATTTTCATGCATGGGTGTGTTTCATAATGCAGAGATTATTATCAGAAATAAAACTGAGTAAATCTGTTAATCACATAAATCAGGAAATTTACTACAGTATCAGTGACCTTAAGACAATCAAATTTATGCATTATAATTGTTGTCCTTTGGTAGCTGTTCAGAGCCACAGCACTGGATCATGCGATCTGCATATCTGATGTGAAACAGCTTTTTTCTGGATTCCCTTCCTCCCATTTCATCCGGCTTTGGGACCAGCATTAGATGCACTTTTAAAGTACAATTTTCTGCTAGAAAAGCTGTTAGAAATGTGCATATTGGACTACCTACTGTATTATTTATTCTGTCAAGATCTGATTGTATATATATTTTTTTAAAATAAAGATTACATTGTATATTTATGAAATACATTCGGGTTTATTCATGTCTTGTTTCTGTTGTGTTGTTAATGGTTAATCCACTATGATCTACACTTCATTCATAAACACTTGTTCACAATTAGGGATCTGATTATTACAAGCTAATACAATGACAATAACATAAATCATTAAAAGCAATAATTATGCAAATTACACAATTCTTTTTTAAATATTTTGAAAGATTTCTGATTTTATTGTGTTTGATTTGATTAAATTAGAAAATTCTACAAGAAATGTAGAAAACAAACAAAGACACTGCAGCCTCTTGATGTACAGTAAAACCCTTTGTTACACCCAAGCGTATTTCTCCTTGTGCTGCGTCAAATTTTACATTATAATACTCACAATACAAAGGTCAAACAATTGCATTTTATTTGAAAAAAGAGTCACTGGTAGTGGAATTTTGTTAGAGTGTTCCATGACCCAATGTTTTGTTTGTAGATTCAGTTGAAGTTACACCTTTTTTCTGTGGTTTAGGCAAAAACACTAAAGTGAAAAAAATCATAGACACAAACACACAAATATATATTTGAGGGTAGGCCTATAGGGTAGGCCTCAAACCAGCTTCAATCATTTTTGTCATTGAGAAGATATTTGTGGAAATACCTTGGAACCTTGGAAATTGGGGTTGGCTGGATATATCCTGTTGTGGTGTCACCAGTGCTATATGGCAACTAAAAAAGGTAATCTTTATATGAATACATTTTATTTTTTATATAAAACTATCATTGTTAAGTCATATTTTATCAGTGCAGGAGTATCAGATGCAATTGCAGTTTAACATTTATTTAGAGATGCAGGCAGACAAATTTAATACATGAGTCAAACATGTAAAACAAGAAGCAGACAGATGATCAACAAATGGTGCAGCTAACTAAGACAAACAAGGGAGACAATATGAGAGGACATGGGTGGAGACAAGACATGAATCAAAACAAAATATATGTGGTAAACAGTGAATGACAACAATGAAAGCACATGCAGTAGCACTACAGGCTGCTCTGTGCACTGAGCTGCTTTTGCTTTATCTCCAAGATCATCATTTTAATATTCAGTTTGATAACCTTAACGATATTCTGATAACAGCAGTTTTGTCCATCCTAGATTCAGTTGGGTTTAATCAGAATATAACAGGAGGCACTTTGGTGATCACTTTGGAATCTAAATCTCATTCTAACATATTGATTAAATGCAGAAAATTTACAAAGCTGTCTCAAATGTTACCTCATCTCATTTAAAATATGTCTGAGACATCACATATACACTTTGCTACATTACTCTGAGAAACATGCGCAGTCCACAGCAGTCCCATCTATCCCCAGGTAGTCCATGTGAGGCCATCTTCAGCAGTGAAATTTTCCAAGCAATGAGCAAGCATAGAAGTAGGGAATCAGGATGGATCAGGCAATTCCAGTGAGAATAAGCAGTCTTGGACACTGGGAGCTCGGGAGTAGCATGTGTAGCTTAGCAAATAGAAAGGGAATATTATGTATTATTTTGATCATATAATGGTTAATGGCAATGAACATGCAGGAAATCCAGCAAGACGAAAAGGGAGAGACAGAAGGTGACACAATGAGGGCTTTCTGTGACTTCTTGTGTTAGAATTGTTTGCCACATGCAGGTCGCATTTGTTTGCTTGGCTGAGTATTTTAATTAAATTTTGAGTTATCTTGAGTTTATACTTTAACTCCTTACTTTTTACAAAGGGTGAACACATTGGCAATAGCATCTTAAAAGTAGAGTAATCGCTCAAAATACTTCTTGATATCACTAACATTTTATTTGTTTTCCTAGCGTCCACTTCTAGCTGGTTAGCATCACTAGCCTGTTAGCCCAGTTACCGCTAGTACACCTTCTCACACCAATTATCTCTGTTGTACTTGCCCTACAACACCATGTCGCTTGTGTCTCTGCCTTTGAGTGCAGGTGAGGACAAGTTCGAGCTGCACCCAGTGGAACTGGAGCTGGAGGCCATGGAGAAGCAGATCCGTGACCTACAGGTGAAGCAGGCCGAGCTGCAGGAGCGGAAAGCCACGCTGGAAACTTCCCGGTTGGTCGCTCACCTGTCTCAGGTAAATTCCAGGCGTAAAATTACTACTCCCTCCACCTCTACTCCATGTGTTTCTCTGTCCAGGCCCAGCACACCCAGGAAGTGGCCTGCCCAATGGCTGTTCACTCCGGCACCAGGGTACCGCAGACCATGGATGCAGCAATGAAAGACACGAGCCAGGCCCCGGTCGAGGACCTCTCCCTCTCCGCCGCCACCAGTCTTCGAGATCCCCACCCAGAACCGCTTCACCCCCCTTCGCGAGACGGACCACGAGGCTGTGGTCATCGGAGACTCCATTGTCCGCCACGTCCGTGCTACTGTAGCTAAAGGTATGGCTCGCACTCACTGCTTACCTGGTGCTCGTGTTCTTTATGTCGCTGCACAGGTACCTGGGGTCATAAGCAGGAACACCGGGTCTGTGGTTCTTAATGCCAGCATGACCGACACTAGCCTGAGGCAGTCAGAGATCCTGAAGAGGGAATTCAACATCCTGGTGGAGACGGTTCGCAGTACAGCACCCATGTCGAGGATCATCGTGTCTGGACTGCTTCCCATGTACCAGCGATTAATCGAAAGGTTCAGTAGACTTTTTGCTTCAAATGAATGGTTACAGCCATGGTGTCAGGCTCAGAATTTACTCTTTATTGATAACTGGAATGTGTTCTGGGAGCATCCTAGGCTGTTCCGTGCTGATGGCCTGCACCCCAGCAGAGTTGGAGCAGAGATCCTCTCAGACCACATCTCCAGGGCGCTGCACACCTACTGACTGGTAAACTACAATTTAAACCTAAATTTCAATAGCCATCCTTCACCTCATCACATTGACACAAATGGACACATCGCTCATCCTATAGAAACTGTGTCTTCCTGTGCCTGTGCGAGCCATGCACCCCTACCTGCTATCTTAATCATTTTAATTGCGTCATCAACGGTTGCGTAAAACAGAGAAAATGGAGCCAGAGGAATAAGACTGTTAATACTCTGAGCAGCATCATTATGGGGTGCAGACAAGTCAAAAATTAAGCGCTTCTTCCCCGAATATTTGTGAGTAGCTTCCCAATAGGATTAATCCGACAAATTGAGAAAGGAGATTTTTTAAAAGGCCCAATAAGAAATCCTTTCGTTGAAATTATAGCACAATGGAGTAGTAAGTGGTGTCACCTTAGAGTCAACAGTTTGAAAACCAGGCTTAAATGGAGGAGATGCAGATTTTGGGCATAGATTGGGAGTGTGAGAAGAGTTTATGACCAGTGAAATGTCTTCTTATGAGGGTTAAGTCCACTACAGACCATTTCAATCTTTGATTAAAACATTGAATGAACAGCTTTTGCAGAGAATGATTTGTGATATTCGTAGAAGAGAGTTCCTCCATAAAGCCAGGTCAGAAATGATTGCTAGATACGTGTCCAGCTCGGTTCTATGAAACAGATAAATTTCGCAGATGATGTCTCTGTAAACCCCAAATGCCACATTAAATTTAGCTAGTGTTAACATTTCTGAAAGTCGGGGGTCGCTCTCTTTAAGCATAACAGACACATCGCCGCAATCAACAACGCACTTTTCACTCATTTCTGAGCACAGCAATATTTTTACCAGGTTTACATCATTACCTGCTATGATTTGGCTTCTTAAGTGATGAGAAATCGCAGCAGTGGCGGAAAGAATGGAGAGCCTGTAGTCACGGGAACTGCACTTCCCATAGTTCTTCGTGGTATAATCACTGAATTGCTGACATCATCATTCTGCATTGGAGTAAACACGGGCAGCCGCGCCATGGCCGGTGAGGAGTTATCGTGAGACGGGCCAGGGATGGGAAAGTTTGCCGAGGACCTAGATGTTGGACCGGACTCAAGAGCTTGAATTCTGGAGTTCATGTCGGAAAGCGAAAACTGAATACAGGACAGGGCTGACAACACGGGGTCGTCGTGTAGCAGACTTCAAATGTCACCTCTCAGACACCCAGATACACACCGACACACCAGATGCAGATTTATCTTGAACTAAATTTATTTCTCCTTTAACAGAGTAGAATAGGGCATAATTAGTCACACACCCAGAAACACACTCTCTCATCCCGCTTCCTTGCTCACTCGCGGTGCCTCTAAGCACAAGCTAAACACGAGCTGCATACTCTTAGTATAATTACAGGTCAGTAGTGCAGAATAAACTATCTGTAATTTAAATTGTGTTAATGTTAATAATAAATGTATATAAAGTATAATAATATGTTAATACTTAAATGTAATAACCTCAAAATTACATACAATACATAACATATTCAAATAAGACTATTAAAACTTGTGCATAATGCTGTATCAAATGCATCAACTTATTTGTTTCCAACGTCCTATATACTATAAAAATGTATATTTTACACAAACAAATCATGTACTGGAGCTGGCTTTACACAGATATACACACTGTGTACAATAAAGTTTCATACACGTGACCACAACACATGAGAAAACGCCACACAGGCATTAACATTCTCAATACGCTCAAAATGAACACAGGTGGCACATTTAAACAATTAAACAGAAAATAAACAAGATAACAACGTACCTTTAACAGAGTAGAATAGGGCATAATTAGGCACACACCCGGAAACACACTCTCTCATCCCTATATTGGGAAACACGTGCGAACCAAACACACATTAACTCACCCAAAACAAATGCCATCTTCAAATAAAACATTACTACATTGATAAATATTTTAGAAATAAACCTTGAGACAGTGTTTTCATCAGAAACACAAAGGGTTTATCACAAATGACGTTTAAATAAATAAAAAATACGAGAGAGCGAAATGACCTACCACTTCCTTGCTCACTCGCGGTGCCTCTGAACACGTGCTAAACACAAGCGGCATACTTCCTCCCAATGTGTCACACTAAAAATGGCCCCACCTACAACAATGGTAGGAACCCCAAATAATGTGACTAAAATGTAACACAGCAAGTTTTGCTGAAGTTAACACAAAAATGAATAAGTCTTAATACTATAACAGAACTTTGTTGACATTTTAAAATTAACTTGCTACATACTCCCCTCTTAACTTCACAAAACTTGTGCTCATACACCTTTGGTGCAATTAACAGAGTAATTAAGGCATGACACTTGTCATGACCACATTGATACATCACGCAACATTCATGTTACCCACACATCATGGGAAAAAGAACAGAGGAGAGTTGATCAGGCTCTCGGATATTCTTTTGCATAAAGGGTGCCTTATACACCTCTCGATATGATACAAATGCCTATTTACCCGTTACCTCAAAATTCTATAATTAGACCATATGTCTTTAAACTTCCTAAAGGGGAAGGGGCATGGTGATATCTCTGACTGTTCCATGGGCAGTTTTCTGAGACATATTGTGAATCAGTCTATTCACTGGTTTGATTAACCTGCCGACGGGGGTTCGCATCTGAGTCACTAATTCGGGCACTCTAGGGGGCATACCGGAGATGGACAACATACTAGTTGACCTTGACCGCCCTCTCGCACTGAACACGGTATCATCTTCATGCCTTTTGTACTGAGCATCTGCTGATTTGGAGGAAACAACACTGGATTCAACCCGAGCGTTATCACTATCTGGCCCTAGGCTTGGATTGTTCACAGTACTGTCAGGTTGTAACAGGTCTAGCCTGCTACTAGTTGTTCCATTCCTTACCTATAGGGGGCAACCTTCAGGGTGTTGAAGGTATATAAGGTAGTAGACTTGTAGAAGAAAAGAAAAATGGCTTCCACCTGAGATTGTGGTTTACCAGGGTTTGTGCTGGATTCAAAGAAAGGCCTCTTGATGGGAAACTGTTGTTTCTATTGCCATTGTGAGTATTTCTACTGTAATGCTTTGACCTTATATGAAAGACTGTTATATTTCTGGCACTGTTTGTTGTGTACTATTAACGAATGCAAACTTGTAATTGAGTTCATTTTGTATTTATAGAAGGGCCTTTTGTGTCAGTCCCATTGCATGCTTAAAGCGTAATACGGACAATGGATTAAAACAGTGATTGGATGAATGCAGTTACCTTATTTGAGGAGATGGCGATGGAGATGCTGTAAAGCACTCTGAAGACTCAACACAATATGCATAAACTCATCAATTCCTTGCAAGAACATTTTTGCTTTTGCCATCAGTGTTGCTGGCCTTCTTAAAACTGGACATCTACCCAGATAAGACTATTTCTGTTTCACAGTTGGAATTCCCTAAACTATGTTGTTCAATGACTTGTCACATTGTAATGCTGAATATCACTGTGGTATCATAGGTAATGAGGGTAAAAGTAGGTGAGAGTCTCATATAAATAACTCTAAGCAAAGAGATTTTCTGGCTGCCTTATTTTACTGAGTGGTCTGGATCATCACTTATGTGGAATTGCACTGGCATTCACTTGGGCTAGGTTAAGAGCCTCCTTGAGATCATCTCTCATCTTTGCAACATAGCTGCTATAATCTGTGATGTCATCCTCTCTCCCAACCGTGTGAAACATTACATCTATGGGCAGACGGGGAATCCTTCCATACATTAGGTAGAATGGTGCGTAACCAGTAGATTCGTGAGCAGTGCAGTTGTAGGTGAATGTTAGTCTGTAACATCTGGGGCCACTTTTGCTTATCTCTCGGGGGTAGGGCTCGTAACATGCTACCCAACTTGCAGTTAAACCGCTTGGTATGACCATTCCCCATTGGATATAAGCCATGGTCCTCGACTTCTTGACTCCCGCAATCTGCAACAGCTCCTGAATGAAAGTTCGCACCTTGATCCGAATGGATCCTCTCTGGAAACCCATAAATCCAAAAGTACCTGTCCCACAACTGGCGAGCTACCTGCTTGGCTGATTGGTCAAAAGGCGTGGGCCATCTTGGTGAAGTGATCTGTTATTACCAATACGTCAACACTTCCACCCTTCTTGTTCTCTGCTCACCAAAAATCCAGACAGACGAGCTCCAAAGGTCTTGTTGACTTCACGCTTTCAAGGGGTGCCCTTGCTTCTGGCTCTGGTGTCTTGCTTACCACACAGTGTCTACAGCACTTTACATATCTCCTGACGTCCCGCTCCATGCCTACCCAGAAGAATCTTTCCCTTGCCAAGTAGAGTGTTCTGGCTTGGCCCTGATGACCGGCGTCATCATGTACTCCCTGCAAGATCTGTTCAGTCAGCGATGCAGGTACAACATACTGACAACGTTTCTTTCCTGTAAGCTGATCTCTGGACATACGATACAGAATCCAATCTAGCGTTTTTAACTTTTCCCACTGTCTTCAGGGTCTTCAGTGTCTCTTTTGTCCTCTCTCGTCTTGATGGCCTTGTGCCACAAGCGACATATGAAAGAACTCGAGCTAAGACGGTGTCTTCCAACTGTTTTTTTTTAAATTTATTTAACCTTTTATTTGACCAGATTAGTCTCATTGAGATATAATATCTCTTTTTCAAGAGAGACCTGGCCAGAATAGCAGAACAAATTAAATCACACAATCACAAAACAAACAAAAAGGCAAAAGACAACTCAAGTGCATTTCAATTTAAATAAAAGTGCCATTAATTAAAACATTTGCAAGTGTGAATGGACTCATGTTCTATAGATTTAACATAATGTTTAAAATCATTTAAGGAAATTAGACACTGTAGCGTTAGTGATTTCTGTAGGTCATTCCAAGTTGAAGGTGCAAAAAACATAAAAGAATTTTTGAACAACTCTGTCCTAGCTTGAGGAACATTTAGTGAAATAATTTTCTGGGACCGTATCCTGAAGCTCTCCCAGTGTAAATACTGGCAGCACACTTTGACCAGCTGGGACCAGCTGGTCTTTGGCCCTGCATTCCACTTTAGCTGGTTCATCAAAATGGCTGACACATTGTCTGATGAAAGGGAGAACTCACTCGGCTCTTGTCCCAGGGATGGTGACTGGGCATTCTGACACTTAGCACTTCGTCAAAAAGCATGCTGTACTGTGTCTCCCTGGAAATGTTTGGCCTCTTTCAGCTGACTCTCGTAGGGTTCAGTCACTAACCTCTGACTTGCACGTCCCTGGACAAAGGGCTGTCTGCTCATTGCGTCCGCTACTATGTTCTTGTTCCTGGGGATGTATTGAATATTAAAGTTGTATGGTGCAAGCTTGGCGACCCACCTCTGCTCACACGCATCAAGCTTTGGCTTTGTTAAGATGTAAGTCAGGGGGTTGTTATCTGTCCAGACAGTAAATGGATACCCCTTCAGCCAATGGCTGAACTTATCACAGACGGACCACTTCAATGGCAGAAATTCTAAATGGTGAGCAGGGTAGTTTCTTTGAGCTCGTGTGAGGGCCTTACTTGCAAAAGCGTCAGGGCGAGCTCTGGTTTCACCTTCAGGGACTTGCGATAATACCGCGCCCAATACATCCAATGACGCCTCGGTCGACAGAACGAATGGACGGTTGAAATCTGGCTGCGCAAGCACTACGGACTTCAAGAGAGCAGACTTCAGCTGGTTGAAGGAGTCACGGTGTTCTCTTCCCCAGTCACTTGGACTCAACTTCCTAAAGGTGGGTGACTTTGTCTCTTTATTTCGCTGACATTTTGGTGCAGCAGTCAGTGTAAATAGTGGCTTTGCTAGGATTTTAACTTTTTTTGAGAAGGCGTAACCCCATCTTCCATCATAAGATCTTGCTCAGTTATTGCTGTGATGGCTCGGACCTTGTCAGGATCTGCTGTTACTCCATTCTCATCAATCACGTGACCGAGGAAATGAACGCTCCGCCATAACAGATGACACTTTTTGGGGTTTTGGGTTTTAAACCATGATCTTTCAGACGGCCGAATACCATCTCAAGCCTTTCCAATGCCAAACTTTCTTTTGACGCAAAGACCAAGAGGTCATCTAGGTAACAGAGTATGGTCAGAAAGTTCTCAAACAATCCTTGAGGGAGCCTGTTGAACTCATATAGCCCCATGGGCGTTGTAAATGCAGTAAGTTTCTTATCTTCCTCGGCCATTGCTATGTTATAGAATCCCGAGGTGAGATCCATTGTATTAAATATGCCATTGCCTCCGAGCGCAGCTAGACAGTCTGTTTTTTGTGGCAAGGGGTGCGAGTCCTTACTGATGCGGGCATTCAGCCACCGATAGTCGACACATATGCGTAGATCCCCGCTTTTCTTCGGTGAGGCCCACTCACTAGAGGATTTCTTCGGTGAGGCCCACTCACTAGAGGATTTCTTCGGTGAGGCCCACCCACTAGAGGATTTGCGGATAATCTCACGCTCTTCCATTTTTGAAAGGACCTGTCTGAGCTTGTGATAGTGCGCTGGTGGTACGCGTCTGTAGGGAACCCTGAAGGGGCAACTATCTGCCATAGGTATCTTGTGGATGAAATCCTTCGCTTTGCCACAGTCTAGTTTATTCCTTCAGAACACATCCTCGTATTTGCATACTAGCTTGATAAGCTGCTCCTTCCAGTGTTGTGACACCTCACAAGATTCGACATCGAGATTGCTTAGTCCCAAGTCAGCCAATTTACTGCAGAGACTTGTATCGTGGGGCGTATTTCCTGAGCTTTCGGGATAACTCAAGACACACCAATATCCCTGTGTATTCTTCATTTGACTGATGACGTACTTAACATTTGTGCCTAGAATCATTTCATCCCATTGACCAGGAACGACTAGAGTTGGGACACTAACTCCATCTCAAGCTGGTGGATATTCTTGGGCTGAATACTGACACCACCACAACCAATGAGAACAATATCTGGGTGCATTTTGCTGGGTGTGAGCGTGACTCCCGCGCTCTCCAGTTTGCGTTCAGCCTCCTCGTTTATGGTACAGGCCATGGACCTGCAAGTAGTGCATGAAGAGTGACTGAGCCCCAGCAATGACAACGTCAGTATAAAACAAACTGTCAGCTCTTCCTAGCTTCATCGCATTTTGATATAGAATGTCTTTATAAAGGATTGCCTTGCAACTTTCTTCATATAACAGAAGATCATCTTCGAAGATCATATAACAGAAGATCATGCTGAGGGTTTCACTTCTCCAGCTCACACCGTCCCCTCCCCGATGCAAGCAAGCTAGTTTTCCTGAGAATCTGATGCAACATTTGGCTGGGAAGGAGAACTGACAACATTCGGACATTCTTTTCGCTGATGTCCTATTCTCATGCAGGTAAGGCACCGTTTTTCTCACATGCATTGTGAATGAGTGGAGTGGGTAGCATCTCCGCAGACACGACAAGACAGATTATGGGCTCCATGTGTTTGAAAAGGCCCTGTGGGGTTTGGTGTTGCCTGACTGGTTCGTTCTAGCACTCTCTCTAACATGCTAAGGACACGCTCCAATACATCAGAATTGGCCGAGTTAAAGCAGATGTCTTTGGGTGGTTAACTGGAACGCATGCAGCAACATTGACAGCAGAGGTCTCACTTTCTGTGACTGCAACATTTGAAGCTGTGGTAGCTGTTGATACTTGTGAGGTACGGGGTCTAACTATACTGGACAGCCTAATAATATATTTATATTATTATATTATATTATTATTATTATATTATATATTATTAACCAGAAGTCAGAGGGTGAATAAAAGAGGCACTCTTTATTATAGTAACTCAGCAGACAGGAGAAGAAAGAGTGTAAACAGGGCCATAGAATAGAACTGTTCCAGACACGTAATGAGCTCATGAAGTAGCTGGAAGCGGCGATAGCTCACCATGACATCAGCGGGCACTGGCCTTGGGTAGGGAGAAGGACGAGGATGGTGAGGTAAGGACCTGATGGGGCGACTAGGATGAGCTGGCTGACCTCGAGGCGAAGGATCTGAGGAGAGATAAGGGGAGATAGGGGAACGGGAGCTTGAGATAAGTGTAAACAAGCCCAGCCTGAGCAAGGACAGGCTGAGATCATAACATGAGATCATATCAAAATTCAAGCAGTTAGCAGATTAGGGGAGTCATCAAAGAACTCCATTGGTTTTTTTGTACACAAGTAACATTATAGCAGCAATAGCTTAACAATAATGACAACAGTATAGCAGCAAGAGTTTAGCAATAGTGACAATATAAGATGACAAATAGATAAGAGCTTTCTTTTAACATATCTTTTGACATAAATCAGACTCATAGAGTGACTTATAATTATTAAAAATCATGTATAGAAGAAAATAGCAAAGGAGAAACTTACCCATTGTAGTTGAATGAAGGATTAATCTTCAGGACGTCTGGCATGGAAAAACTGAGAGGCAAATGTAACTTTGACCAGGGAGTGAAGCTCTTTTTTGAGCACACTTTTTAATAACAAAAATTGTTGTTTAGACATAATTATGTCGAACGAAGAAGATCCAGGGTCACAGGCCTGGGCTCCCGGACCTGGGCCCCAGGGAACTAAGGGGAGGAAAATCCATAAATGGGCATATGGGCAAAAGGTGAAGGAAAAACAAGGGGATTGTAAGGAACAGGACATTACAAAACCATATGAGATGATTCCGGTAAATAAGGTGACATAATGATAAGGTGATATGAAAACGGGTCTGTGAGCAGGGGAACCGATAAGGAGGCGCTTGGAAGCGTATATATAGAGGAGAATTTTTGGGGCCAAAGGTGTATGTGTAAAAAAAAAAAAAAAAACCCGTTACTTTGCAGGACCGTCCTGAGGGTTTTTTGTTTTTGCATGCCGATGCTCTTCGTGAAGATGCTCTTTTTGGGTTTTTGGGATTTCTTTTGTTACTTTCAAATTGGCAATTTCTCTTAGAGAATTGTTGGCTGATTGACCACAATAAAGAAGTTTGCTCATTCTCATCCAGGTCTGAGGAGCTTTCCCATTGTTTTAATTCGTATTAATGTTAGTGCTATCAGTAAATTAAGTTTAAGTAACAATTATATAGTATAAAAGTATTATAAAGTATATCAGTATAATTCACCCTGATATGTGCCGACTTGGAGACGGGCTCTAAGTTCCCACAACTTTCTACACTCATGTTCTCCATGCTACCCCCACTACGTCCTAAGTGGTTATTAGCTCGTTCAGCTGCAGAGTTCAGTCTTGCCCAATAATCTGCAGGGCTTTCTTTAGGTTTAGGCTGCATTGTGTAGAAATCTGCCAAAGGCAGAAGAGACAATGGGTGATCGTTAAAGTAGCGCCTCAACATATCATAAATCTTTTTAACATTAGCGTTACCAGAAGAGGCCATGCTCTTTAGACCCACTTTAATTATACTTTTAGCTCTGCCCAGGAGATGACTCATGACGGTGTCAGCTTTTTCCACTTCAGGGCAACGGCTTTTCTGTAAATACAGTTCCATAACATCTATTCATTCCTTGACTGTTTATTTGTATCTGTGTATTCTCATCTCCCTTGAACAGAGGTGGTTCTTTTGATATCAGACCTCACTATGACGTTTACTTTGGAGGATTCAGATGGGAAATCAGTCTTTGTGAATTCTGGGGGGCTGGCGGGTGACAGGTTTGTTACATTTTAGCTAGCTAACAGATGGCTGGCTATTGACTCGCCAATCTGACTGCTCAGTATGACTAATTCTTGTAACTGTTGTGTAGCAGCAGGAGAGTCACCAGAAGGAGTGGAACTTGCTGGATGTACTAACTTTTGTTGAATGTTCATTCAGTGGTTTCTTCTCGATTCCTTGTGGGGTATGTTGTTCTTTGACCTCATTTGGAGTGGGGAATTTTGTGCTTAGATTCAGCAAAGGGGGTCTGAACAAAGGGAAGCGACATTTCGCTGTGGTCTAACTTTTGCAGTGGTGGCTCCACGACAGGAAGGATATGTTTCCGGTTTCTTCTGTATACTCATCCTTCAACTTCCACAAGATATGATCGTGGTTCATCACAGAGCTGTTTGACAAGTCCGATTCAGTCATGGCCTTTGGACGTTGCGAGTCTCACTACCTCTCCTTGTAAGAGTGGTCGGAGATGTCTGCTGGACTTGTCATAGTATATCTTTTGACAATGTCTCTTTTTTGAGATTTGATTCTTGACAGCAACGTTATTCTTTGAAGCTGGCACCAGAATGGACTTGCTGATTGGCAGAGATGTGCGCTTCTGTCTCGACATTAATCTCTCTGCTGGTGAACCCAGCGTGTGGTCACGTGGAATATTACTGAGGTTGAGCAAGTTTTGAAACACATCAGAGCCATCCCTCCTGGATTTCTCCATTAGATGTTTTGCACACCGCACTGCCCCCTCAGCTAGCCCGTTAGCTTGTGGATATCCAGGGCTACTAGTGGTATGTGTAAAATCCCAAGCAGCAGCAAAGTCTTTGAACTGTTGGCTTATAAACTGGGTACCGTTGTCTGAAAAGACATGGGACTCCCATGAACAGAGAAGTGCCTTTTGAGTTTTGTGATTACTGTACTGGAGGACAGGTCACGAAGCAGATCAATTTCGAACCATCCCGAATACGAGTCAACTAGTGCGAGGTAGTGTTGACCATTCCACTCAAAGATATCCGTAGCCACACTTGACCATGGGAGATCTGGGATGTGATGTAAGTGTAGAGGCTCGTTTTGTTGATGGGGTTTCATACTGTTACAGATAGAGCATGATAGTACCTCCTTTTCAATGTCCTTGGTTAAAGAAGGCCAGAATACAATGCCCCGTGCCCTGCGTTTGGTTGCATCAAGGCCTGGATGACCTCTGTGAATAATGGTGATATACTCCCTGCGTAGTGATTCTGGAACAACCAATCTCTGTCCCTTCATGAGTACATCTTCATTAACTGTGAAAATACTCACGAATTTCTGCTGGCAGCTTTGATTGGCTAGAGGGCCATCCTGACTTGATAATACTGCAGAGATGTTGAAGGATTGGATCCTGTGCAGTATGAGTTTGCAACTCTTTCAGTCTGGAAGACGAGATGTGTTGAACTGACGTAACTTCAAAGTCAGCTCCATCATCAGTGTGTTCGTCTGGTGAGTCTCTGGGGGAACATGACAACGTGTCGGCAAGGAACATATGTTTCCCTTTCTTGTATGTGATTGATTGTGAAGTTGTACTTCTGCAATCTCAGCATCATGCGTTGCAGCCTAGCTGGAGCTGTGTAGATAGGCTTGTTAAGGATGGTAACCAGTGGCTGGTGGTCTGTTTCGATGTGAATTTGTTTACCATATATGTAATCATTAAATTTGGTGCACGCAAATACAACAGCCAAAAGTTCTTTTTCTATCTGCTCGTAACGTACTTCTGTTTGCGTCAGAGTACGTGAAGCGTACGTGACCGGAGCACCTTCTTGGAGACACGCAGCTCCGAGTCCAAACTGGGAGGCATCACAGGTTAGTGTGACAGGTTTCAGGACGTCATAGTATTTCAAGGTAGGTGAACTAGAAATCCTGTTCTTCAGAACTTCAAAAGCAAAAGCTTTACACTGACCTGGTGGACTGCGTTATTGAGAGAAATGAGGCCCATCCGAAGACAGTCTGACAGTCCGAGCAATGGCTGTACGTTTTTTCGACTACATAAAACCGTAGAGAGTAGGTCTGGTCACTCAGATTGCAAGATAACATGGTTGAACCAGCAGTTTGGATGTCCTCTCCACCATACGCAACTAGCTTCACATGGCTTGATACCTGGAGGTTTTCGTCTTGCTTCACCTGTGTAAATGTCTGCAGAGACATAATGTTACATGAGGCTCCTGTGCCAATCTTTAATTCAAGAGGCTTTCCATTAGTTTGCACTGTGCAAGATATTGCAGTTTTCTTTAACTGTTTCGAGTCAATTTGATGATTTACAGCAACTCCATCTATAAAGAACGAGTTTTCGCTGCTATTTGAAGCTTTGGTAACATCAATTTGATTTACAGACTTTTGTAAATTTCCTGTGTGCTGAATTTTCACTGATTTGCAGCATTTTTGGAAGTGGTTCCATTTGTTGCACCTGTGACATTGCTGGCCATATGCAGGACATTTCTCCCGTTTTGCCTCGTGGTTGCTCCCACAATTGCTACAATTATGAACTTGTTGCTGGGCAAACTTATCTAATCTGTGTTTGGGAGTACAAAACGGTTTTCTTTTTACCGTTTGTTGAACACTGTCCACATTTGTCAAGTTGTGTTTTGGTCCAGCAAGCATTTTAGTGTGCTGGTCAGTTAGTTCATGTATTTGGCATATTTCAATGGCTTTTGTCAACGTTAGCTCATTGTCGCGCAACAGGAGTTTTCTCATCCCATCGTTAACCACACATGAGTCGGTCTCTTATCAATTCTTCCTGTAAATCTTCAAACCTGCAACTTTGTGCTTTGTTTCGTAAGTCACTCACATATGCCTCGATTATTTCTCCTGGCTTTTGGTCTCTTGAATTAAATTTGTGTCTTTCCATTGTTATGTTTGTTTGTGGGCTACAAAGTTCGCGAAACTTGCGTTTTAGACATTCTGGGTCCTCGCGTGATTCAGCCCGAGTAATTATTCGTCAGTTTTCTCCCTCGCCTGCATACGCAGCGGGTGCATAGACGCACGTTCGCTCGCGCTCGATGGCTTCCGAACCAGCCAGATTGAGCAGTATGAATGCTTTCGTGCGAGGCTCTTTCTCAGAGTGTGCAGCAGCAATGAATGTCGAATTCTTGCTCAAACACACGCCAATTTTCGGCGACATTCGACTCCAGAGGGTTAGACAATTAAACTGAAAATAAACAAGATAACAATGTACCTTTAACAGAGTAGAATAGGGCATAATTAGGCACACACCCGGAAACACATTCTCTCATCCCTATATTGGGAAACGCGTGCGAACCAAACGCACATTAAGTTAAGTTAGAAGTTGAGAACACTCGTTTAAACAGTGCATACACTCGAACTTGACTGCACATCACATTTTTTACTTTATTGATACTGCTATTAATCGTAATGCAAAGATCGCTCATCGGGACATAAGCTGTCATGTACAATAAAAGAGCCTGCGCGGCGACACGAAATATAATTGAACACAAAAAGCCTGCCTTGACGGTGGACTTGCACTCAGGATTTTTTATTTATTTATTTATATTTTTTTGAGTGGCGTGTGGACGAATTCTTTCTACGCACACACTATTTTATTTCTTGATAACAGACCGCTGCGAACTATAACACACCTTTGCCATGAAAAACAGAGCGTTGCCATGGACACACAGGATTCTAACCGTAGAGACGGAGCGCACTATTTTCTTTAGAGGAAGCAATACAATCGTTTTTAAATCAATAAACTCCTTTTTAAGTCATCATTTTGTGTCAAATTATTGATTTATTTGGTAGGTAGCAATGTAATAAGCGGGATCCGCTTCGCGGACCTGTAACTTGAGCAACAGCGCGAAGCCGCTAACTCGTTCTGAATATTTTAAAGGCGTAACAGCTGATGTAGACGAAAATGAAGAGAGATTTTATCTTAGTTCTTATTTTATACAAAACATTTTCGTCTCGTCTTTTTTCGTCAACAATAATGCATGTCAATTTAGTCTTAGTCAGCGTTTTTGGGCAGTGGTGCGGTCTTGTCATCGTCTCGTCTTAGTCATGGAAAAAAAAAAGGTTGTATTTCGTCTCGTCTGACGAAATTAACACTGTCACACACAGAGGTTTGGCCTGCCTTGGATCTGAGCTACTCTGAGTGAACAAATGCAAATGTGCCAGGCCTCATACTGTAGGTGATGGGTGTGTTTGCACAACAAAAGCAGGAGAACAATGGAGCTGTAGGGGTGCTAGTAGGTGTGAGGTCCAGGGAATTTATGCAAATTTGGGCAGGCTTAGTTAATGTCACTTATGTTATGTTATGCCTAACTTGAACTGTGATTTCCTTTATATTTTACATTGCTATTATTTGAGTAAATGTAGGCAACATATAATAATAATAAGAAGAAGAACAAATGTTAATTTAAAAAATCCCATAGCCAACGATGTTTCATACATCTTTATAATATTTTATTGTGGATGTTTTCTCACAATTCTGATGTAATGTGAAGTAAAATAAAAAAATCTAGTTTTTTAAAAATGTAAATTAATAATATAAACATATTATACAATCTTAAAAAAACCTTTGAGTGTTTTAGAGAAAAAGTGTTCTTATGGGCCACCTGGTGGATATTCTGTGAAGCGAAACACATTAACACAAAACACATGTTTTCTCTTGCTCTAGCGACCGTGTATAGACCCCCAGGGACCTACACTGATTTTCTTAGAGAATTTCCAGATTTTTCAGACCTATTGGTTAACTTTGATAAAGTTTTAATTGTAGGAGATTTTAACATTTCATGTTGACCTCCTTGAATCCTTCACACTCCCTGAGATCACAAAACACAGGACTCGTTGTAGTTTTCAGAATATCTAAGTCTACTAAAGGGGGTAGAGCGTTTTTGTATTTAGCTCCCAAACTTTGGAATAGTCTTCCTGATAGTGTTCAGGGCTCAGACACACTTTCCCAGTTTAAATGTAGATTAAAATCTCATCTGTTTAGTCAGGCATACACATAATACATCCCATAATATTGTGCTTCATTACATGACTTGCACATTTTATAAACAGCAGATATGTTAATCTCTCTCCACTGCTTCTATCTTTCTACCCATCTCGAGGCATCCAGAAAATGTACCAGCTCCGATCGTCTTCCGTGCAATGAAGATTTTTGACCTCCACTGAAATGAGGCCGACTCTGTGAGTCCTGAGGCATCTAGAGGCAGCTAGAGACCTACCAGCTCCAGTTGGTCTCTGCGATACTAAAGAGGAGCTGTGAACTCCATGTGATCTTTTGCATCAATACAACATTTGTTTGACTGTATATTGACTGTATATACTGTATATGAGGATGAGGTTCCCCTTTGAGTGGTTCCTCTCAAGGTTTCTTTCTTTTCCATCTAAGGGAGTTTTTTCCTACCCACAGTCACCTAAGTCACCTCAGACTTGCTCATTGGGGATAAATACATACACATTGTGAACTAAATATATCTAATATTAATCATTATATTATTCTTGGGGCATGGTGGCTTAGTGGTTAGCACGTTTGCCTCACACCTCCAGGGTTGGGGGTTCGATTCCCGCCTCCGCCTTGTGTGTGTGGAGTTTGCATGTTGCATGTGCATGTTTGCAAAGTGCTAACCAAATAAACTTGAATTGAATTGAACATAAATGCTCCAGACATTCCACAGTCAGCAAAACTGAGTGAACACGTGGGATGTGACAACATTCATACCTCCCAGTTCACCAAACACTCTATGATCATTAACCCTCTGTTAAAGATCTGCTCCTTTACCTAATACTCACAAAATGTTTGACAAAACAAATGTGTTATTAGCCTGGATTTAAACCCTGAGACAGGTCATTTGTTATTTAATTCACTTTGATTTTATTTGTATAACAAATACAATTTGGACATTATCTTAAAGTAGCTTTACAGAATATAAGAAATCTAGGACAAAAAGTACAAGATTTAATATTAAACTCCTTTATTTGTGTTTTCCCCTAATGAGCAAGCCTGAGGTGACAGTGACAAGGAAAAACTCCCTGAGATGTTATGAGGAAGAAACCTTTCATGTGATATATAACTGGGAATCATCAGCATAACAATGGAAAGTAATCCCATGCCAAAGGGAAGCATGTATATACTGAGAAAAGCAGAGGTGTCAGCCGGCCAACGCACACTTTTAGCTTTGCCTGACCCATGGAGTTCATTCCATGGCATATCTTGCCCAGTTACATGGAGCAGCTAATGGACTGTTTTTATATTGCAGGGAGATGAGTCATATGCCTTTCTCCTGTCCATCAAAATGTCAGGCTTCCCATTGTTCAAGGGGGATTGTATCCAGACCATTCCACATCCCTCCTCAAGCTTTGAATCACTCTTGGCGACCAGACAGACAATTATGTGGTCTTTCTGGTCTCGGGAGTGGAGACTCAAATCCTGGACTGAGCTGGTACGTCAGCTGAATCAAGCATCTGTCATTCCTGGTTATCTCATGCTTGGGTTTCCCCAATCCAACACATTCCTCACCTGGACTAGAACAGCAACTACATTCTTGGGTGGGGAACCAACTGTCTATCCCACTGCCAGCTCCCTCCTGCTCCCACTCCTACCCCAGTTGACAATGAAACCTTGTATGACCTCTTTAATTAACTCAGAATGGACTTCAGTAAAGCACCTTCCTATCTCCTCACTGACTATAATATTCTTCTATTGATCTCCTTAAACAAGTTATTAATTACTTAAAAATCATACAATGTTATTTTCTGGATTTTTGTTTTAGATTCTGTCACTCACAGTTGAAGAGTACCTATGTACCCACGAGTACCTAAAAATTACAGACTTCTACATGATTTGAAAGTGGGAAAACCTGCAAAATCGGCACTTATCGGAGAACAATACTTGTTCTCCCCACTGTACAACCTAATCAGCGATGATCCATGTGAATAGACAATTGAATGAATCTCTCCAATCTCATTTGATCATCATAGGAGGTGAGAGGTTTATGTAATGAAGGATTCAATCCGTTATGATAGGCTGCATACAACGCCGCTTCATTCCACCCACTCACATCATCTAGGGTGTGAAACATCAAGGCACAAATGCTGTAAATGCATAGTCAGTTACTTTCATGTTCCCTTGTTGTAAGTGATCAACAGCATCATCATCAGAATCAGCATCAGAAATATGAAAAACTTCCTTGAAATGAGAATATCCCTTCCTCGATGGGATATTGTTGCGGTTGCATCTTGAACACGAGTGAACATTGAAGCAAAAAACTGGTGCAATTCTCCGCTGAACCAGAGTAGGGCACCGTGCTGGCCATGGGGGATGACTACAGTGGCAGAGGAAGACGATGCTGTGACTGGTGTAGCTGGATTGTAGCAATGAGCAAAGAAGATCCACTAGTTCATGAATGGGATCTGATGCTGGAACGTTTATCATGCTTCCAGTATTGGGTCTGGTCTTCTGTAATGATACACACGCTACAGACCAGGTTAAGCAAAACAGAGTGAGGATTATTGAAGTCTGTGAACACATATATATCGTAAATGAAGGGTACGAAGCACCACAACATTGCAGTACACACAAACACACACACACAGGGGATATCACAGGAATGAGAGTCAATTAATCCTTAACTTGAGGAAGTAGATATAGGAGCGAATCCTGTCACTCCGAAAGCGAGGACGAAGGAAGGGAAGCCGATTGCTGTGAGACAAACGGGAGTCTGGAGCTTGAATGACTGCTGAGAATATCACGTTAGTACATACGAGACCAGACAAAGAGTAAATGACTGAGAGTGGCTTATATAGGTTGTGTGTTTATTGGCGAATGCGGAACAGGTGGTGTTGATTAGTACTCAGGTGAATGTGAATGCTGGTGAGTGAGGGAAAGAGTCGGGTCGCGGGGGCAGCAGTCTAAGCAGGGACGCCCAGACTTCTCTCTCCCCAGACACTTCCTCAAGCTCTTCCGGGGGAATACCGAGGTGTTCCCAGGCCAGCCGAGAGACATAGTCCCTCCAGCATGTCCTAGGTCTTCCCTGGGGCCTCCTCCCGGTTGGACATGCCCGGAACACCTCCCTAGTGAGGCATCCAGGAGGCATCTGGAACAGATGTCTGAGTCACCTTAGCTGACTCCTCTCGATGTGGAGGAGCAGCGGCTCTACTCTGAGCTCCTCCCGAGTGACTGAGCTCCTCACCCTATCTCTAAGGGAGCGCCCAGCCACCCTACGGAGGAAACTCATTTCGGCCGCCTGTATCCGGGATCTTGTCCTTTCGGTCATCATCCAAAGCTCATGACCATAGGTGAGGGTAGGAACGTAGATCGACTGGTAAATAGAGAGCTTCGCCTTGCGGCTCAGCTCTTTCTTCACCACAACAGACCGGCATATCGACCGCATCACTGCAGAAGATACACCGATCCGCCTGTCGATCTCCCGCTCCATCCTTCCCTCACTCGTGAACAAGACCCCAAGATACTTAAACTCCTCCACTTGAGGCAGGAGCTTTCCACCAACCTGAAGGGGGCAAGCCACTCTTTTCCGGTTGAGAACCATGGCCTCGGACTTGGAGGTGCTGATTCTCATCCCCGCCGCTTCACACTCGGCTGCAAACCGTCCCAGTGCACACTGAAGGTCCTGATTTGAGGAAGCCAACAGGACAACATCATCTGCAAAAAGCAGATGCTATAGTTCTAACTTATTTTTTTAATGGTCTGTCATGCCTACTTGGATCAAAATGTGGAGGATTTTTGTTAGTACCTCAAATAATAAAGGCTCCAGCAAGTGGGAGAGCTTTTCCTTACAGAACCCCACAGCTATGGAACAGTCTTCTAATTAGTGTTCGGGACTCAGACACAGTTTAAGTCTAGTTTAAGTCCAGGCTGAAAACACATTTGTATAGCCTAGGGTTAGTCTAAGGAGCAGATCTGGAGGGTTCATGGTCATAGGGTGTTTGGTGAAAGGGGATGTCTGGATGCTGATGCCTTACCGCCCTCGTAAGTCACTCAGGTTTGCAGACTGTAGAGTGGAGGGAGGCTTTACCTCTCAGCAAGCCCTCATGTTTGTGTCACCTTCTGGCTCTTCTGGTTATGCTGTCATAGCTAGTCTTGCCTTAGTCCCTGTCTGCACATAATTTATCCATCATTAACATTATCCATCACATGATTATAATAACAATACCTAATATTTTAATACAATACCCAGACAAGCCCCCAATTCCGGGAGGCCCAGGCCCAGTCTAGGGTTGGGAGGCACAGTATGAGAAATGGCACAGGCAGGGGACAGAAAATAAATAGTTGCAGAGCTACAAAGCTCTAATAGCTAATATTTGCAGAGTTAAAAAGAAATTACACATAAAAACACATCAGTAAAATCAAGTTTAAGTATTGTGATTATGGTATACACAGCAAAGCAAACCAGTGAAGACTTTAGACCAAGGTCGAAATAAGAAACAGTAGCACTCTGATTAGAGTTTAACTAATGTCTCTTAACATAAACAGAGACAAAAAAGCCCACTCCCCAACAATGTTGCAGTCACACCCCTACTACAGGTGACATATACAGTATCAATATTTACAGCACAATGCTATATATGCATATTACACATATTTGTACTATATACTGCTTTATACACATAGCAGAAGAGATTTTACAAATATCAGTCTTGCAATCCTACCACCTGCCCATCGGATCTGCTCCCTTCCACTATGCTCCAGACCATCTCACAAGACTTTGTGCCCTTCATTTATTCATTCATTCATCTTCTACCGCTTATCCAAACTACCTCGGGTCACGGGGAGCCTGTGCCTACCTCAGGCGTCATCAGGCATCAAGGCAGGATACACCCTGGACGGAGTGCCAATCCATCACAGGGCAACTTTGTGCCCTTGTTTACCACTATCATCAATAGATCCATAGCATCTAGTCATGTACTAACTACCTTCAAGGGAGTAAAGGTTATTCCCATTCAAAAGAAACCTGCTCTGGATCCATCAGACATCAGTAACTACAGACTGGTATCAATTCTCTCGTTTCTTTCAAAAACTCTTGAATGTATTGTCTATAATCAACTTTCTGTCTATCTCTCCCAGAACAACCTCCAAGATCCCAACCAGTCTGGCTTTAAAGCAGCTCATTCGACAGAGACAGCCCTTTTGGATGTCTCTGAGAAAGTACATGCTGCTAGATCAGCCAAACTACATCTGTCCTCATCCTCCTTGACCTTTCAGCAGCGTTTGATATGGTCAACCACAAGAATATCTTGTGCTCAACCTGCCTAAGTTCACTGTTTTCAACCTGCATGCAACCTATTCATACTCGCATGCTGCTGCAATCCCACTGGCTTCTGGTAGCTGCACACATCACTGCACACTCTTACCTCAAAGCCCTTATCACTCCTCGCACTGCACCACACACCCTCAGATCTACCAGCACTGCTTGACTGGTCCCACCATATCTCAGGGTAAAAGGTAAGTATACTGAAAGACTCTTTTCTGTTCCGGCACCAAGGTGGAGGAATGAATTTCCCCTAGGGGTCCGGACAGTTGAGTCACTGGATATTTTTAAACGACGAATTAAGACCTACTTATTCATGAAACACTTCACCTAGCACTTTCTTACTTATTTGTTGTGTGTGTGTGTATTTAAAAAAAAAAAAAGGGAAGAACAGCAGAAAGAACACATAACAACCCTCACCACATGGGTTGTAACACTAGAAATCACATACCTGTTAATCAAGGGATGATGTTCAGCTGAATTCCTCCAGTGGACTGCCATGCTTTATGCATGCTTCTCCACACAGTTCACACCTTTCTCCTGCAACTACCTTTTCACCCCAAAAAACTTAACTAAACATTTAGCTGTTGTTTAGTTGCCACAATCCTCCTATGGTGTTCTGCATGCCAGGTATTTAACCCTAACAACACATTTTACAGTCAAGCCAACCCATTGTGCCATATTTTTTGACTCCTGGCTATGTTCCTAGCTCAGTGGCGGCATATCCTGCTTCAAACGCACAACAGACCTTTTCTTTGCCCTAACCTCAAATTGTTCAAGATTCAAGATTTTTTATTTGTCCCATACACAATTATATAGGGCATATATAACCAGCAGTGAAATGTGAGTAAAATTGTGACACCACATGTAGCTGATAGGAAAGCTGCAAACATCCATGGCGCTACACATGCCACAAACCAGCTTTACACAGACATACTAACTAAGAAATGTACAACTATTCAGTGGTGGGCCAGAATGTATGGCTCTTTTGATGACTGGATCAGGGATATGCAGTTTCTCCTTAATGCAAGAGGGATTCCCAAATCTGAGCTTTCCTACAGTTGTGTGACAATTGAGAGGTGAAGCTAAGAAACTGGCATGATCTCCTCATGAGCAGAAACAGGCAGGAGTGGTGGTACTGGTTTACTGTTTTCAAGGAGATGGTTTCTACATTCAGATAGTCTCTGTGCAGCTCCATCAACAACAATCCCTTGAGTCACTGACTGACCATGTAGACCAAGGTTCTTGCAATATTCCTACACATTTCTTTGATAACCCCTGTGGCCCTTTGTACACTGCTTAACTATTGGGTTCCTTGAATATTGCTAATGGACTTATGTCAGTTTCTACAGCATCAGAAGGATTTTGCCTATTTTATTCACACAGGCTGTTCAGGTATTTGTTCAGACTCTTGTCATTTTCATACCGGACTACTGCATCTCTCTCCTGGCAGGGCTACCTCTGAACACAATTCATCCTCTGCAAACAATCTAAAATGACATATGTGTCCCTTAGTGGACATAAGTGTTTAGCACAAAACTATGGATAAGTGAAAACATTTTTATAATCCACTAACTGATATTTTTCCTTGCCACACTCATCCTTGATTGGACTCTACATTTACTTTTCTGTGAAAATGCTTTGTGATGATGCCAATTCTTGACATAAATAAAATTTAACTTAACTGAATAATTTAAATAGGGCACAGTTAAGGGGAATCTAAATATTTTCTATGATTAAATATTACTATACATTTTAACATATCTCTACAAATCTAGCCTATTTGACTGCACATTCTGTCTGCATTTTTTTGGTTTAGAAAATAACCTAAAAGTCAGGTGATGTAAAAAAGCTGCAGGGTGAGAAATCAAAGCAATGTACATCATAAAACCTTTGCTGAATACAGAAACTCATTCACCACAGGCCACTTTGTTGTCGTTGTTTTACAAAGGTAGCATAGTACACAAAAGTTGAACAATTGGTGCAGCCAGAACCTGTAAAAGACAAAACCCAACCCAGCTTCACAAAGTTGCTGATAACCTACAAGACTAATTTTCTATAGTACTCTTTGACATTGTAAATCATCTCAAAATAACTCATTTTCTATTCAGAGTTTATACCTGCCAGGTGACTATTGATCACCTGTGGTAGCAAAAGAAGAACGAATAAACAATGAAATGACATTTGTGATCCAACAATCAAAAAATATTTTGGTACATGTACTCAAGACCACACAGTCTCATGCACCATCACCAATACTCACACACACACAATGAAATTAACACTAATAATCATTAATATCCGTTAATATTTGCAAACCCATTACTATTTATAATATACTGAAACATTGAATAATAAAATGGCACTGATTGTATACTATAGCAAAACATTCACTAATCTTTTTTTTTAATTTTCACATTGAAAATAAAAATAGGAAAAAGAAGCCATACTGTATCCATGTGCAGAGAGTGTAGCTTAGAACTTTGGGGAGTGCTCCCTATGGTGGCTAAGGGGTGGTTGTGCAGGTTGAGATGTTACACAAACCCTGCCCAAAAGACTCATATTTTGGTCTAACAAATCCCAAAATATTTAGTGAGTGATTTAGATAATTCTGGATAATCTCACTAAGAGTATTCTGCTTAAGTACTGCCAAGTTACTGCATACTTATGAATTCTGCCCTAAAGACTTCATTATTCTGGTATATTAGCACATTCTGGTTAAATACTATGCACTATTTTTAATCTCCCTTTCTGGTTTCATGCTAGCACATTCTAAATACCCTGGTTTATTCTTGCTCAATACTGACTTTGAGGATTGTGACACTTAGTGTTAATTCAATTCAATTTATTTAAATAAAATTCTTACAGGGGTAAATACTGTTTTTCATTCATAACTATTTAGCATTTATTATAATTTAGCATTAGCCTCTTGAAGAATGTATGTTGAAATTACAGCAATGGTGGAAAATTCTCTCCATTGACCAGGCTATTTTACTTGATAGGCTAGAACATGTGGTTGGTAGTAAAGGGCAGCCCTCTCCTGGCTCAGATCTTATTTGACAGATCACTATCTATTCATATATCAAAATGGTGACTATGCTAACAAACTAAAGGTAATGTTTGGTGTTCCACCAGCTTAATAAGATTGAAGACTGTGTGAAGGACATCAAACAATGGATGCTTACTAACGTCCTCCTACTTAACTCTTTTGCTTTTACTAGGACCACAGGCAGCCAGAAATAGGCTATGTTGTAGAAAGGACATTATTTACATTTACATTATATGTTGTCCAGTGTCACTCAAATGAGTATGGGTTCCCTTATGAGTCTGGTTTCTCTAAAGCACTTCATGCTTCCTGCTGCTGACCAACTTTATAGAGATACAGATTTCATTTTCCAACAGGACTTGGCACCTGCACACAGTGCCAAAGCTACCAGTACCTGGTTTAAGGACCATGGGATCCTTCTTAATTGGCCAGCAAACTCACCTGACCTTAACCCCATAGAAAAGATGCGATATGCCAGACCCAACAATGCAGAAGAGCTGAAGGCCACTATCAGAGCAACCTGGGCTCTCATAACACCTGAGCAGTGCCACAGACTGATTGCCACGCTGCATTGCTAACCCAGATTTCAAAAAATCCTTTCTTTGTATTGGTCTTAAGTAATATTCCAATTTTCTGAGATACTGAATTTGGGATTTTAATTAGTTGTCAGTTATAATCACAAAATTAAAAGAAATAAACATTTGAAATATATCAGTCTGTGTGTAATGAATGAATATGATATACAAGTTTCACTTTTTAAATGGAATTAGTGAAATAAATCAACTTTTTTGATGATATGCTAATTATATGACCAGCACCGGTATGACTTATTGAACCAGTATCAGAATATATTTATTGTTTACAGAAACTTCAAAGCACATATATAAATCATTCTTTACTTATTAAAAGAATGCATTGATGCCTCAGGCCTCTACAAAACAGAACAAAATGCACAGAGTTTGTGGTTGAAAGAATACAGTACATTGTGGACATTCAATAGCATTTCTGTCTCTGGGAGTGTCTGGGGGAAGTATTGTATCATCTCTCTTCTATGCAAGTGTTAACTATATAAAACCTGTTTTGCCTGCCACTGAACGTCTGCTGCCACGCCTATGCTGCATTCTGATGACGAATCTTTTGTTTTTGACGCATGTACAGTTTCTTAGGAAATGAATTTATCTCAAAACAATTTACTAAGTGATGAACATTTACAAGACCATTCTTAAAGGAAAACTCCTGACATTTTCGATTGTTTTCACAACTGCTTTCACAAATTTCACAACTGTTTTTAGATGCAAATGTAAAAACAAGAAGCAGGATAAAGTGTAATATACACACATAGTAGCGTCCCCTCTGAATGTACTGAAATAAAAAAGGCAAATACTTTTGCTTTTTCTGTATATGGAAAACATTTGTCATTTTGATCAAACGATGAATATGAGATGATGGATCCAAATTTCTGATATATCTGATAATCTGTATATTTTCATCTAGATGTTTTAAACAAATTTGACATGCTGCCTTTTGTTTGAACCCACCTGATTTCCCTCTTTTCTCGGTTTGACTTTAAGCAGATGCTTTGACTTCTGGCTTGATGTGTGTCAAAAATTCAGGAACTTTTGTAAAATTCAGGCTCTTGGAACCCTGTTTTTTTAGGGCTCCACTATTGAGCACTTCATGCTTTCAAGGCAGGAGCATTATTTCTGAATTCAAATTCAAATTAAATTTATTTGTATAGCACTTTTAACAATTCCAATGGTCTCAAAGGAGCTTTACAGAAGTTTACAAGTAAGAGAGAGAGAGAGAGAGAGAAGAAATAATTATATAAAATAATAATGAGAATAATAAAATAAATAAATAAATGAATACATATAATTAAAGTTTAAATTTAATTTAATTTTATTTAATTAATATTAATTTAATTTTTTTAATAGTTGAAGACCATGGTGGAAGGTTTGAACTGACATTGCCTTGGGTGACCTTCATTGAATATTTGATGACTTCACTTTTTCTGAAAAAAAAAAAAAGAAACCTGTAATGACACCATATATTATGTCATTATATAATACTTATATGTTATGATTATATAATGACACAATAATATATAATGTAACCTAAGAACATGAATGTATAAATATAAAATTTGGATATTTCATTCATTCATTCATCTTCTACCGCTTATCCGAACTACCTCGGGTCACGGGGAGCCTGTGCCTATCTCAGGCGTCATTGGGCATCAAGGCAGGATACACCCTGGACGGAGTGCCAACCCATCGCAGGGCACACACACACTCTCATTCACTCACGCAATCACACACTAGGGACAATTTTCCAGAGATGCCAATCAACCTACCATGCATGTCTTTGGACTGGGGGAGGAAACCGGAGTACCCGGAGGAAACCCCTGAGGCACGGGGAGAACATGCAAACTCCACACACACAAGGTGGAGGTGGGAATCGAACCCCGACCCTGGAGGTGTGAGGCGAACATGCTAACCACCGTGCCCCCCACTTATCTATCAATAAACAGATTTTATTAAAAGTAGAGAGTAAAAAAAACACTGTTCCATTAAATGCTGAGATTTATTTCCCCCCGCCCAATTCCCACCCACAGTAGGTCTCCCCTTTTGTACACCAGATACCAGGCATGTAGAATGATTGATTAATTTATGCATTGATTCCAGAGGAAAAGTGTACCCATTTAATGCACCCATTTTGTTTGATTGTGTAACCAAGAAATTCAATATAGTTTTAACTTAAAGTCTATTTTGTAGAAATTATAAACTGTACACTTGTGGAGGCTTGAGTAAAAAAGGTTAATTTGCCTGTGAATTCTATCTCTGCTCCTTTATGTAAGAAAAAAATGTATTAACAAAAGGCTTGACTAAACAATTAGTCAAGATATAATTCACACTGATGGGAATGATGGGATCATAGACTTAAGAAACATTTATTTGTCATGTAAACATAACATTATTTTCCTCACTCATAGCTTGTTAGGAAGTTGGGGTCAATGAGGTAAGCTATCTTAGATCATTCTCTATTGATCATCTCTTCATGAAGAAACACCCATTATTGTTAAATTGAATAAAAATATCTTTTGTCATTGTTATGACCTTCAGTCATTTGTTTTATTTCTGTGCTTCCCTCTTGAGTCTTCTCTTTGTACTTGACATTTGTTTTCAGGAAGGCGGTTCCTGGTTCCAGGGGCCTGTTTCAGAAAGGAGGTTAAGCGAAAACTCTGAGTATGTTAACCCTGAAATGAGGGAAACTCGTTTCAGACAGGGATAGGGTTGGGTATCAAAAGAAATTTTCCGGTTCCGATTCCGGTTCCAGTTCTGCCTTACGATTCCCGGTTCTGATTCCGATTCCATAATAAAAGAAATGTGAAAAATAATGCACAATACTTAAACAATTCCATTTGTGTTTATTAATCACTCTTTAAATATTTTAAACAGAGCGTTTCAATTTATATCAATTTAAATTTAAATAAATCCAACATCAAATTTAACATTCAGAATTACAACTTAGCAAAACAGTTAGCAATTTTTCTGAAGAATAATTAACGTCTGCTTTCTCTGGGAGAAGACGAGACCTTTCCTGGCTTATTGTATCTCCAGCTGTGGAGAAAACCCTCTCAGAGGGGGTAGATTTGCTTCATTGTTGTAGCTTTGGAAATGAATCCACACTTTAGACTTTTTTGAGACATGTTTAACCAGGGGCGGTTCTAGCCCTTTTTTAGGGTGGCTCCAGCCCCCCTGTCTGTGATCTCAGCCACCCTAAAACTATAAGTATATTTTTTTCTTTCAAAAATAAAAAATAAAAATTACGTTAAAATGCAGGACATGTTTTCGATTGGAAAGAATATTATTTATCAGTTTGATCCAAGAGATCCAAGATTTTTTCCCTTTGCTTTTACGCACGTGCGTTTTAGTCTTTCAAAAGTGCGTCATCAGCTGTCTGCTTTATTTGAATGGAGAAGCACAGGTACGCGCAGCGTGCACGCGCAGTCAGAGCTGGAGGCGTTTATCTATAACGTTAATCAGCGGTTAAACCGCAAAGACGGCAACCAAAAGCAGTGAAATTTCACTATTCCTATTACCAGAGTTGATAGCACAAACAAAATAGTAATGCAAACAATCCTTTCAATACTAAATAAAAATAACATTTATTGATTTGGTCTTTGTCTTGTGAATATTTTTTATTAATGACTGCATTCATTGGACACACTGTTTGTAGAGAATGCACACATACATGAACTGATTTGATTCAAAACTGACATCATTACATTATGCATAAAATTTTGGTGTCCACTTTTGCCATTTAATATTACCATAACTTTTGGCTTACTATGTAGTCATATAATATATAATATAAAACTCTTCTTGTTTCAAATTCTCACTGAGGGCTAAAACCCCCTAAAGATGAAATAATAGAACCGACCCTGTGTTTAACACAAAGCGTACCTCAGCACAGCAGCGCGAGTGACTGATTTCTGTGATAAGCTGCGTTAATTTGGTTGCGTGACTGTAAACAGTGTAAACAATTAATATACATGAGGTAAGACATGGCTATTTAAAGTGACCGTTCCCAGCGCTTTGCCCGTCATCGTATCGGAACCGCGTTTGGAACCGAAACTTAAATATTCCGCGCGGTTCCGGTTCCTGTTAAAAAACAGAAATGGTACTGAATAAGAACCGGTTCTCGGTTCCCAACCCTAGACAGGGAGGTATGTTAAACCCGAGAAAGCAGGTTCAGTTAAGCCAGTTTCTGAAAGAGAGCTAACTTGTACTCAGAGTCAGTTACCATAGTAACTTACTCTGTGAACCTAACCTGGTTGGGAGCAGGTTTTCTTCTGTAAACCCAGAGTTTCTTTCGGTCTCCTCCCTTTTTTTAAAGAGGAAGCGATGTTTAAACACCTCGTTCATTGCACACATTTCAGTTACACAGAGAGTATCTAAGGGAATGAAATGTCCTTTTCTGGACAATCCTGTTGATGAAGAGGCTGTATTAATTTGTAGGGAGTTACAGTTACATCGGGAGAGGACTTTGAGGCCCAGAGTGGATTTTTTGTCATAACCCTATGCATTTGAGCATTTGTATTTGAGCGGTACCGTTTTTCTTTACAGTCAATAAGATCCATAATCTCATCCATCCTTACATCAGCCATCGCGGCCGTGCTCTTACATCCGAGCAGATGCTTTGTGTTGCCTTACGTTTCTTTGCAAATGGTAGATTTGTGTATACTACTGTTTGCAGAGCGGTCAGGAAAGTGCGCCTCGCTCTTAAGCGCTTTCTGACAATTTTTGTGTTGTTTCCTGATAAAATAAAATACTATTCTTCCGGTTTCACCTCTGATATTATAACAGTTGGGAATTTACTCTAAAATAGTTCTTAATTACTAACTACAAATTACATCTTCAACAAGTCTAATTAGATTAATGTAATAATTACTATCTCTAGAAAGTATTGGTCTACTTACTAATTTGGTCTACTTACTTATTAATTACTTTCTAAATCCCAAATCAACCTCAACCACTTGAACCATAAGGAGAGACAAGAAACGATACAATTCACCTTGAATTGAACAAAGTGTGTAACTAGAGGGAGAAGGTTGCATTAAAAATGTACCTTATATATATGGTGAATCGTTTTATCTGCGCTCCATTAATAATGGCTTTTTATAGTTGTGGTGCACGCGCTTAACTCAGTCAGTCAATTTAGAGTTGATAAAACTAACTCTTTTCAGCTGTTCTGTAACCGAAAATTCAGAGTTTCCCATCTCAGGGTAAATCAACTCAGAGTTCAAGTTTAAACTCAGAGTTGGTTGAATCTCCTTTCTGAAACAGGCCCCTGTTCCGGATAAAAGGTCTGCCTGGATCACTGAAGGGGGGCCCTTCCTGCCATCGTGATTACTTTGTTTGCGTTGTGCTTTCACATGAATCACTGAAGGGGGGCCTTTCCTGCCATCGTGATTACTTTGTTTGCTTTGTGCTTTCACATTACTCATTCATATAGTATATCCTCTAAATTGTTAAGCCATTTCGTTTATTGTTGATTGTCATATCAGAGAGAAAGATTGTAACCCATATGAAAAATAACAATATGGTTCATATACAACAAACATATATCTTTCTTCCTTTAATCGGCCAGAGGAACCTTCATTGTTTCATGTAAGTCCAATATATGTCCTATACAAAATCAGACTGATTATGGCCACTTTCATACTAAAAAGCACACATAAAACTTGTACGGGACTTTTGGGTCATATATAAATATTGTAAGAAATCTTATATGAGTTCTATATGATAACAGTATGCAATGGTGTATGTTATAAGTAGAAAATATAGGAAATAACTGATATTCATATACAAAACAAATAAAGATCTTATATTGAATCACATGCTAATCAAATTAAAGTCATACAGGATTTATTCACATTTTGTGCAATTTGTTTACATGTTTTTGATACAGATTTTATAGGTTTTGAATAGGAAAATGTGTGTGCCTTCTCTTCAAGCTTTATAAGTTTTCACCTAATTCCTCATATTACAGCACTAATATTACTATATATCTACATATAAGCATTACACATGATTTCAGTCAGTTTTACAATATACTGATCATATATGATTTTAGTCAATGACAAACAAATTTGCAATGGAAACACTTATTTTTAACACAATTAAAGTGACACAATCAAATTATACTCCACATAAGTAATTTTGAATTACAACTTATGAACTGAACTCTTTGCTCAGGAAAAACAGAACAAACATTTAACAGAATACCTCAAACACACAGTCATGACCATCAGTCATCAAAAAGCATTAAAGTTTCAGAATCTTTTTTAGTTTTCTTTTTCCTTCTAATTTCAGTAAGTTTGGCATTGATGGCTGCACCAATTCTGGAGGGCACCACATGAGGCCACTTTTGCAACGTTGCTCCTGTGAGACAAATAAATAAAAGGCAGAAAGCATGTAGAAAAATCAACAGAAACATGTAATAATACCTCATAGTGCAGCAATGTAATTTGGATAAAGATATTCACTCTACATAACTACAACAGTGGCGGCCAGTGACTTCTATTTCAAGGGTGCACAATGCAAAGCTCATCACAACATGCAAGCCCATCATGTGTGTGGCTCTTTATGTCAATTATGTGTTTGGAACATAGTGTAAACTTACTGTATGTGCATCACGCGTGATGTCAAAATACATGCCTGCTGCAGACGCTTCGAAGGGGTTTTTGATAAAAGAGACACTCAGGTTTGCCAGATACTCGCATAATCTCATGTGTAATTAAAGTTTAGTGTTAAGTGAGTGTCTTGCGAGTATTTTTTTGTGAATGTGTCTCTTTTATCATAAACCCTTTCGATGCATGTGCAGCAGGCACGTATTTTGACAAGACGCATGATGCACATAGGTTCACATGATGCACCGAACACATATTTTATATTCGCGGCCCTCAGAAGGGAAGTCACAGGCCGCCACTGAACTACAATACTCTAAACTGATTTGAAACTTACTGTAGATGGCATCCACTTTTATTTTGTCAAGAGCCTGGCGTTGTGGCCCAGAATCCCTAGATGTTCCTCGAAGATTGCTGACAAGGAGCACATCAATTGGAAACACAGCTGTCAGGAGTGTTCTCACAAAACTGGAGGCAGAGTTTGCATTCTGAGCCACAGCCCAAGCCAGTCTGTCAACAAATACATTCGATCCAGGAGAAATTTCCACCTATTTTAAGGAAGAGTACGAAAACAATTTATTATGCAGTGTTGCCAAGAGCTGCAATAGTTTTATATACATTATAGGGAGAAAAGTTTTGAAAAGCCCACTTCTTATCAACATGTTTGACCACTTAATCATTAGAAATATTAAAGGGGTAGTTCACCCAAAAATGAAAAATCTGATGAACATGAAGAAAGATATTTTGAGGAACATTTGAAGAAAAAAAAAAAACTGTTCATGAGCCCCATTCACTTTCATAGTATTCTTTTATCCTACTGTAAAAGTCAATGGGGCCTCTGAACTGTTTGGTTGCAAACATTTATTAAAATATCTTTTTGTGTTCAGCAGAACAAAGAGATTTATACAGGTTTGTAACAACATGAGAGTGAGTAAATGATGACAAAATTTTCATTTTTGGATGAACTATCCCTTTAAAGATATAGCATATAATTATATTCAGAGATGTGTGCTTCTAATTTTATAGTTTTAAGTAACAGTTTGGGAAGAGCACCTTTTTTATTCCAACATGACAATGCCCCTACAGCATGGGTGTCCAATCCTGCTGCTGGAGGGCTGTTGTGTCTGGAGAGTTTCGCTCCAACCCTAATCGAACACACCTGATCCAGCTAATCAAGGTCTTCCTAGGCAGACTAGAAACTTTCAGGCAGGTGTGTTGAGAAAAGTTTCAGCTAAACTCTGCAGGACACAGGCCCTCCAGGACCAAGTTTGGACACCCCTGCCCTACAGTATGTTCAAAGCAAGGTGACTGCATAAAGCCCAGACCTGAACCCAGCTGAACACCTTTATGACTTGCAGGCACAGAGCCAAACACTCATCAATGATTTGTACACAGGGGCACTAAGGGGTCACTGTAGCACAGAAAAAGGTCCTTTCTAAAACTGTTGCAACAAAGATAGACTGTGCCGCCCCAAACATCTTTATGTGAATGTCCTAATACTTTTGTCTATATAGTGCAGATGCTGAATACCAAATGGTTAATTGAAAAGTGCAGACTTCATTGACTAGAAAAGGTAGTACACTACCTGTTCTGTGGATACTTTTGGTGGGGAGGGCCCTGTTACACTAAGTGGGAAACCCTTTTCACCTTCCAAGTCAGAGCTGGCTGACAACATTGATGGACACTGAGACTTTAGGGCCATCTTCACTTCAGTGATCAGATTTGGAAGCTCTAGCAACAAACAAACAAAAAAGACATGATAAAGCAATCTCTTATACCTATTTACCTACTCAACTGCCTAAGTGTATACAGAATATGACCATGTAAGCTGATGAAGTCAATGTTGTGTTTCGCAAAGTCATGCTAAATGTTACAGAGGTTGAATAAGTTTTAGGCATCTTGTCATATATTTGATAGTAATCCAATTACCAATTTATTATTATTACCAATTATTAAATTCTTGATCTCAACATATCAAGATAAATAATGATATTGAAACCAAATGGCAAATTAACAATAATTTAAAGTCCCTGTAAAGTCAGATATTAAATGTGTTCTGAGTCTGTCACACCACAGAAAAATGATGGGAAAAAGTAAATAAAACATCAAAATCCAGTGCATCATTGAGCCACCATTGTAGTGACACCTAAAAAATACTGAACTCAGAAATGGTGAAAAACTGTTTAACAATCTAACTCTGCAATTCAGTAATACATAGTTTACAGTTAGTGGCATGTTTCAGCAATACATTTCTAACAATTATAATGTGTTTAGAAACTATTTTCAAAATTGACTTTACAGGGACTTTAAAAGTGTAAAGTGCAAATACAGTTAAACCACCACGGTTCGTTAGCTGATTGCTGATTTAGCACACCAGTAAAATAATTGTAATACATGGTTCTGATGAGCATTGTTCTTAATTTTTCATTGTCATTTCTCAATTTTTGGTTTTCTTCCTCCATTTCTTTCAGCCTCTTCTGAGTTTCTGTCAAGGTTGTGGCTTGATACTCATCAATAACCATTTGGGCAACATTTCTCTGTGGATTGGGAATCACTGTCTTCTTCTTTTGTGTCTGTCAAAGAACAACAAACAAGATATTGGGATGATATATATTTGTCTTCTTAGAAATATATTTTTATATATATTTTAATATATATTTAAATGACTGTACAGTATAGGATACTAGTGATAGAATCTGAAGTGGAAGAGAAGAGAGGCCAATCTCGAAAGGAGATCTTTATACAAATTATGAACATAGGCAGGTGCAGAAACAATAAAGTTGCTTTGTTGTATTGACTTGTATACTTACCTGGCATTTTGCTTTTTTTGTTACTGCTTTTAGAAATAAAATTTTTGGGTGAACTGTCCCTTTAAGTCTAGTCCCAGACTAAAATGTATGTTTTAAGTGTTCAACTAAAATATCTTGCACTGACATCTCAAATCTATCAGTGCCATTGTTTTGTTGCAAGATGCAAACCAGTAATTTTTTTTTTTTTATAGTTTCACATTTATAAAAAAAAACAATTTAGATATTCAAATATAACTAAGGCCTAGTCCTGACTTAATCTAAGCCCTGTTTGTGAAGCCAGGCCCAAAAGTATTATTATATTATATCTTATTTTATCTTACTAGTGTGTTCTCATCATCAGTTTCATCTGAATCTGTATATCTTGATGGTGGGACTGTGGCCCTTTTCTTAGGCAGTGGCCTGTCCATTTCATTAGAGTCCAACCGCAGGAATTCCTTAATCTTTGCATTGTCTGAAAAATAGTTAAAAGTAGTATGAGAGATCAGATTAAAGTACTTTACAGCCAAACCTATTTGAAACTAAGGACACTTAGTTGCTATTGTAAATATGATTTGTTAATGGTATACACATCACAACAGCTTAACATTATTGTTAGTGGACCTGACACTGTAAAAACAAAATCCATTAGAGGTCTACTTACTGCTCACAAACTTGATAGAGGCAGTGTAGACTGGCCAGCCATGTTTTGGCTTTTTCCCCTTCTGCCATTCCACAGCAACTGAATAGTCAGTTTGTGGGTATCCATCCTCATCCATCTTGGTGTCATCATATTTGCGTATGGCATCGGTTTTCACCTCGCTATACATCCCAGCATCCTCCCCACTGACCCACTGGACCACTGCAAACTTTCTCATCACCTTGGTAATTATAAAAACATTGTGGTTTTCAGTCCATTCAGATTACAGCAATAGGCTGTTTCATTAGATTCCACATTAGAAAATTTCACATTTTGGTGTCTTGCGAGTCTGACTGCAACGCATGATTTTTGCTTTGTAATTAACAGTTAATATAGACACAACATGTTAATCTGATTAATTAGTTATGAAAAATAACGCGATTAAAATATTTTAACAGTTCACTAAGTTACGTTACTTGATAGCCCTAGAGATACTTCACAAATAAAACTAGATTTGTAAAGTTCGTCACGACAAACTTTGATGTTGGCTTTGACGAGGCAAGTATTCGCAAAGGCCGGTGCTTTTTGGAGGTGAGTGGACATAAGGGTCAATGTTACTTTTGGAGGCAAGTGGACATAAAACTTGTGAAATCTAGTGGAGAGCTAGGATACCAAAACATTTGGAGGCAAGTGGAGACAAGCATGTGACGTCATCCGAAAACCTGTGACGCAATTCCCCTCCTTGGGCTGAGTGTTTTGATATGCCACATGCCCATGTTGTGCAATTTTTTATTTTCACATGACGTCACGTGCCATCATCAGAATACCTGTGAGGAAGTTCCCCTCATTGTTCTGATATGTCACATGTCAATGTTGTAAAAGGTTTTTTGATTTTGCATATTTTGGGGGCGGGGCTGCGGCACAACCGAAAGGCCAGTCGGTACACCAATTTAAACCTTTGTTCAGAGTATATAAACCTCCAAAGTTTATAATGGGAGTCTATGGGAAAAAAGGCCAATTTGAGACCCGGTACTCGGATTGCTTAGAGTAATAGCAATAGACTTCAGACCAAGATCTACAACATATGGTTCATGTGGCTCGAAAGCTCTAGGAGGAGTTACTCTTGATAAATTTTTGTCTAAGCTTAAATAGGAAAACAGAATGTTGGCTTCTACAAAGCTACATAACTAGCCTAGTTAATGGTATAATCCAAACACAACACATTTGAACAATCCTAGCACGTAAGTTATAGATTGCTAAATGCACAAACCTTAATCACTTAAGTAAAGTTGGTCACATATTCACAGATTGGAGTTTCCCGAGTCAATAACTCCTGAGCTAAACACTCTTTTTGCACAAATAACACCTCTTTTTTTAATCGTAGTAATGTAGAGAGGCAGCTACAACGCAGCTACAACCCAATTTTCCTCAATATTAGCTTTTCTCCGCCTTGGACAAAATACATATGTCTCTATGTGCAGACGACTGAGAAACAGATTCAAAGGGACCGGAAAGCTGAATAGCTCAGGAGTTATTGACTCGGGAAACTCGAGTCTGTGAATATGCGGCCAACTTTACTTAAGTACCTTAATCAACTCCGCTGCCCGAGTAAGTTAATCTTTACAACATATGAATTTTTACATTACCTTAGGCTTCTAGTGACGTTACTGAAGAAATCCGTGCAGCACTGTTGAAGAAAATTGTCCCGTGTTACCGCTCTCTGTGCTTGTCCACGTGATCTGGCTTTTCATTGGATCCCGCGATGCATTTCAAACATCAACCAATCGGCGCATTTAATAGTTTATTTTCCCAAACGTCATTCGCTTGCCTACATACAGTAAGTGTTCACTGTTTTTTTAAGTAACACACTACACAGCAGCTAGAATGCCGAAACGAAAATCGTATTGTTTTCACAGTTGCCAAGGAGAAGAAAGAAAGATTCCTCGTCGTACTCGGACCAGGTGGAAAAAAAGGTAAACTTATTTTTTTTTGTATTCCAGACAATGGTTCTCACCATCGAGGGTCGGCAGATAGTAAAAAAATACCTTTTAAACTATTACTTTTTATTCATTTTGTTTAATTTTCCTTACTATTTGTAGCACACGTACTGTGGTTCTTAAAGGCAGTTTACATTAGCTGTTTGCCATGGCTAGTGTCAATAAAATATGCCAACTAATTAATATGTGTAATATTTTTATTTCATAATAAAATTGTGGCTGTGTTGTTGCATTGTTGTTTATGGTCAGGTAACACCAGGAATTGGATACATACTGTATGCGCCGAAAACGCCAGATGTGCTCAATTAATTTTAATCAAGAGCATTTTTTTAAATTCGTGGAATATTCGTGGATCTCACGAGATGTAATATCTAAATGCTTTGATTAATAAGCATTTCCTGTTCAAAAACCGCGTATAACCGCGTATTATAGTGCCAATAATAATGTAAGTCCTAAGATAAATCAGACATTTACAATACAAAGGAAACTGAGACTGGATTAAAAAAGAAATGTGGGGACTGGTGTATTGTAAATTGATGTGATGAAATGGAAGTTTTATTAGGCACAATTGAATGGTTTCTAATCTTTGGAAAATAAACTAGTCAACTTTATTTACCCTTAAATGGACTAATCAGTTGTTTCTCTCCTTTGTGTATTTCCTTTTGGCCTGGCTTAGGATGATGTTTTGCACTCACCAAAGGGCACTGAAGAATCCACCCCCACAGATACAGGCCTCCAGGTAGACATTATTGGTGTAACTGTTACTAATCTATTGATATTGATATAATCTACTGTTTATTTTATATAAAAAATATATATTGAAAGACTCTTGTTCTTTTTAGGATGACAGCCCTATGTCACATTCACCAGAAACTGTTCAGGTAAATAAGAGATTTCTCCCTAGACTACAGTACATGTAATTTAGGAATGTTGTATTTAATTTTGGTTTACATTGTGGTATGTACATGTGTATAATCGTCCCTAAATCTGTGGCGACAAGATCAGGGGGCGTATTAAAGAAACTTTCTATCTTAGGTCTTAACTTAAGATATGATTTGTTAAATTAGGATTTTTCGCAAAATTCATATTACAAAAGAAAATCTTAAGTTGTGTTATGAGAGCCATGAGGGCTCCCTCTGCTGGCCTGCAGAGGATTTGCTGCACTTTACCATCAGGACTCTAATTCCCACAATCCATTGCACCACCAACTCAGCACACCTGTTTCCTGTTTGTAATCACCTGGTCTATTTAAGCTCACTCAGAACTCTCGTATGACGCGAAGTATTGTTAGCCTGTCTGCATACCGAGCGTATTTCTCTGTTCTGTTTATTGCCTTGTTTCTGACCCTGCCTGTTTTTTTTGTATTTGTGATTGTTTGCTACCTGCCCTGACCTACGCCTGGATTATCGACTACTGCTTTTGGATTTCCTTTGTTGTTGCTGTTTGCCTGGTGTTTTGAACCTTGCCTGTTTTTGGATTTTGCAAATAAACCTGCACTTGGATCTAACCGGTTTCACGCTTTATGACAGAATACTTCGCCCGACAAGATCCAGCGGTTTATTTCATCCACCCTGGTTTCATCACTGCATCAGCCATAAACCAACAACCAAATCCAGCATTCCTAGTAAGTCTTCCGGCACCTTTTCCGACCACTCATCTAGGATTCAGTAGTGATATTTCCCTATTTCGATTGGTGTGTTCCCGTACCCCAATATGTACCGATACAGCGGCATACAAATCCAAGTGTTGCCCCCCTCCTCTGAGGAAGAATGGTGGGACAGGTTGGCGGACTTGATGTCCCTCCGCCAACAAGGACAAGCGGTGAGTTGTTTTGCCCAATTATTCTGGACATGTGCGGCTGGTTTGAACCTCAGCAACGAAGAATTAAAGTTGTACTTAAATGACTGTCTGGATGAACCTTTGTCTCAAGCAGAGACACAAAGTTTACAAATTTTGGACTTTTGGGGGTTTGTGAGTCATTTAGAAAGCCTAAGCCGATGGAACTTATGGGAAACCCTGGATGGAAAGACCATTGACAGAATGGCAGTCACTAGGCCGGTCTCTGCTCCTAAAACAGCTGCTGTCACACCTGCCCCTACTCCCAAAATGGCCACCAACATGCCTGTCTCAGATCATAAAATAGCCGCTCCTATGCCTGAACCCTTGTCTAGGAGGGCTATCAGAAGAAAACGCTTCACAAGCAGGACTACCATGTCTGCACCTACCCCTAAAATGGCTACCGTCTTACCTGCACCTGTTTTCAAGAGGGCTACTACTGTATCTGCATCAGCGGTTGAAAGAGCCACTGTCCTGACAACACCTGTCCCTCAGGGGGCCGTTACCATCCCCGCACCTATTGTCAAAATTGCTGCCATTTCTGCATCCCGACCACTGCCCGAAATGGCTGCCTCACCTATCTCTCCTGCTCCTGCAAAGCCACAACTACTAGTGTCTAGTCTACTGGATCCCCAGATGACGTCTGCACGAGTGACTAAGAGGCGTAATCTAGTTTTGTCAAGTTCAGTGATCCCCAGGACCACCGAGGTATGTTCTCTCAGTCTCATGCCTCCTGTACTTGCTATGGCACCGCGGCATGCTCGCTCCCCTTCTGTTTCACCAGGCAGTTCCCAAATCCGCGACTCTGAACCATCTGCCTCTCCCGAGCCACCTGAATCTGCTGAGACACCTGAAGCACCTGAACCTGCTAAAGCACTTGAACTGGCTGGAGCAAACGAACCGGCTAGAGCAAATGAATCACCTGAACCAGCTGGAGCACCTGAACCTGCTGAAGCACCTGAACCTGCTGGAGCATCTGAACCGGCTGGAGCAAATGAAGCACCTGAACCTGCTGGAGCACCTGAACCTGCTGAAGCACCTGAACCGGCTGGAGTAAATGAAGCACCCGAACCAGCTGAAGCACCTGAACCAGCTGGAGCAAATGAATCAACTGAACCTGCTGAAGCACCTGAACCTGCTGGAATAAATGAATCACCTGAACCTGCTGGAGCACCTGAACTGACCGAACCATGTGAATCTGCTAAAGCACCTGAATCTGCTGAAGCACCTGAACCGGCTGTAGTGAATGAATCACCTGAACCGGCTGGAGCAAATGAATCACCTGAACCAGCTGGAGCACCTGAACCGGCTGGAGTAAATGAAGCACCCGAACCAGCTGAAGCACCTGAACCGGCTGGAGCAAATGAATCACCTGAACCTGCTGGAGCACCTGAACCAGCTGGAGCACCTGAACCTGCTGAAGCACCTGAACCGGCTGGAGTAAATGAAGCACCCGAACCAGCTGAAGCACCTGAACCGGCTGGAGCAAATGAAGCACCTGAACCTGCTGAAGCACCTGAACCTGCTGAAGCACCTGAACTTGCTGGAATAAATGGAGCACCTGAGCCAGCTGGAGCACCTGAGCCAGCTGGAGCACCTGAGCCAGCTGGAGCACCTGAACCTGCTGAAGCACCTGAACCGGCTGGAGCAAATGAAGCACCTGAACCTGCTGGAGCACCTGAACCTGCTGAAGCACCTGAACCGGCTGGAGTAAATGAAGCACCCGAACCAGCTGGAGCACCCGAACCAGCTGGAGCACCCGAACCAGCTGAAGCACCTGAACCAGCTGGAGCAAATGAATCAACTGAACCTGCTGAAGCACCTGAACCTGCTGGAATAAATGAATCACCTGAACCGGCTGGAGCACCTGAACCGGCTGGAGTGAATGAATCACCTGAACCGGCTGGAGTGAATGAAGCACCTGAACCGGCTGGAGCACCTGAACCAGCTGAAGCACCTGAACCGGCTGGAGTGAATGAATCACCTGAACCTGCTGGAGCACCTGAACCAACCGAACCATTTGAACCGTCTGAAGCACCTGAACATGCTGAATCACCCGAACCAGCTGGAGCAAAGGAATCACCTGAACCTGCTGGAGCTAATGAATCAACTGAATCATCTGTAGCAACTGGAGCTCCTGAATCAACCATATCCTCTATGTCCGCATCACCTTTGAGCCATGCAGGGTCCACCTTTTGTTCTTCTGCTTCACAGGAAATCCCACACTCTCATGAATCAGAGTCCCCCGAACACTTAGTCACGGCTGGAAGGTTCGAACCTGGGTCACTAACCATGCACGACTTCCAAGGTCTCAAGGTTTCATCAAAAACAGTCGACCCTGAACTATTTGCTTCATCTAAGATGGCCAACTATGAACTCTCTGCCTGGCCCAAGATGGTCGTTTCTGGGTTCCCTGAGCTCTCTGCCTGGCCTAAACCAACCAATTTGCCTGTGTTACCTGTCCTGTGTTTTGTTTCACTGGCTTTGCCAGCCCCTCTACCTCCTGTCCCTGTTTACAGGATTGGAACACCTCCAGTCCTGCTCTGGTCGCTGGCTCTGCCTGCGGCACCACCCTGGCCTCCAGTCCTGCTCTGGTCGCTGGCGCCACATGTGGCACCACCCTGGCCTTCAGCTCTGCCGGCTCCGCCCTGGCCTTCAGCTTCACCAGCTCTGCCCTGCCCTCTGCCGCCACATGGACCTGGCCCACCTTCCCGCCCCCTGTTCTGCCTCCACTCCACCACCCTCCGGATCTACGTCGGAGTGTCTGGAATCCACTCCTGGGGGGGGCTCTGTTATGAGAGCCATGAGGGCTCCCTCTGCTGGCCTGCAGAGGATTTGCTGCACTTTACCATCAGGACTCTAATTCCCACAATCCATTGCACCACCAACTCAGCACACCTGTTTCCTGTTTGTAATCACCTGGTCTATTTAAGCTCACTCAGAACTCTCGTATGACGCGAAGTATTGTTAGCCTGTCTGCATACCGAGCGTATTTCTCTGTTCTGTTTATTGCCTCGTTTCTGACCCTGCCTGTTTTTTTGTATTTGTGATTGTTTGCTACCTGCCCTGACCTACGCCTGGATTATCGACTACTGCTTTTGGATTTCCTTTGTTGTTGCTGTTTGCCTGGTGTTTTGAACCTTGCCTGTTTTTGGATTTTGCAAATAAACCTGCACTTGGATCTAAACGGTTTCACGCTTTATGACAAGTTGATTTAGGATTCTCATCTCACCAAATCTTATCTTATCTCTAGTTAGGAAATCTTAATCTTAGGAAATCTTAAATTGCTCAATCATGGTCAGCTATCAACTCTTAGGTCTGTTACCAAGCAACCAGCAATGTGTGAGTTGCTGCTAAAGTAAACAAAAGAATTGTCCTTTTTATTTCAATGGGGCAGAAAAAGAAATTTTTATTACATCATTATAATCATAGTCTGTGTTTTTATTATTGTTTTAGCATAAATGTGCTGCACATCATCTGTGAGTTACCATTAAATGTAAACATTTAGCAAATGTGACTTACAAAAATGAGAAAACTATTCTCCCTAAGTGCTAGGATACTAATGTGTATTTCAACATTTGATAGAGACATGAGAGGAAATAGATGCTGACTGTGTATTGTATGTATATGCACTTTGTAAGGTTATTCTGTAATAGCTTTTGTCTTAAATGAGGTCCTAACTGAAATTACCATGGTTACCAAACAGTTAAGATAAGATTTTAAAATTAAGATTTTTCTGTGATACGCAGATGCTTAAATCAGTACATAATGCATTGTTGATAAAAATACGTATTTCAACATTTAAACTGTAACACACTTCTTTTGGTACACACTTACTTAATCACTCATACTGATTCTTTCCCATTTGTTACAGAATTCCAACCAATCAAACCATGCCTCTTCTGGTCCCTTAAATGACCATGTCACAGAAACCAGTTGGCTGAACATCCTTGCTTTTTCCCTGAAGCACAATGTAACAGGGTCTTTAATGGAGGACCTGCTGAAGCTGTTATGGTTGTGTAGTTGTGATGCTGCAAGTACAGTATACCATGTAGCAAGTACATGCTAGAGAAGGCGTTTGAAGATTTTGTAGACAAGTCAGAATACCATCATTATTGTGGTTTTTGCAGCTCTTATATTGGCAAATCAATGTCAAAAGACAGTGAATTAAAATGTCAGATTTGCTTATCAACCCAAACTGTTAGACAAAGTTTAGAGTTGGGTCATTTTTTTATTTATATACCTTTGAAGGATCAGCTTAAAGCTCTTTTGGAAAATAAACCTATTAAAAATTATTGCACTGAGAAAAACAGAGATGGAATAACAGATATATCTGATGGGAAGTTGTACAAATATCTGAAATCAGTTAGCAATTCTTTCTTTTCCCTGTCATTCAATTGTGACGGAGTGCCTGTGTTCCAGTCATCTAAATTTAGCATCTGGCCCTTACTATGCTCTGTTAATGAAGTACCCCCAGAAGGAAGAGAAAAAAATGTCATACTATGTGCCTTATGGTTATGGTCATCTAAACCACTAATGCCTAGCTTCCTCAAACCTTTTGTGGAGGAATGCAAAAGTCTTGGGCAAACAGGTCTTCAGTTGCAGGATCCAGTAGATCACACAATCAAAACAGCAAAGGTCTATGCTAACCCTAACCCTATGCTGTTGCACGACCTTTAATGCAAAATTTCAAACAGTTTAATGGAGAGTATGGATGTGGGTACTGTCTTCATCCAGGTGTTCAAGTGAGAAAAGGCAATGGGACTGCAAGTGTATCCTTGTTTGGATGAGATGCCAGACCTTAGAGATCATGACACAACTGTGCAAATAGGTGAGATTGCCAAAAATAATGAACAGAGTGTTTTGGGCATTAAAGGGCCATCTCCGATTGTGGACTTGCCCAATTTTGACCTGATCAATGGCATGGTCCCTGATTACATGCATTGTGTGTTGCTGGGGGTTTGCCGGCAAATAGCCACTTTATGGTTTGATTCCAAAAGCTACAGTAAACCATGGCATATTGGTTTGAACACTGCAAGAGTGGATGGAAATCTATTAGCAAAATTTTTTCCCGGATTCCACGGTCTATTGCTGAGCGTAGGTTTTGGAAAGCTCATGAATGGCAAAACTGGCTTTTATATTACAGTTTGCCAGTTCTTAAAGGAATTCTTCCAAGCAAGTACCTTTGCCACTGGGCTTTACTTGTGGAGGGTGTGAGCATTTTGCTAGGTTCAGATATTAGTCAACAGGATATTGACCATGCTCATGATGCTCTTGAGATCTATGTTAAATCAGTTCAGTCTTTATATGGCGAAGATCAGATGACCTACAATATGCATTCGCTCCTGCATTTGACTAAGAGTGTTGAGAATTTGGGTCCTCTCTGGGCCCAGTCTGCGTTCATGTTTGAGAGCTATAATGGTTACTTGCTCAAGCAAGTCAAAAGCAGTAATGCAGTGCCTCAGCAGCTTTGAAAAAGAGTTGCATGGTCTCGGGCATTGCCACGCATTGCTAAGGCCTGCTTGTCTAATGATGTCTCACCTGAAATGAAATCATTCTACACAGAAATGACCTCCAGTAAACATCATGTAAGTAACTATGCTAGATATGACAGGGTGACTGCACTTGGAGTGCCAAAGATTAGGCCAGTGTCTGAAAATTATACAAATGCATTGCATGCATTGCTAGATGTACCTAGAACATCTATTGGCAAGTACTATAAGAGAGTAGTTGTCAATGGAGAGGTAATTCACAGCCAAACATACACAAAGACAAGGAAAAGAATTAAGACAGATTTAAAATGTTGAAAACTGAGGGGTTGAACATTGGCTGGAACATATTTGACATTTTTATCGTCATTATTTATATGTGTTGGTGGTGATAAACATAAGCATAGCTTTTTTGTTTTTATGTTTGTACGATAAGAGCAGAAATACTAAACAAAGTACTGTAATAAATTTAAGAAAATGAAATTGTGATGTAGGGTTTGAAAGGAAAACAATGTTGATGCATGAAATATGCAACTGTATTTTGTAGAATATGCTTTAATAAATTATTTTGTATTATTGTATAATTGTGCTTGTCTGTGTAGTATATTGTTATTTCCCTACAGAACTCTCTCTGTATGTCAGACAACATTCTTGCAAGAATAAAAAGTCAAAAAGACGATTCTCTGTGTTGATTTTCACTTCAGCCTCACCTTAAATCTAGGGATTTCCTTAACAAGCATACTTAGTAAATGTCATGACTCAGCCCGGACTTTTGGCCATGTGCTATTGTTGTTGTCATGTGTCTGCCCCGCCTTTGTCTGCGCCTCCCTGTTTCATCACCTGTTCCCAATGTTGTCATTATCTGTATAGTATTTAAGTGAGCCGCGTTGCTGAAGGCAGCGTGGAATCATTAGTTGCGTTATACCCGGTGTCTATATTAAGTGTCATCATCTGTTTTATTTCAGTTCTCGTCACGTTTTTGTACCTGTCTTCATGAGTTATTAAACCCCCTTTCATTCGAAGCTATCCTGCCTATGGGTCTGTCTCCATCCAGCCCCCGGTTGTGACAGTAAACTGCACTGTTTTATACATGTCTTAAGAGATGGTGGACATTCATATTAAATTAGCATTATTTCCCTATGTTTTTACAGCATGAAAACACGTAAGGCTTTAGTTGTATATAGGACATATATGATTGAAAGTACATTAACATTATGCAATTTGTATATGTGTTTTTGCAGCATATATGTTCCTTACAATATTCTGTTGGAACAGATAAGAATCATGGATGTTTTTAGTAAAACTTTTCCATATGGGAAGTTTGTGTTCAGAGTGTGTTGAGCCTGTGAGTTTTGTTTTGTTTATTATTTCAATTGATAGATTTGTTTGTGCTTGACCCATGTGTAACAGAGTTTAAAAATAGTTAAATACAGCATAAATTGGGAATCTCACCACTGTCACTAGTGGTTGTGCACGTGATATCGCGGGCCGGAGCTAAATAATCAGAGTCTCATAGCTCGTCCTGCCGATAAGTCATATCAATGATTACTCTGTCTTAACAATTAAGTTCGGATAATTATCAAGCCCAAGTTTGAACGATAAACTATACAAAAGTTTACTTATTTTGTCAGTCAACTCCTAGTTGTGTTTCAGTATGAAGAGTTTGTTAATTGGCCTGCTTGTAAACTCCGAACTTCTGTTTATTCAGTTAAAACGTCCAATGCGACACTGATGCACTGTATGCCTTTTGGTGCTATTTTTCCCAGGTATGTGGTTTATTAAGTTTTGTCATGTTCTGTGTTAAAATATTAGCCCCAGCTGAGTGTTAGCTATTAGCACATGTGTGTTCTAAGCTCACACATGCTCTCACCTGTAACTGCGCCATTTTAGGGCTGCGTTCTCCTCTCCTCATTTCATTTATACACAATATTTAAAACAATGGTTACTTGAGTTTATATCTTCACTGCAGTAATGTGAATTATCTGTATTAGTGTTTTATATTTTATTTTGTTTAATGTATACTTTATTTAGAATGGTAACTATATGTTCACGAGCACTTTGTAGAAATATATAATGAGAGTCTTGTAGCTCCATTTATTTCTATCTTTATAGAACTATCTTTATATTGTTTTTTGAGAGAGAGTTAGGTAAGTAATGATTGTATTTTATTTTCTTTCATTTTGGTTTAAGTAAGAGGTATTCTGAGGAAGCTTGTTTTGTTTATTATTTTGGCCTTGTCCACCCCTGAAGCCTAAATCCTTGTCTACTAGTGAATAAAAGATTGTGAATTACTTTGTACAAAGGGTGAACCCACAAGCAATAGCATCTTAAGAGTAAAATAATCTCTCAAAATACTTTTTGATATCATTGATATCACCATGTTGTGGGGTGATTGCAGTTACTGTTTAAATTTACAGCAATAAGTGGAAAGTTTTACGTAATCAACAAATGGTTAATACAAAGCACAAGCTTTTTCTTGCAGTTACTTTGTTTAAATGCTATTTACTACATAACTTAAAGGGTATTTCAGATGAATGTTTATAACTTATAAAAAATGGGTCCAGAGCCGATCCTGGCCCCAGGGAGGTCAGGATCGGCTCTGGACCCATTTTTTATAAGTTATAAACATTCATCTGAAATACCCTTTAAGTTATGTAGTAAATAGTAGAGCATCTCCTCTACTAACAAATTTCAGCGTAACACCTGTAAGGTTTAGATGACTACTATTATTCATTTTATAAGCTGCATTAGGCCCCACTTAAACTGCCTCCCTCAGATTCCTCTTTATCCATTTTCAAATATAAAATACTATTTATAATATGACTTGGCTCTTGCAATATTCAACTAGTGAATATGCAATAGCAGATATCAGCAATTACGTTTTTGCTAGTGTAAAATGTAATTCCTGATATAAAAAATATGGTTACTACTAGAAATCACACTCCTAATATTTACATTTTAAGTATTGAAAACTGAATAATCAAAAATCCATATCATGTGAATGTATAAAAGCTAAAATGCTTTTATAGTATGCATTAGAGCAATACTTGATCCCTGATGGTTATTATTGACTGAGGAATGTGCATTCATATTGACCTGGCATTATGCTCATTCCAATGTAAATCCATTGGTTTCCATATTGCATTAACGTTGTTGTAACCTTGAGAGACTATAAACATTGTTATTTAGGAGTGCTATCACGCTACTTTTTGTACTGGTCCACATTTTTTTTCACTTTTCATGGCCAGATGGATAACTCCGCTTCATATTGTCATCTACACAGCAGGGGCAATTCTAGGGTCAGAGCTTTAGGGGTGCTGAGCTCCTTTTCAGGGGTGCTGAAGCTAAGGTTATGATCAAAAGGCACACTGAGGCGTGTCATTTATTATTATTATTATTATTATTATTATTATTATTATTATTATTATTGGGCTTTTAACTTTTTATTAAATGACAAATTCCTTTCACAAGATCATTATGGACTGTCTCTCACCTGATTCTGTCTTTTTTCTTTTAAAGAACTGTCTTATGTCCGTTGCTCACTGGCAGGCCACACACAGAGAGAGAAAGAGAGAGAGAGAGTAATGCTAGGAGTTCAGGAGTTAAGCCTGGTTCAAGTTAAATCCTCTGTGTGTGAGGAATTAATAAATACAGCAAAGTGAGTGAGTGTTTTCACACATACTGGTGGTATACAGTGATATTTCGTTTATTTTCACTCTGATCCAAACGCCAGGGCTTCCATGTTTCCAAAAGACGCACGTGACGTCATGTGATCCCGATTGTTAAAATGAGTATCAAATTAACGATAAACTTTAACAACAGAGACACACGTTCACACTACACAGGTACGCAGTTTATTTGTCGCGCTGCTGTTTTTGTTTCACGCTCTAGCAGTTAATAAACAGAACTGCATGCGTCTTGCGGAAGAACATTGTAACTGGCGCTACTTCTCTCCGTTTATGACTATGGACGAGTCACTCACGTCCTGTGCTACTCCACAGCGGCGGCAACCCGCTGGACTAAAATATTAATACAAATTTTAGGGGTGCTGAGCTCCTTTTTAGCCTCGCCCATGCTATACAGTAAACATTAACACACGCTGTAAAACGAGGCAGGGGAGGCGGGGCCTTGCGTTATTTGCGGGGCCCTACGCAACTTGCGTATAGGGCTGATCGGCTCTGAATGGGTCGATATTGCATAACTTAACCCTCCTGCAGACCTCATCTGAATTCCTATACAAATTAGGAGCGCTGAGTCAACTTGAACTTGTCTGTTTTGACTGCTTATAAAAAATTAAGTATATATGATTGCCTTTTTTTTTCACCTTTTTTGTCTAACTTGTTTACAACATATTAACATATATTTTGCAAAAACAATTTCATATTTGGTATAATAAACCTCATTAATATGCAAACATTCCTCATTTTCTAGTAAAAAAAAACCCAGAAATTTTGAATTATTTTCACTCTAGAGGCACAAAGGTTAATGCACAATTACAGGCTGGTATATTTCAAAGCCAGGAGATTGTTTTGAAACCATTTTTAATGTCAGTAAATAATAATAATAATAATAATAATTTTCCCTTATGAGAAAAAATGAACACAAACTATATTACAGCTAAATATATATTTTTTGAATAATAATAATAATAATAATAATAACAACAACAACAACAAATTGAATAACATGGTTTAGGCTTGTTAAGTACAAATTTACAGAACATCGATCAATACAGAACACAGCAGTGTCTTAATGAAATTAAAATTAGCCAGTTTTTGTGCACCTGTAAATGTACAAAACGAATGCAATACAGAAGTAACTTAATAAAATCTCTTAATGTCACTTATGTTATGTTATGCCTAACTTGAACTGTGATTTCCTTTATATTTTACATTGCTATTATTTGAGTAAATGTAGGCAACATATAATAATAAGAAGAAGAAGAACAAATGTTAATTTAAAAAATCCCATATCCAACGGTGTTTCATACGTCTTTATAATTATATTTTATTGTGGATGTTTTCTCACAATTCTGATGTAATGTGAAGTAAAATAAAAAATCTAATTTTTTAAAATGTAAATTAATAATATAAACATATTATACAATCTTAAAAAACTTTTGAGTGTTTAAGAGAAACAGGTTCTTATGCGCCACCTGGTGGATATTCTGTGAAGCGAAACACATTAAGGTGATTGCTAAGATAGTCCCCCCGAACAGAAGTGCGGGAAGCCGCGGAAAACTGCGGCAAGAATCGCAGAATGCCGCGGGAAAAGACGTTCGTTCTTAAAGGCCACATCTGTAACACCTATGCTGTTAGTCATGCTGTTAGTCACTGTTAGAACATCTCTAGATGCCTCTAGAAGGAGCTCAGTTGAACAGTCCACTTTTGCTCGAGGTTACAGGTTGTTTCTCTCTTGAGGGTGAGAGTATGACTATTATACCACGGTGCAGGTGTTTTATTTCTAACCTTCTGTAATCTGATGGGACAACAGTGTCTAATGTGCTAGTGAATATAGTGCCTATGCTGTTAGTCATTACATCTAGATGGTTTGTGTTTAAGGGTACAGTAAGAAGTCCAGACAGATCAGGCAGGTTATTTGTGAATCTGTCTTTAGTGGTCTAACGGTTCTACCGAGTCGATAACGCGGTGAGACACAGTTAGTCTGTTCTACAGGTAGTGTGTACATTATGAGGTAATGGTCTGTGATGTCCACTTTGAGGTATGATATCTAAAGCAGTGACATCTATTCTGTGTGATATTATTAAATCTAGTGTGTGATTAAGACAGTGTGTTGCTCTAGTGATGTTTTGTTTAAGCCCAAATGAGTTTAGTAGGTCCATGAATGTGAATCCTAAATCATCGTTTGTATCGTCAACGTGAATGTTAAAGTCTCCAACAATTAATGCTTTAATAAACACTCCGAAAGAAAATCTGCAAACACTCTAATAAAATCAGTGTAGGGCCAAGGGGGTCTATACACGGTCGCTATGGCAAAAGACATCATGGATTTTTTTGTGTGCATGTGCAAGGGTGCAGCATTAAGAACAAGCACTTCAAAAGAACTAAATCTATACTGTGTTCTCTGGGTAACAGTAAGGAAATCACTAAAGACAGTGGCAACACCACCTCTATGACCAGTCTGATGAGGCTCATGCTTATAAATATATCCTGATGGTGTAGACTCAATTAGACTGATGTAGTCATTTGGTTTAATCCAAGTTTCGGTAAGGCAGAGTGCAGTAAGTCTATTTTCTGAGATGATTTCATTAACAATAAGTGATTTGGGTGCAAGTGATCTAATGTTCAGAAGCCCAAACTTTAGGAACTGTTTTTGTTTGTTTCTTTGCCATTTTTCTGGTCTAATTACAATAAGATTATTTTGAGAACCTCTCATGCATTTACTTTTTGATCTCACTACTCGGGGAACAGACACAGTTTCTATAGGATGAGCTATGTGTGTATTTGTATCAATGTGACGAGGTGAAGGATGGCTATTAAAATTTAGATTTAAATCATAGTTTACCAGTCAGAAGGTGCGCAGCACCTTGGAGATGTGGTCCGAGAGGATCTGCTGGGGTGCAGGCCATCAGCACGGAGCAGCCTAGGACGCTCTCAGAAAACATTCCAGTTATCAATAAAGAGTCAATTCTGAGCCTGACACCATGACTGTAACCATTCATTTAAAGCAAAAAGTCTACTGAACCTTTCGATTCCTCGCTGGTACGTGGGAAGAGGTCCAGACACGATGATCCTCGCCGCATGCGCTATGCTGTGAACCGTCTCCACCAGGGTGTTGAAGTCCCTCTTCAGGATCTCCAACTGGCGCAGGCTGGTGTCGTTCGTGCCGGCATGAAGAACCACAGCTCCGGTGTTTCTGCTCATGACCCTAGTTCCCTGTGCAGCGACATCAAGAACACGAGCACCAGGTAAGCAGTGAGTGCGAGCCTTACTGTACCTTAAGCCGCAGTAGCACGGACGTGGCAGACGATGGAGTCTCCGATGATCACAGCGACGCGGTCCGTCTTGAAGGGGAGTGAATCGGTTCCGGGTGGGGATCTCAAAGACCGGTGGTGGCGGAGGGGGAGAGGTCCTCGACCAGGGCTGGCTCGCGTCTTCCGCTGCTGCACCCAGGGTCCAGCGGTACCCTGGCGCCGGAGTGAACAGCACCTGGGCAGGCAGCTTCCTGGGTGCGCTGGGCCTGGACAGAGAAACTCACAGAGTAGAGGTGGAGGGAGTAGTAATTTCACGCCGGGGATTTACCTGAGACAGGTGAGCGACCGACCGGGAAGCTTCCAGCACGGCTTTCTGCTCCCGCAGCTCGGCCTGCTTCACCTGTAGGACGCAGATCTGCTTCCCCACGACCTTCAGCTCCAGTTCCACCGAGTGCAGCTCGAACGTGCCCTCACCTGCACTAAAAGGCAGACACACAAGTGACATGGTTTTATAGGGCAAGTAAAACAGGGATAATTGGTGTGAAAAAGGTGTACTAGCAGTAACCGGGCTAACAGGCTAGTGATGCTAACCAGCTAGAAGCAGACGCTCGGGAAAACAAATAAAATGTTAGCGATATCAAAAAGTATTCCGAGCGATTGTTCTTCTCTTAAGATGCTATTGCCGGTGTGTTTGCCCTTTGTAAAAAGTAAGAAGTTAAAGTATAAACTCTGGATAACTCAAAAATGAATTAAAATACTTAGCAAAGCAAACAAAAGCGACTGGCACGCAGCAAACAATTCAAACACAGGAAGTGATGAAACAGGAAGTGACGAGAAACACCGCTTTCTTCTCCTCTGCTACCAATGATTGTGTACATCCTGATCATAATACATCTTGTATCTTTGACTGAGTCTAATCTGCTGTGCACCTTGGTTACACATGGCATGTAAAGTGCAACACAGGTTTTTTAAAAATATTTCAGATGACCACCCTTCAATCATTGGTCTGGGGACTTCAAAGAAAAGATGTTCAGGTAGCCTCATTTTCATTCCTGTCATCAACTCATGGGGACTATAACCTGTGCTTTTGTGGATGACACCCCTTACTGGCATTAATATACTTTGAAGGTTTTGAGCCCAATTAGGGCCATTCTCAAACACCGTTTTTCTCAGGGCTGTCTTTAGTGTTCAGTTTGATCTCTCTACACCTCCTGAGGATTGTGGGTGCTATATGAAGCCGATACTTTATTCCAAGCAGTTTTGCAAGATCCGTGCGAATTTTCCCAGTGAAATGGGTACCTTTATCACTTTCCAAACTCAGTGGGAGGCCAAATCTACAGTAAATTTGTTCCCACAGTACCCGTGCAGTGTTAGATGCTGTGTCAGACTTGATAGGAAATTTTTATTTATTTTTTTTTTTTATTTGAATTAGGACAGTGCACATTGATCAACAAATCAGCAATGAACATCAGTGTAAATAGGCCGGAATTAGCATAATAGCTAAATTTCATCCGTTGTCCTAAGGCAGGTATCATTAAACACAAAATTCAAATTACTTACAAATATAACATACATATAGACATATTACACAGAACAACACAGACTTAAGTACATTAAACAGCAGTCACATAGAAGTTAAAAGGCCACTATGAACAGACATCCAATGAGAAAATTATTTACATATGGGTACATCGCTGGTTTGATTTCAGCCATTGTTTAGGGTTTTTTTTTAAGGTTAAGTAATTGTCACAATTCCTAACCTGAGCTGATAATGTATTCCATGACTGTGTGCCTCTGATATACACCACCATTTGGCTAAATTTAGTTCTGCGCCATTGTACATTACAGTCTCCTCTGGTTAATGCTCTAGTGTTTACTTTAATGTTTGTTTTTTTTTTGTATAAAGTCTCTTAATGGTGACGGGGCAAGACCATTCAAAACTTTAAAAATGAGACAGACATCCAAAAAAGTCTGAAACTGTCAAGATCTTTATATTATATAAAATATTTACTTAGAATATTACAGTGATGAAAATGTATAGGCTTCCTGTCAGAATTTTCAATGTTTTCTTGAAGAGAGACTTGAGGGGTTTTAAGATGCTCTTGGTTGTATGAGACCAAGTTGTATGACAGTAAGTTATGTGAGTAAATATCATTGCATGCATTGTTAAATTTTATATTTGAGATTTTTTTTACATGCTTAAATGTCAGATGTGAATCAAAGACTACACCAAGATACTTAAATTGTTCTACCACATCTAGTCTCTCTCCACTGACTAAGACAGATGGCTTTGGCCCCTCTGCTGGCTGCCGTGAGAAGAACATGCAGACAGTTTTTGTAGTATTCAGATGTAAACATGAGTTTCGGAGCCAATGGGACACTGGTACCATGGCCCCAGAAAGTATTGCAGCAGCTTCTTGTTTTGTTTTTACATGAGTATACAATACCATATCATCAGCGTATAATTGCATTTTGATATTTGAACAGACATTTGGTAAGTTATCAACACAGAGACTGAATAAAATCGGTCCCAGTATTGAGCCTTGTGAGACTCCAGCAGAACAAGTATAAGATGACTGTGAATTTCCTATTTGTACAGCTTGTTTTCTGTCTGATAAATATGATTGCAACCAATGTGCTCCTTCAGAGAAATTAAAATAAGTCAATTTGGCAAGAAGCATATTATGATTAACGGTATCAATGACTCGTTTCAAGTCCAGAAAAACAGTCCCTACAATTCTGCCCTGGTCTAACAAGCTATAACATGTGGCTGTTTTTGTAGAGTGAAGTTTGCGAAATCCAAACTGCATTGGATGGAGAGGGGTATCACCACTGTTTACGTGTTCAATTACCTGTGAGGCAACCCATTTTTCAGCTATTTTTGAATTTTTTTTGAAAAATGCTTATTGGGAGAAAATTCTCTGGTTTTGTCTTATCACCAGCCTTAAAGACTGGGATAACCCTAGCAGTCTTACATGTTGAGGGCATTATTCCCTGTTTTATAGATAGATTCATCAGGAGTGCAATTGGGCTTGCAAGAGCCTCTTTATGGAGTTTTAAAAGATCATTAGTAAAACCAAAAGTATCTCTGGCTTTTGAACTTTTTAGAGAAGAAATTATTTTTTATAACGTCAGGGACAGCTATATCCTGTATACTAAATATTGGTTTATTAGCATCTAGAGGCTTGTATGGGATGTCTGGTCATTTAAAATGCATTGTCAGATCCTCAACTGAGCTAATAAAGAATCTGTTAAAGCTATTGACAACAATGTCTAAATTATCAGTTAGTATACCATTAACTTGAAGTTGCAGATCTTTGAAAATTACACCTTTATTTCATCCTAACAGATCATTTAAATTTTCCCATATTAATTTTCCATTTACATTTGTCCCTTTAATTATCTCAATAAAGAAATTTGCTTTAGCTTTACGCATCTGATTTACAACTTTATTTCTAAGTGATGTAAAAATATGATGGTCACTTGTAATCCCTGTTTTTAAAGATTTTTTAACTGCACAATCTTTCTCTTTCATTAATTTCCTAATGTCATCATTTAGCCAGGGAAGGTTTTTTCTTTGTTGTTTGTATTCCCCCTTTTTTGTAAAATGGGGCAAAATGTCTTTGACACTTTTAATTAAGATGTCAGAACTAGTGTCAATATCATTGTTGTTTGATACGTTAGCCTAATCTAGTTGTTGCAGTTCATTTTTCAGATTTTGTTGATCACCTTTGGGTAAAAGGGATAATGAGTAACTCTAGTAGGTGTCATTAAGTGCTTTCTCTTAATTTTTCTTGAGCACAAAATAAAATTGTGGTCGGAGAGTCCAGATAGAAAATTAAAAGTCTAAGAAATTCTATCAGGCTTATTAGTAAATATTAAATCAATTGTTGTTTTTGACATATTTGTTATTCTTGTTGGTCCTTTTATAGTCTGTGTTCAATTATACTTGTCTGCAAGTTGTTTTAGTTTCTTTCTGTCTGACTTATTGTCCCAGTTGATATTAAGGTCACACATAAAAATGATTTCCCTTTTAGAATTACATTTTTTAAAATTGTCTCAAATTGATCATAAAATATATCCTTCGCAGAGGGAGGTCAATACATACAAATCACTATGAAAGACATTGCTGTGGACAGTGTTATATTCAGACCAATACATTAACATTAACTTCTACTGGCCACTGTCATGTGCAACGAACCGCCGGACGAGCGTCGCCATAGAGACGCGTCCCCGGAGTACTAGCGCGCTTCCGGACTACACTTCCCATCAGCCACCGTTCTTCCTGATTACCGCACCAGCTGTTCCTCATCTCCCATTCACATAAAATCACGCCAGAACGTCTTTCCTGTGCGAGGTCTCGACTAGTCATTGTACAGTCACTCTGAGCGTTTCTAGTGTTCTATCCTTCGACTTTCTCTCCTGTTTTCCCTCTCTGTATTTCTGATCGTTTGCCGCCTGCCCCGACCTTTTGCCTGTCCCCGATTCTGATTCTGCCCTCTCTCTCTCACTACTGTTTGCCGATTCTGATCTATGCCTGTCTGACTCTGCCTGTGTTTAAGCATTAAACACTTACTGCTGCAAATGGATCCACAGCCGTATGCCTCCTCCTTATTACAGGAGACCTCGCCATCGGAGGATCCAGCAGCTGTCGCTCAGCTGACCACTCAGGTCACCAGTCAGGCTCAGCAGCTCGCCGGTCACCACCAACAGCTGACACGCCTCACTCAGCTCACACAGGAGCTCGCCGCGGCGTTGCAAGGGCTGCAAGGAGCCGCCGCTCCACCGAATCCTCCAGCTCCAGCACCGATTCCCCCGGCCGCGGTGTATCCCGCTCCTGCTACCACTGGACCCCGCCTCGCCTTTCCGGAAAAGTTTAACGGCGAACCGGGAGGCTGTCGGGGCTTCCTGATGCAGTGTTCACTGTTCGTGGCGCAGCAGCCGTCCCTGTATGCTACGGATGACAGCCGCGTAGCCTTCGTCTGTTCCCTGCTTACAGGTAAAGCATTGGATTGGGCCACCGCCGTGTGGAGAGAGAACGCCTTCCCCTCGTTCGAGGCTTTCCTCGCTCGGTTTCGTGCTGTTTTCGATCACTCCGCCTCGGGAGAGAGCGCGGAGGAGCGCCTGCTGGCCGTGTCTCAGGGCGATCGCACCGCGGCGGAGTATGCCCTTACATTCCGCACTCTCGCCGCTGAAGCAGGCTGGGGGGAACGCCAGATCTGAATCCAGATCTCCAAGCTGAGTTGGCCTGCCGGGATGAGGGAAGGAGCCTGTCCGAGTTCGTGGACCTCTCCATCCAACTGGACAATTTGTTGCGCTCCCGGCGGGCGCGGGCCCCTCCACGCGCCGTCACACGTCCTGCACACGCCGAATACCCCGAACCCATGCAGGTCGATTACACACGTCTCACGCCGGAGGAACGTGATCGCCGCTTCCGTCTCCATCTCTGCCTCTACTGCGGAGAACCGGGACACCGCCTGCCGACCTGCCCAACCAGACCTCAGCGAGGACGATATTACCCGGTGAGTCGACGTTCCGTCACCCCACGGTCGCCGAGCTGCGCCAAAATCGGTGTACGACTCGGGATTCAGGGGGAGAGTGTGGAAATCAGTGCCCTGATCGACTCGGGTGCAGCCGGTAATTTTATGTCTTGGGACTTCGTTCATACCCATAACGTTCCTGTGATTCCTTCTGTGTTTCCTCTAGCAGTGGAGGCGATAGACGGACGACCGCTGGGAGAGGGGCGCATTACACACCTCACCAGGAGACTCCACATGCACGTGGGGGACCAACATCAGGAGCGCCTCTTCTTCCACATCATCCACTCCCCGCGACACGCCCTCATCCTAGGCCTACCTTGGCTCCAACTTCACGACCCAACCATTTCCTGGTCCGAGCTGCGCATCACCAGATGGGGCAGAGCATGTGCCACGGCATGTGCCACGCACCGCCGGAACCCGGCAGAGCCGTGCCAGATTAACACCACAGACACCACGTCGATCTCCACCGATACCCCTGGTCTCCCCGACGAATATCTGGACCTTGCAGAGGCATTTAGTGAAGTCAAGGCCACGGAGCTACCTCCAAACCGCGCCTGTGACTGCGCCATCGATCTGCTGCCCGGTGCTACACCGCCTAGAGGGAGAATCTTCCCCCTCTCGCAAACGGAGTCCGCGGCTATGAACGCCTATATCCAGGAAGAACTTAAGAAGGGGTTCATTCGCCCCTCCGTGTCCCCGGCATCATCGGGGTTCTTCTTTGTCAAGAAGAAGGACGGGGGGCTTCGTCCGTGCATTGACTACCGAGCCCTCAACGACCTCACTGTGAAGTTCCGGTACCCTCTGCCGCTAGTACCGTCAGCTCTGGAACAGCTCCGCCGCGCGCGGTACTTCACGAAGCTCGACCTCCGCTGCGCATATAATCTCATCCGCATCAGACAAGGAGATGAGTGGAAAACCGCCTTCTCGACCCAATCAGGTCACTACGAATATTCGGTCATGCCGTTCGGCTTGACAAACAGCCCAGCGGTCTTTCAGTCGTTTATAAACGATGTGTTTCGGGACATGCTCGACCGCTGGGTGATCATCTACATCGACGACATTCTCGTCTACTCAGAGAGCAAAGAGGAACACATCCAACACGTGAGGGCGGTGTTGCAGCGCCTCATCCAGCATCGTTTATACGCCAAGGCGGAGAAATGCGAATTCCATCAAACCGCGACGTCCTTCCTGGGGTACGTCATCTCAGCAGACGGAGTCGCCATGGATGACTCTAAAGTGCAGGCGGTGCTACGGTGGCCCAAACCACGGACCATCAAAGAGCTGCAACGCTTCCTAGGGTTCGCCAATTTCTACCGTCGCTTTATTCGTGGCTTCAGTACCATTGCTGCGCCCCTCACCTCGATGACATGACAGGCTTCTACTCAGCTCACCTGGTCGCCGGAGGCACACAAGGCGTTCAGCCAACTAAAGGAGAGCTTCACCACAGCCCCGATCCTCCACCACCCTGACCCGAACCGGCCATTCATCGTCGAGGTGGACGCCTCCAACACGGGAATCGGCGCCATCCTTTCCCAGCGACAGGGATCCGCCGATAAAATGTTTCCATGTGCCTATTTTTCCCGTAAACTGTCCCCTGCAGAACGGAACTACGACGTGGGAGATCGTGAACTCCTAGCGATGAAAGCAGCGTTTGAAGAGTGGCGGCACTGGTTGGAGGGCGCATGGCACCCATTCACCGTTCTCACTGATCACCGTAATCTGGAGTACCTACGTTCTGCCAAACGCATGAACCCACGCCAAGCTCGATGGACCATGTTCTTTACTCGGTTCCAGTTCACCGTGACGTACAGGCCAGGGAGCAAGAACATCAAAGCCGACGCCTTGTCACGCATTCACCGGGAGCCGGGTCCACACACGCCCCCCGAACCGATCCTTCCTGAGACTCTAATCATAGCACCCGTTCAGTGGGACATCATGACCGAGATCACCGGCGCCAACGCCCAAACGCAGCCTCCGAGCGAGTGTCCCACCGGAAAAACATACGTCCCGGAGCACCTGCGTGCCCCGCTCCTCAACCTACTGCACGCAAGCCCGGCCTCCGGTCACCCCGGCATAACCGCGACAACCCACCTGGCCCAGAACGAGTTCTGGTGGCCGTCTCTGGCCGCAGACACACGCGAGCATGTCCACGGCTGCGCGGTGTGCCACGCCTCCAAAGCCTCTCATCAACTACCCGCGGGCTTGCTACATCCTCTACCAGTCCCACAGCGTCCCTGGGCGCACATTGCATTGGACTTTATCACGGATCTGCCTCGATCCGACAACTACACCACCATTCTGACCGTAGTCGATCGATTCTCTAAAGCCTGCCGACTGATCCCACTGACCAAACTTCCCTCCGCCTTCGAAACCGCGGAGGTGCTCTGCAACCACGTTTTCCGCTTTTATGGTCTTCCAGAAGACATCGTCTCGGACAGAGGTCCTCAGTTCACCTCACGGGTCTGGAAAGCCTTCTTCGGGTGACTAAACGTTAACGTCAGTCTCACTTCAGGATACCACCCACAGTCCAATGGGCAGACGGAACGCCTCAACCAGGAAATCATCCGCTTTCTCCGGACGTATTGTCACCACAATCAGAACGAGTGGAGCCGGTACCTGATGTGGGCCGAATACGCCCAGAACTCTCTCGTCAAACCCGCCACGGGCCTAACACCCTTTCAGTGCGTCCTCGGCTTCCAGCCTCCCTTATTCCCCTGGTCCGACACGCCCACCGACCTGCCGGCCGTCGATGACTGGTTTCATAGGAGCGGGGAGACGTGGACTAAGGCCCACCGGCAGCTACGGAGAGCCATCAGGATGCAGAAAACCCAGGTGGACAGACACTGCAGGCCACATCCCGAGTACCAACCCGGCCAGTGGGTTTGGCTTTCGACTCGCGACATCCGGCTCCGTCTACCCTGCCGCAAACTCAGTCCCCGGTACGTGGGTCCGTTCCGGATCCTCAGGCGTATTAACCCCGTCTCATACCGCCTTTCACTACCGGCCACCTACCGCATTTCCCCTACCTTCCACGTTTCGCTACTGAAGCCGGCCGACGAGCCGAGAGGGGATCCTGGTCCTCCCGCGGACCTGCCCACGCCACCGCCGCTGATGGTCGATGGCGGGGAGTCCTATCTAGTTCGCGAACTGCTCGACTCCAGACGTCGGAGGGGCCTCTTGGAATACCTGGTCGACTGGGAGGGCTTTGGTCCGGAGGAGCGCTCATGGGTGAGGGTGGGGGACATCCTGGACCCGTCGCTCACGGCCGAGTTTCACCGGCGGCACCCGGGGAGACCAGCGCCCCGTCCTCGGGGCCGGCCCCGGCGTGTTGTGCGCCCTCGCGTCAGGGGGGGGGGGGCTCTGTCATGTGCAACGAACCGCCGGACGAGCGTCGCCATAGAGACGCGTCCCCGGAGTACTAGCGCGCTTCCGGACTACACTTCCCATCAGCCACCGTTCTTCCTGATTACCGCACCAGCTGTTCCTCATCTCCCATTCACATAAAATCACGCCAGAACGTCTTTCCTGTGCGAGGTCTCGACTAGTCATTGTACAGTCACTCTGAGCGTTTCCAGTGTTCTATCCTTCGACTTTCTCTCCTGTTTTCCCTCTCTGTATTTCTGATCGTTTGCCGCCTGCCCCGACCTTTTGCCTGTCCCCGATTCTGATTCTGCCCTCTCTCTCTCACTACTGTTTGCCGATTCTGATCTATGCCTGTCTGACTCTGCCTGTGTTTAAGCATTAAACACTTACTGCTGCAAATGGATCCACAGCCGTATGCCTCCTCCTTATTACAGCCACCTAATTAATTCACATTTAAAATTGTCCCTAACATAAACTAATAATCCCCCACCTTGCCCTGTTTCTCTGTCTCTTCTGAATACATTGTATCCTGGAATGTTGACGGCTGCTGAAGGCAATGAATGAGTCAACCAACTTTCAGATATTCCTGGTATATCAATATTAGATTCACTTAATAAATGTTCAATTTGCTCTGTTTTATTAACAATACTGTGAATATTAATATGGCCTAATAAAAGACCTTTTAGTTTTGATCGTAATCCCAAATAATTTTAGCATTATTAAGAGTTTGAAAAAAATGCATTTCATGTTGTTTCTTAATTGCTGGATTCAAGGATTTTAATTTTACAATAGCAGTGGAACATTTTTGTACAGTCAATGGTGGTGCAATGAAGTCACATTGTCTCGAAACCGAACATAGAGTTACAAGCGGGTCATTTTATATAGACCCTGTGGTCTGAAGTTGCGATCCTGCTATGTGTAATTGTATCCCATCTTGCTGTGATTGTAGTCCCGCTAATGGTAACTGCAGACCAGCTAACTGTGCTTGTGACAAGGCAACCAGCCTTGTCACAAGCACAGTTAGCTGGTCTGCAGGCTGGTGCTGGTGCTGTGGCCTTAACAGTGGCCTTTACCTGGGGTGGCCTAGCATGGCCATAATCCAGCAGTGTTGTAAATACAGTATGTACTAGTAGCACACTTTTTTGACCATAATAAGTAATAGCAATAGGTGGTTGCCTGAACAATTCACTCCTAGTCCAGTGGGCAGAGGCAGAGGTGTTTTAGTTATACCAATTCCCTTTTCAGTTGACAGCCCCTATACTGGCAATAGTGATAGTGGACTTGGCACTACAAGAAGGGTGTGTACAGCAGAGAGTGTGATGCAGAAGACATACAATCAAATGTCAACTACAAGCTTAGAGAAGTTAGCACATCAACACCTAATGCTGAACATGGTGTGCCTGATATGTTAGAGCAAATGAGCTCAATCATTCATCAGATTGGTCCACAGTTAGCAGACAACATTATGTCTCGTCTCAGTCCCTATAGTTTAGACAGTGACACTTAAAATGGACAATACATTGACATTAATAAGACTATTAGCTCTTCAGACATGGTAAATCTGCCACAAAACCAAGTTATTTAGAACAGAAATGTCAAGGAGCCTCCTCCATTTAGAGGGGATGGTTCTGACACATTTGAAATTGAAGAATGGGGAGATCTAATGAAGACATTTGTCAAAAAGTGTAACATGAGTGCACAACAAACAACAAACACATTGAGGAAGTTCTTGTACACCTGCAAAAGACGTCATTAAATTCTGGATCAAGAACTGTGACTATTGTCTGTCCTAATTCTGTCTACAACCTGCTATGCAAACATTTCAGTTGTAATCACTACTCACCTGTCCCCTTGCTGGCTTTTACACTACCTTGGACTACTGGCTAAGCCAACAAAGCAGTGGATGTTGCTTCAGAATGCCTGCAAGAGCAAGGTAAAACACTTGACAAGCACAGTGTGGAAACAATCAGCATGTTTATCAGACATTGCAGAGTAAAAACTTAAGCCTTAACCTTCAGGTCCAAACCGATTGACAAATGGTCAGCACATCAAGTTCAGGTTGTACTTAACGACTACCAAGCTGATTTATCTTTCAAAGCCACAAAGCAAGTGCACTGTTAAAGTGAAAGAGTTTAAGTCATCATTGATGTTCCATTGGAACATGATTCCAATGCCCAGTCCCATAGTGTGTGATCAACAACATAAAAGCACAGATTTCTCTGCTCTTGAAAAGGTCATTTACATGCTCGAGAAAGTCCTGCTGACCAATACTAACAGACCTCAGTGTCATCCTAGACACAAGCTGCATAACAGACTCACTAGGATTGAAAATTTTGATACTTTACCATGCTGTAATCTCACTGCCTGGTGTAGAGCCAACAATCTGTCTCTGAATGTTGATAAAACCAAAGAGATGGTTGTTGACTTCCAGAGAGCACAGAGCGACAATTCTCCACTGAACATCGACAGATCATCTGTAGCATCATCAAATTTATTGGTGTTTATCTAGCGGAGAACTTCACCTGGTCACTCCAGGAAAGCCCAGCAGCGTCTCTACTTCATACAAAGGCTGAGAAAGGCACATCTCCGAAGCATTCAGGCCCTAATGACCAGACTGTGTAACAGTTTCTTTCCACGAGCCATCAGACTCTTTAATAACTTAACTGAACTGTACTGAGCACAACACACACACGCACACCAACTGTATGGACTGCACAGACCTACGCCAAATACACACACTTTCAATTCTGTACTGTTGCACCCAATGTAACCCCTTGTTCTATATAGAGATTTACAGCTCTCTAATGCATCACTTCCTCTAAGGAACATTTGACCAGGATGTCATGCAAAAAAGTGTGCAACTAAAAGATACAAACACAAAAAGGTATTTAAATTATTAGAAATCAAAGTCAATATAAAATAAAACACATTAATGTGTTGTAAAACATTAACACAAATTAGCATCTATAAACACATTCTAATTTACTTCAATAATCAGGTATATCATGTCCAGGGATGCACACAACTTTTTTAGCCAGGTTCTCAGGAGAGCACTTAGAGAATGGAACTGGTACTCCCCCTTTGCGCAGCGAAACTAAACATCATCTTCCTCACTGCCCTCCTCACTGTCCTCAATTTCAACTGTTGTACAGGACGAACTTACAGTCTCCTGGGCAGTGGAAGCGGTTGCACCTCCCTGGTTAACCCTCTGGAGTCGATGAACGTGTATACGCATTTTGTGGCATAATCTCCTGTTAAGGCCGAAATGAACTTAAATTACACTTTCAGTTTTGATCGTACAGACAAGAGCAATACATCAATCAAATCTGTAAAGGATCTACTTTTATTTGTATACACACATAATAACAACAAAACACTGTGCTTTTGTAGAATAAAGAAAAAAAACAGAGTGCGTTTTCTGCCATCTCGGTCTCGGTCACCACTCTTCACAGACACACAAATAAAACAACCCGAATCTCAGTGAATACTTGCCTCAAATACAAGATAAATATATGCATAGAAAACTTGAAAAGTCTATTTTTAAATAAACAAATTCAAATAAAAAACAAATAATCTATTTTTATATAATCCGTAAGAAAGTAAGGAGTGGTCCGGTTTCTCCTGTTTCGCCTAATTATAGCTAATGTGTTCCCGCCTTCGTCTGAGCGCGCTGTTCATATGCAAATGGACTCAGGTGATTCAGGTGATCACGTACATGCCCCCGAGACACAGGAATGACTCAGTACATGAAATCTGGACCTGTGTGCTTTGCAAAGCATGGTAAGAGGCAGGACACTACTTGGAAATGCCAGGCATGTGATGTTCACTTGTGTGTTCATCTGAAAAGGAACTGTTTCCTAGAGTGGCACAAAGCTTAACAAAGTATAACTCTTCAATTCTGGGTACTATGTGACAGAGTAGGTTAGTGAGCTTCTACAAACCTTACACCCTTTTTTATCTTGCACTCTTCCTGTTGACACTTTTTTGTTGCACAGTTTTGCCCTGATTGTGTCTTCTGTGTTATTACTAACTTCTAAAGTTTGTGTGATAGTTAAATATTCTAAATAAACTACAAACAAAAAATATACACATTTATTTTGTCCTCACATTCTTTCTTGTAACTCCTCTCTCAGTCACATACCTGCCTGAAAGGCTCATTATGCAGCTCATTATGCAGGCCTTTGTCTTCTCAGGTGTGAATCGCATTAATATTCATGATAGTTGACGCCTACTCGCATATGGCCTTTACAAACAAAAAGTGTCTTAGAAAATTTAAATCAATATATTGTTTTCTGTGAGCGAGTAAACAAGATGATTTTCACATAATTTTGAAGCAAAATCTCTAGGCTACAAGATCTAGTTCTCAAAAGTCTTGTGAACTGATGTTCTGTATGTGTTTTATGGCCTTATTCAAGTGATTTAAAATATTTCATTTTTCACTAACCACGCATAAACATTGTTTTCTCAAAAACACAATCATGTACATACATGCTGCTCACATATTATTGTAGTCCAGTTTGTGCTGATTACAGTGATATTAGACTTTAGCATTTATGTCTTTACAAGCAACTGAAAAAGCACAAATGTCAGGGTATGACAACTTTTCCAGGCCCTAAAAATACCCTTCAGAGGGTTAAGTCTACGATGGGCTGTCTGCATCCATAGCTCTACTGCTGGCTTTGGGTCAAATGTATCTGTACTCATCTTTGACAAGTGAATGTGCATCAGGGCTGAAAGATGAGTATGTGACAGACGGGATCTGTACTTGTTTTTTATTATATTGAGGTGTGAGAAACCCCTCTCACAAGCAGCACTGCTCAGAGGAAGTGTAAGGGACAATTTAAGAATCTTGTAAATGTTGCAGTAACAATCTGGATCGCTTGTATTAACTATCTTGTCCAAGTCATACACAGAAGATGCTGCCAATCGCTTTCCTGCTTGCTTTAAACACATCCATTCTCTTATAGTGGAGTCTCTGTCAAAAGGCAAGATCACTTCATACTTCTGAAGAATCATGCTGATTACGATGTTTCCAAAACTGTGGAGGTCTTGCATTTCTTGGGGCCAGGTAGATGCATCAAAAACCAAAAAGTGATCACAAGACTTCAGAGATTCATACCGGATTTCAAACTCACCAATTAAACCTCTGAGTAATTCAGCTTTGTCTCTGTCAGCTTATGAATTGTGAACTGCTTGTTTTCTGTGTTGGCCTTCTCCATCGAGCAACAGGGTGAACTGTCCAATGGCTAGCATTAGTTCATCTTTACATTCTCCTATGGTTAGTTTTTCCTGCTGAAACCTTTGGGAAGGTTGACCTTTGGGAAGGTCGCTGTCATCTGTATTAGACAATTGTATCTTAATAGCAGGCAACTGTTTCCATATCTCGTGCCTCCATGCAGACCATCTGATATTATGAAACTTTCCTAGTTTACAATAGGAAATGCCATTCTCATGACAGTGTTTTTAACACTTGTATATTTTTTGCTCCACCTCTGAATATATAAAACTAATAGCTTCACAACGGATCGGTTAAACATCACACAATAGGACACCGCCCGATCAGCTGATTTCGCCCAGTTCACAAGGGTGTGTGCAGTTCACAGAACATGCACAAGGGAATCCCCGATTGGAACCATTTGCCGTAGATTCGGTAAAATGCCTTTGTACATACCGACATTGACAGCAGCCCCATCCGTGCAAACAGCGACTAACTTTGCCGCTATTCATCCAAGCCTAAATCGTTGAACAGTTTAACCAGGCCTTCCGTTATGTCCCGTGCCGTTCGTTTTGCTCCAAGTTCAACTAATCCAAGGAAATCAATGGTAAACTCTCCGCTGCTGGACACAGAAACAATGTACACAATTTCAAATAGTAGACCCCAAAATTCAGCTGATTTCAACTTTTTTCTTTTAGTCCTGTACTGACAGTCTGTACAATGATTTCCATAATTAGCGTTCAACCTTCGTGTGAATGATATGTCCCTCCGACATTCACTCCCAGCAGTTTTTATAAAGAAATATCTTCAGGAAACGAAGACATAGGACTTGCGTGTTTAGCCTTATGAAAGGCTAGTAAAAAAATATTGCAGAGAGCTGTCCGCTGCTCTTCGCTTATCTTGTTTTGCCATCTAACAAGAGGGCGATCGGATATTTCTTCTGCAGTTGCATTTCTGTTAGCGATAGCTTGTACAACATTTGTATGCTCCCTGCTTTTTTCGTGTTTATCAAATGCTGGATGACTAAAATTCTTTGTCCCTGTATAGAAAGCACTACTTTTGTCTGCTATATGGGGATGTGCACGACATATCTTACACCACATTTGGCTGCACTCATTGTGAGATTCAAGCCATGGCACTTCTTGAAGCCACTTCTTGGAGAAAACTCTTTTTTTCTGATCGGACTCGATCTGACATTTGTTTAGAGGTGGCGGAATGCAAAAGAATCTCTCACAGTATTAACCTATTAATCTAAATCGATCTAAAATGGCGACTGTGCATTAACAAAGACATCAAAGACGTCGGTACGCACATGAGTGTTTAGAACGTATTAACATTTTTCATTTTGGGGGCGCATGCACACCTGCGCACCAGTTGTGTGCATCCCTGATCATGTCTAATATTGCTATTATACACAGAAACTTACTCATATTGCCACTCAAAGGGCTTCAGACTGTAGGATGACTTTAGAGGGAGAGAGAAACACCCCACCATGTGATTGTTGCCATTCTAGAAGCACATATTCTTCTCTTGCCACGTAGTAGCTAGCTAAACTACTACTATAACTATAGAAATAATGCCATCTAGAGGACTGGAAAAACAACAACATATTAACAGCTCCACTACAAATATATATCCATCAAACTGTTTGCATGCTGTTTTGCACACTGTTTTTTGCTCTTTGCACATGCTGTCTCACATGTGTCACGGATTTGCCAGGTTCACCTTTCACACAGCAAACTAGATCCTCATCAACTGAATTCTCATCACCGGCACCCCTCATTACCTCACCACATAAAAGACGCTCTCTCATACACACACTTTGTATGGTCGCGTAAATTCTAGCTACTATTACATGCTGTGTCTACTAACCTGACACACTCTTTTCCATCAGTAGTTTCCCCAGCTCTGCATCCGGATCAACATCACGAAGGAATGTATACCCCGGAGACTAAGAGTTCAATCTGTAACAGGCAAACCTCTCAACCGGTCCTCAGTGCAACATTGTACCAGTGTTATCACACTGACAGTAGGATTCCTTCACCAGGAGAACATCAAGCTTCTGGTTCTGGAGAATTCAACTGCCAATGTGATCCTAGGAAGACCCTGGCTGATTCAACACCATCCTGAGCTCTCTTGAGACACTGGTGAAATAAAACGTTGGAGTGACCACTGTTTTCCACATTGTTTTTTGAAAATGCCCAAACCGTGTCATCCTCCAGTGTCAATGAAGGTATGCAGCACTTCTATCATCTATCCATCCAGAAAACATAGCCTTCAAGGATGTCTTTTGTCCCAAGAAAGCTTCGAAGTTACCACCTCACCGGCCTTGGGACTGTGCGATTGATCTCCTTCCGGGTGAACCAGTGCCTAAAGGAAAGATCTTTTCTCTAACTATCCCCGAGCAAGAGGCCATGAATAAGTACATCAAAGAAGTGCAGGACCAAGGATATATACGACCGTCAACTTCCCCTGCAGCATCTTCCTTTTTCTTCGTCTCAAAGAAGGATGGAGGTTTGCGAACCTGCATCGACTACAGAGGGCTGAACCAAATCACCAAGAAATTTCACTATCCTCTTCCCCTCGTCCCATCGGCCCTTGAACAGCTCCGATTCACAAAAATCTTCACCAAGCTCGATCTTTGCAGTGCATACAATCTGATACGTATCCGAAAAGGACCCCTACCAGCCATTGGGAATATTTGGCGATGCTGCATGGCTTGGTCAATGCCCCATCCGTCTTTCAGGACTTCCTGCACACTATCTTCCGAGACCTGCTGAATCGGTACATGTTGATATACATTGACTATATTCTTATTTTTTCCAGTAACCCTGCTGAACTATACCATGTGAAGGAAGTTCTGAAATAGCTGCGTCAATACTCCTTGTTCCTGAAAGCTGAAAAATGTGAGTTTCACCAAACCAAGATCCAGTTTCTGGGATATTATGTCTCAGACAGGGGTGTCAGCACGGATGAGGGGAAAGTTGACGCTATTAAGAACTGGCCGACTCCATCTACAGTAATGGATCTTCAGAATCCAGAACTTCAGCAGCATCGTATCTCCTCCTCACATCCGCATTGAAAGGTAAGCCCAAACTGCTAGAATGGACTGCAGAAACTGATCAGTTATTTAACCGTCTAAAAAAAGCCTGAAGTGAAGCACCTGTTCTAGTCCATCCAGACGCTGAAAGACCTTTCACTGTGGAGGTAGATGCTTCATCGACCGGAGTGGGAGCCATCCTTTCTCAGCAGCAGGGGAAACCTCCTAATCTTCATCCCTGTGCCTACTTGTCTTACAAGTTTAATCCGGGGGAAAAGAAATACAACATCGGCGACCACGAACTCCTTGCCATTAAGTTGGCTTTGAAAGAATGGAGACATTGGCTCGAGGGCTGACGGATCATAAAAATCTCCAGTACCTACAGGAAGCTAAACGGATGAACAACAAACATATGGCCCGCGGGCCGGAACCGGCCCGCCAGGGATTTCAGTCTGCCCCGGGGATAAATCTGCAATATGAAAAAAAATAATTTTCATTTTTGGCGGAACTACCAGCAGATGGTAGTACTGTAGATGTTGACTCCTCTTGGCTGGGTACAGGGCTTGATCCTCCATTTTTCTTGGACAAGTTAAACTCAGGAGAAGATAAGAAAATGCCTCAATCCATTTGCTAAATGTGTCAATGATCACTAGAATATACATATTTCCACCTTTTGCTGCAGGTAAAGGACCAATATAATCAATCTAGAGATTTGTGAAATGGGCCCTCAGCAAGGCATGTAGGTCTTAAAGGGCCCTTCTGGGTTAATTTGGGCACACGTTAAACAATTTGCACCATAATCTTTCACGTCCTTATCCATTCCTGGCCACCAGAACATATTTCCTATCCTGTCATTCACTTTTGTTACACCTAAGTGCCCCCCCCCCCGATTGTGGATGATACAAAATATCAGTCCGCAATCTTGTAGGTGGAACCCATACTGGAGTGTCTTTACATTTATACAACAGTATGTTATGATGTACCAGTAAATGTGTATCATACTGGGCAAATGGATCAACGACAATCTTTTGTTCATTTTTCTTCATTCTGATTGCTTCTGTTATTAATTGGACACTTTGTTGAGCTCAGATCAGCTTCAGATCTACTGGTTCTCTAATGTTGATGGTTGCAATTACTTCTTGCTCTGAACTATATGAAAATGTTGTTCCTTCCACAGCAGCCTTCTTTGCTAACCCATCAACCATCAAATTTCCATCACCATGCTTGTCTGTCCCTTTCTTTTGGTGGGCTTTGACTTTCAACAGTGTAATCTTTTGGGTACTATTCTTCGTAGCTGACCACAAAGCTTGAATTTGGCCACAGTGAATCAAAGGTTGACCATCTGCACTAGTAAAACCCCTTTTCTGCCAAATTGGCAAATACTCTGTAAGGGAATTAACCACAAATGCCGAATCTGAATAGATATTCAAGTCTGAATCAGGGATGACCTTTAATGTCTGTAATACTGCTGTTACTTCTGCTTTCTGTGCTGAAAACTGGGACGGACATTTATACAGGAAGTCTCCTCTGTCAGAATGGATGGCAAAACCAGTATGGTATTGCCCATTGAACCAATACCTAGAACCATCAACATACACATCCACAGCTTCTTCAATAGCGTTTGCCTCAAAAACACTCCCGGGAGACAGAGTGTGTTCATTTTCACAAGTGTGTGGAGTACCTCCATACAAGAGTGTTCGGGGTATGTACACAGTTGCCAAATTTTTGGATCCTAAATCTAATGTCCACCTGCCTAGTCTGGAACTAGACACTCCTTTAACCTTTCCCTTGATAAGAAGTTGTAGTGGTGTGTGTGGGGTATGTAAGGTGACTTTATTGAAACAATATATGTACTCAAAATGTTACATTGCCCAGTGAACAGACAGGAAGTGTTGTGAACACAAATCAAAAGTTTTTTTCTACTGGGGAAAGTACTCGAGACACATAAGCAATGGGGCACAATGTTCCCCTTCACTTCTTGAATTGCCTCCTCTGTTGCAGCATTTTGTAAAATAAATGGTTGTGTTCTCTCTGGGTTACGTAAAGCTGGAGCTTCAATTAATACTTCTTTCAAGGTTTCAAATGCTGTCTGATATTCAGGCCCCCAAGACAAAGAATCATTCTTCTTATTTCCTGAAAGTAAAAAGTGTTCAGAGGTCTTGCAATATCAGCAACCTTCAATGAATTCGTGACAAATCCCACTATGCATAGAAATTACCTTAAAGCTGTCACTGATACTGGTACCAGAAGTCTCTGAATGATCTCCATCTTGTGTGGATCAGGGGTATACCCCACTTTGCTTATTTTTATGCCTAGATAAGTGACTTCTGGTTTAAGTAACTGAGCTTTTTTAGACTCAATTTGAGTCCTGCCAGCAATGTGAGATGTTCTTCCCTGGTAGCAGTCTGTAACAACAGTACATCCACGTACTGAACCAAACATTCTGGCATAGAAAAATGTTCCAGAATTTTAGCCAAGCACTGGTGAAAGAGAGTAGGAGAATTTACAAAACCTTGGGGAAAAGCATTCCATGTGTATTTTGGACTTAAACGCAAACTTGTATTAACACTCTGGGAGTAATGGAATAGACCAGAAAACATGACATCATGTCAGTGACACAGGGATAAAAACAGACCCAAACGCAGGATAGCTAAAATAAACTGGATTTATTGACTAAAAAACAGGGGGGAGGGCATTCACTAAAATCCAGGGGTTTCATTACCATGATGTGAAGTGGGCGTGTTTCTGGAGGTCTTGGAAAAACACTCTCTTTCAAAAAAAAGAGCAAACCTACGGTGGATAATGAAGGACAAAACAATCATACAGATCATACAGATTTTACATTTTATATGTATTATGCTTTATTATCTTACAGTTAAGCTGTTTTCGAAAACAAACTATGGTTAGGGTTAGGCTTAGATTATCAAATAGGCCACGCCTGACTGATGACGCAATATCTGTTACGCTGTTCTGAAATCCATGGAAAAAAGAGCATCCCGGGGGGGAGCAAGGCACACGGCGAGGCAGGTGGGGGGAGCAAGGCACATGGCGGCGCAGCCAGAGAGGGCCGAGCAACGTCCACAGCCAAGCTGAAGGGCAGAGCGACGTCCACAGCCGAGCTAAAGGGCCAAGCGCAACCCCTGATGCAAAGCGGCCGGACCCACGTCCATAAAAAAACAGAATGGGGGCAGGGCGGGAAAAAACCTCCACCATGGAGCAAAAAATAAACAAAAAAATATCTGGGAGGAAATACAGGCTTGCTACATCCCCCTCGGACAGGAATTGGGGCAGTGTCCTCCACGGAAAACCAGGAAGTGAAGCGATGCCCCCCACCAAACAGGTGTGGGGCAATGTAGCAATTCACCAAGAAAAAAAAAGCAAAAACCGCTCTAAGACATCGTCCGTGGGCAGGAAGTGAGGCAGCCTCCCCTGCGGAAACTGGAAGCGGAGCGGCATCCCTCACCAGAACAACTGCAGACCTGTGTCACACACAAAACAAAACACAGTCAGAAAAGAAAAAAATATACTCCCACAGAGCCGGTCCGGGCTAATGCTATCCTGCTGGGTCTTGGTCTGGCGGAATTCTTCTGTCAGCGAAGCGGGGATAAAACACATCCGGGCCGGAGGCCGTGACAGGTGCACAAGTCTGGGTACATTTATTCAGCTCCCGGTAGTCTATACATAATCTCCAATAATCTGGTTTGCGAACAGGCCAGATTGGGGCTAATGATGGAGAAAAGCAAGGTCTAATAACACCCTGTGCTAGTAGAGAATCCACAGTATGCTGTAAACATGGGTTTGCCTCGTCTTGAATCTCCACTTCCTTGAATCTCCACTTCCATCACACTAGTATCAATTCGGCCATAATTCGGCCAAAACACCTCAGGGGTGCTACATGTGTTAGGGAGGCCTGGGTTTCATATGCTGAAGAAGATTTAGTTTGAGAGTTTTGTTTTTCCATATGAAAATGCAGTTCCTCATTCTCTTTGCTTAACCTTTTTACTGTGACTTGTAATTGATGCAGATCAATTTTTGGGCCTGTTCTCTTAAGGGAAAATTTGCATTCCCTTGAAATATGTCCCTCTGTGCCACATGAATAACACCCTGTGTGGTTATCAGGGTTGTAAGGAGGTGGTCTTTCCTCAATACCTGACGTGTTGACGTGATAGTGGGAAAGCAGAGGGGTGGATTGAAAAAAATCTGCGCCACTTGAAACGAGTCGGCTCACTCCACAGGCACATGTCTTGATTCGATTACTGTGAACATTTGTTTAATAAATGCCCATTCTATTGTAAACAAGACTCTTATTTTAAATGACTTTTAAATAAGTCATTGCCTGGACTTTCTCTTCATTACTGAGACTTGGCTAAACAATAATGACATGAGTCCTGTAGCTGAGCTTTTACCGCCGGACTGACAGTTTTTACATACCCTGCAGATAAATCGTCATGGGGGAGGTCTAGCTGCTATTTTTAGTAATTTCTTTAAATGTAAGCAGCTCCCCTGAGAGAATTTTAAATCCTTTGAAGTTCAAGTTATGAAGGTTGACATGTCTATGCCAGTGTATTGCGCATTAGTTTATAGGTCACCTGGTTACTGTAAGAATTTCCTCGAAGATTTTTATGGTTTTTTATCTGGTGTTTTATTTGGTGATTCTGATTATGTGGGATTTTAATATTCATGCCTGTTGCCCAGAAAAACCCATGTCTAAGGATTTTCTAATTTTGATTGACTTTAATTTCACCCAGAGTGTAATAGGGCATACACATGTTCATGGGCATACACTGGATCTGGTGTAATCTTTGGGTATAAGCATTGAGAGTACTTGCATTGATGAGATTCCAATTTAGGATCATAAGCCTGATAGTTTTAATTTGAACATGTCTCGTGTTGTACAGGATGCTTCAGTTGGCTGTCTGGTGCAGCCTGGAGCTGAACACGCTCAAGACAGTGGAGATGATAGTTGACTTCAGGAGAAACCCCCCTGCTCTTCCCCCACTTATCATCATGGACAGCATTGTCACAGCAGTGGAGTCATTCAGATTCCTGGGAACCACAATCTCCCAGGACCTGAAGTGGGACATTCACATAGACTCCATTGTGAAAAAGGCCCAGCAGTGGTTGTACTTCCTTCGTCAGTGGAGGAAGTTCAACCTGCCACAGGATCTGCTAAAACATTTCTACACTGCAATCATTGAAACCATCCTCTGCACCTCATTGTTTGGTTCAGCTCAGCCACCAAATTTGACCTCAGAAGACTACAGAGGGTAGTTCGGACTGCTGAGCTAACCATTGGCACAACACTCCCCACTCTTCAAGACCTGTACTTCTCCAAAGTGAGCAAAAGGGCAAAAGTCAATCACTCTGGACCCCTCACATCCAGCACACTCACTCTTTGAGCTGTTGCCATCTGGTCGACACTACAGAGCCCTGAGCACCAGAACGACCAGACATAGGAACAGTTTTTTCCCTCAGGCAATCCATCTGATGAACAATTAACACCATGGAACACACAACACCTAATTGCACATTTCACACTTGCACATTTGTACTATGTATACTTCAATTGCACATTTCACACTTGCAAATTTGTACATACAAATTGCCTATATTTGTATATGTATATTTCAACTACACATTTCACACCTGTAAATGTGTATGTAACTGCTGCTATAATGTGTCATTTATTTTATTTGTTTACCTTCTGATAACAATTTAAGCTGTTGTTGTTTAGACTTTTATGTATTATTCAACGTATCGTATGTTGTGGGAATTTTATTTTGACACCTCATTTCAAGAGTGTGCTCAAATGCTTAATTTAACGTGAGACTTCTAGTCATTAAGGGCTAGCAGCAAGGACGTACATTTTTCATGTTCCGATGAAAAGTTTGTTCCAGTCAAAAAGGACTTGAATGGTCATAAGGAAGAATTAAAGACTCTTACTCTCTCATAGCATGCAGCCAAGAGGTATTTGCTTTATTTTCTGTATTATATGTCTGTAAAATGTCACTTTGCATTTGATTTCACTTTTTGTCAAGTTAATGTGATTTACTTTATTTTGTTGTTAATATTGTTTAGTTTTCACGGTGGATTTGGAGAACCGCTTGTGTCTGTGTATGCTTGGAGGGCGTTACAGTGTACATACAAATTTTGTCTATACTGTCTGTCATTCTGTTACCCTGTGGAGCTTCTGTCACTAAAACAAATTCCTCGCATGTGTAAACATGCATGACAATAAAGCTCTTTCTGATTCTGATTCTTTTCCTCCAAAAATGTCCAGAGTCATTACATATCATACACTTGATGCTTTTACTGCTGCTTTTATGGCTGCAGAGCTACCTTTTGTAAATGGTTGCTCTGAAGTGCCTGTAACAGCACCAGATGAAATGGTACACTCTTTTAATCATGTATGTAGTAAGATTCTTGATACTGTTGCACCTTTTAAGGTGAAGAGGGAAAAAGTGAACAAGTGGCCATGGCTAAATTAGGTAACACAGGGTTTTAGGCAGGATTTTTAGGGAATCCTTGAGAAATTATCAAGATGCAGTCAAATCAGAAAGATCATCTTATTTTTCAAGGGGTATCACAAGGGGTGAGCAACCCTAAAGTGCTGTTTGCTACCATTGATAAGGTGTTAAACCCACCTAAAAGTGTACTTTTAAGACCATCTCATGACTTATGCCAAGATTTTTTTAAGTTTTTTGTGGACAAAGTGGATCTGATCAGATCGAGTATATCAGGAGTAGGTCACACAGTGTTTAATATAATAGAGAGACTTTCTCTCCCAGTTTTGAGTCAGTTTAAGTTGATTTCCTTGGAACAGTTGGAGGGCATTGTCTTGCATTTAAATCTACTACATCCATTTATGATGTCCTCCCCACTAAATTGTTAAAAGAGGCAATGCATGTCCTTGGCCCTAGCATTCTTTTAATTATCAACAGTAGCCTACAATTTGGCATAGTACCACTTGAGTTCAAGCGGGCCATTATTGAGCCAGTGCTAAAAAAGCCTAACTTGGATAGTCAGGATCTCAAAAATTTTAGGCCGATTTTCGAAACTCCCCTTTATGAGTAAGATTTTAGAAAAAGTTGTCCACACTCAACTTATAGATTTCTTAACTGACAATAAAATAATGGACATTTTCCAATCACGTTTCCGGAGAAACCATAGTACTGAAACAGCATTGATAAGAGTCGTAAATGACATTTTAATGGGAAGAGATTCTGGAAAATGTGTTGCTTTGATGATGCTGGATTTGAGCGCAGCTTTTTACACTGTTGATCACAGCATTTTATTAGCACGTCTTAGAGATGATGTTGGTATTAATGATGTGGCCTTGAAGTGGTTTGGTTCCTACCTAAGGGACAGAAAATATTCAGTTAAGATTGAAGGTTGTCTTTCTGACACTGGATGTTTTGTGGGGGGTCCCTCAGGGATCTATTCTTGGACCAACCTTGTTTTCTCTGTATTTGTTGCCTCTGGGGTCTATTTTCAGATGCCACAATATTAATTACCACATCTATGCAGATGATTTGCAATTATATTTTTCTTTGGATACGCGTGCTGCATGGGACAGCTTCAATATATGCTTAACTGAAGTGAAGGTATGAGGAAAGTTTCTGGTATGGTTTGCGAGTATTTTTCTGCAATTAAATGAAAATAAAACTGAGATTATGTTTTTTGGAAATGTAAGGACTCTGCCCGGACTCTGGCCACGTGCATCTGTTTATGTTTTTCGTCACGTGTCTGCCCCGCCTTCGTCTGCTCCTCCCTGTCATCACACCTGATCCTTATTGTGTCATTGTCTTCTTGTACTTAACTGTGCCGCGTTGCTTCGTGCAGCGCGGCATCTACTGTGATTTGTCCTGTCTAGTCTGCGTCCTGTTTCATGTTTTCAGTTATTAAACCCTATTTTGATTTATGCTATCCTGCGTTTGGGTCCGCTCTGTTTCCCGTCGTTACAGAAGATGCCGCCACATGAGGACCCAGCGGGATAGCAGCTACTTGGACCGGCTGACTGGGAGTATTTTTTTCGTGTTTGTGTTTTTTTTTTTCCCCCCTTTGGACTTGGCGCATTTGGCGACGTGGGTCCGCATTTTTTCTCACTTCCTGGTTGCGGGCCATGTCGCCAGCCCAAGGTTTGTTCTGTTTTTTCAGTGTCCTGTGACATCGCCCCGCACTTTTTGGTGGGGGGCGTCGCTTCACTTTTGGTTTCCGTGGAGGACGTCGCCCCACTTCCTGTCCGCGGGGGTGTCGCAGGCCTGTGTTTTTTCCTGTTTTTGGACTTCCCTGTTTTGTGGAGGATTTATTTTTTTTCCCTCCCGCCCTCCTTTTCCTGGACTTTGGGGGTGGATCTGGCCGGGGTGCGTCTGGGGTTGTGCTCGGCCCTTCAGCTCGGCTGTGGACGTCGCTCGGCTGTGGACGTCGCTCGGCCCTTCAGCTCGGCTGTGGACGTCGCTCGGCCCTCTCTGGCTGCGCCGCCGTGTGCCTTGCTCCCCCCACCTGCCTCTCCGTGTGCCTTGCTCCCCCCACCTGCCTCGCCTTGTGCCTTGCTCCCCCCACCTGCCGCGCCGTGTGCCTTGCTCCCCCCTCCCGGGCCCGTCGGGACTACCTGGACGGATTGGCGCGTCGGGAGCCGCGCCTTGGGAGGGGCTCTGTAAGGACTCTGCCCGGACTCTGGCCACGTGCATCTGTTTATGTTTTTCGTCACGTGTCTGCCCCGCCTTCGTCTGCTCCTCCCTGTCATCACACCTGATCCTTATTGTGTCATTGTCTTCTTGTACTTAACTGTGCCGCGTTGCTTCGTGCAGCGCGGCATCTACTGTGATTTGTCCTGTCTAGTCTGCGTCCTGTTTCATGTTTTCAGTTATTAAACCCTATTTTGATTCATGCTATCCTGCGTTTGGGTCTGCTCTGTTTCCCGCCGTTACAGGAAACAAACAGTCTGCATGAAATCTGTTTGTGAGTGAGGATTTTGCTCCCACCGTAAATGGTTATGTTTGGAACCTGGGTGTCATTTCTGACACAGAACTTTGTTTTGATCGACAAGTAAATTCTGACATGAAATCATCCTTTTATCAGTTAAGGAAATTGTCCAAGCTGAAATCTATTCTTTCCAGAAAAGATTTGGAATCTGTTGTTCATGCTTTTATTTCTAGTCAAGTCAACTTTATTTATAGAGCACATTTAAAAACATCAGCTGTTGGCCAAAGTGCTGTACAGAATTTAAGCATATAATAAAATACAAAATGCAAAAGTCAACATAGGACACAACAACAGATAATAGACTAAGGTTATACCAGTGAGCTTACCTATGATCATACACAACAGTAAAAAGATAAGTTTTAAGAAGAGACTTAAAATCTGTGTATGTTTGTGCTGTTCTTATATAGGGTGGTAACTTGTTCCATAACTGTGGAGCAGCCACTGATTCGATTTCAGTCGAGTCTTAGGAACAGTCAACTGAAGACTACCAGTTGCCCAAAGTTCCCTAGAGAAATTACATTGTAACAGAAGGAGATCAGAGATATAGGATGGAGAAAATCCATGGAGACCCTTAAAGACAAACAGCAGTGTCTTAAAATGAATACGGAATTTAACTGGAAGGCAGTGAAGAGAGATCATCACTGGTGAAATATGTTCCCTCTTCCTTGTTCCAGTTAACAATCGAGCAGCAGCATTTTGGACAAGTTGAAGACGAGACAATAGAGACTGTGAAACACCCAAGTACAATACATTTATAATTATAATCTAATCTGGATTAAATAAAAGCATGTATTACAGTCTCCAAGTCTTTTGATGTGAAGAATGACTTCATCTTTGCAATGTTCTTTAGCTGATAAAAACAACTTCTAACCACAGCATTGATCTGTTTATCAAAAGTCTAGGCAGAATCAAAAGTAATGCCTAAGTTTCTGGCATGTGAATGGTGATTATTAGATAGAGGTCCCAGTTTACTAGCCACTACCTCCGTAGAAGCAGGGGAGCCAAAGATTAAGACCTCAGTCTTAGACTCATTTAACTGAAAGAAGTTGGCAGACATCCACTCTTTGACCTCTCTCAGACAATCAGACAGACACTGTAAACTGGAGATGTCCTTTGGGTGCACGGGAACATAACACTGAGTATCATCTGCGTAACAGTGGTACGAAACATTGTGCCTCCTAAATATTGCATACAAAGGAAGCATGTATAAAGAAAATAGAGCAGGACCCAAAATTGAGCCCTGTGGGACCCCATACAAAACTGGTGCACAATTTCTTTGGTGTTAATTTCTTTACACTGGCTTCCGGTGTTATATAGGATAGAATATAAGGTCCTGATCACTGTGTATAAGGCCTTACATCGACAGGCTCCTGACTACATCAAAGCTATGTTGAGCCCATCCAAAACTTCTCACTCTTTGAGATCTGATGAGCAAATGTTGTTGACTGTTCCGTGAACACGGTTGAGGAGGACTGGAGATCGTGCATTCTCCGTGGCAGCTCCTGTGTTATGGAACACGTTACCGTTGTCTTTGAAATTGGCTCCCACTTTGGGTAGTTTTAAAGGACAGTTAAATACTTTCCTTTTTTCTAAGGCTTTTGCTGTATGATTGGTATGTTTTCCTGAGATACTGTGTATTGTATTTTTGTCGACTACCCCAATTCTCAACCAGAGCGAAGTATCAACATTCTGAAATAAACCTTTAAGAAATTGGGCATCCCCCTCTCAGACAAAAAAACAGTGGGTCCATCAAATACATTAGAATTCCTCAAAATTAATTTAGATAGCAATCTCATGCAAGCTTCGCTGCCCCTCGATAAACTCGATCGCATTAGGGAAATTATGACAGACACTTTGGAACGTGACTCCATCTCAAAAAGAGAGCTGCTTTCTCGTTTAGGACATTTAAATTTTGCTATGCGGATCATTCCGCAAATCCTAACTGCATTTCTGGCCCCTTTTATGCGCAGGATGGAACGGAATTTCTTTTTTTTTTATAACGATGCGGTAGAGACTTCCTTCGCGCTCAAATTCTTTACCGACGCCGCCCCCTCAAGAGGCTTCGGAGGTCTCTTTAATAGTCAGTGGTTCGCCAGCTCTTGGTCAAAAGAGTTGTCAGCTCTTCCCCCCAACGCTCTTTCTACGGCTATATCCCATCGTCGTGGTATGCATCCTCTGGGGTAACCTGTGGTCCAGGAAACGAATTCTCGTGTACTGCGATAACGAAGCAACCGTCCACATTATTAACAAAGGGTGTTCCTCTGTCCCCTTTATTAACAAAAAGTTTCTAAGGTGCCTTATGTGGCCATGCATCACCTGCAACTTCATACTGCGCGCGGTTCACATTCCCGTCCTCGAAAATAAAATGGCTGACTGTCTGTCTCGTTTTAAATTTCAGGAGTTCCAAGGGCTGTGCCCAGATGCCTCTCCTTCAGGCTGCCCTGCCCAGCATTTGCCCTGACCGTCCTCGACTAAGCTCCACTCTGCAATCATACCTTTCCACAGCCTCACTGTACATGAGATCAAGTCTAGCCAAATCCACATTAAAGGCCTATGACTCCGCATGGTTTCGTTTCGCCAGCTTTAGCGCTACCTTCTCAGCCCCTGTTCTGCATGTCAACATCACAATCGTGAGCGCCTATATCATGCACTGTCTCCAAGCACAGAAAATGCAACCCTCCTCCATTAAAAACCAAGTTGCAGGCATCCAATTCCATCTAAGGTGCTTGGACCCGTCCGTATGCAGTCTGCTGGGGCATGTAACCAAGGAAAGCAAAGCCATGTCAAGGTCATGGTTCGCCGGCCATCTACGCACGGCCTGCCAATCCTGCGGCCTCTCACCGGAGCTCTACATGCCCTATTCCTTCCGCATCGGAGCCGCGACAACCACAGCCTCGGTCACCACGATTCCCACCCAAAAAAGTCTAGGACAATGGTCCTCTGCGGCATACAAACGTTACGTCCGTCCGGGAACCATGGACATGTTAAACGCCCAAAAAGCCATGGACCTCCTCTGACCACGTCTGCCTTCCTAATGTGTGTTCCCTTCCCTCACTCTCTCCTCTTCTGCTTGCCTTCGCTCTCGTTCACACCCCCGCCATGCTTACCAGCTCCCAGCCCTGAAATCTCTAGGGTGTGCCCCCCCCGCCGTCCCCACCGTAGTGGCAGTTAATAATAAAAAAAAGACGTTCGATGTGTGTGCTTGGCTGGGGAGCTGCTGGTGTGAAGCTGCCATCCGTGGGTATAATATAATAATAATAAAAAAAAATTTTTTTTTTTTTTTTACATTTTTTTTTTAAATTGCCATATCGCACGGCAGGGGCATATGTGTTTTAGCAACAAGCTTGTCACGATTACGCTGCAAGCCAGCCCAGGGCGATGCATCCTCCACGTCTCCACTAGCTAGTGGACACCAACTCCCGTAGTCTATCATGCGGCAGGGTACCTAGTTCTCCCTCTTCCCACGACCCACGCCTAGCTCCGACCCAGCCTCGCACATCGCATGCCGCTTCACTCGGCCAAGACGCCCCGATTGCATTTTGGGGTCTTACGGTGCCACGCTTCAGTTATGTTGGGGGTCCCCTCTGGCATATGGTTCGTTTTGTGGGTCTATTCATTCCCCAGCGCTGCCTCCCATGCATGCACACGGACCGGCGCGTGGGAAAAATTCTCCCAGAACAGAACCATCCCGCCAACACTAACTGTATGCTCACAATAACCTTCATTGACGAAGTGGTACTGACTGAACTGGGTCATTTTTTCAATGATATCCTTATATTCAGAAATATTATTGGCAGTTTTAGTTTTGATTTTCTGAATTAATGCTCCAGACAAAGTGTCAGGCAAACACACAGTTAACAACAGACACGCATCACCATTTGTAAATGAAGAATATCTAATGGATCTTGTTTGGCAGGATCAAATTTACCAATACTTTTAATCACAGCTTTTAGCTTATTAGGATTAAACCCTCTGACCATAGTAGAAGTCATTGGTTCCTCCCCTCCTTCATTAGCACGCATAGTTGTAGTCAATTGAATTGGAGCCATAGGAAATCTAACTGTATTGTAACAGTATTGACTACTGACTGACTGACAGAATCTCTTTCCCGAGTTCTCATCACTGTTTAGCATTTTATGAACTTGATTACTCCACATGCCACATACAGATGTTTTACTGGTGCTAGTTTCAGTTGTGCCATTTTTTATCTGGAATTGACAAGCAACATTTGCTCCCTCCAAATGTTTGAACAATGTTTTCACAGGTGAACTAAGCATGCTGCTGTTAGTTCAATCTCATTGTGCATCCTAACTTTTTCTTCTTTCCAGAGTATTTCACAAATCAGATAACCTCTTTTAGAGATTATCCCATCATCTAGTCTAGATTTTGGGAAGTCGTGGCCTAATGGTTAGAGAGTTTGACCTAACCCTAAGGTTGTGGGTTCGAGTCTTGGGCCGGCAATACCACAACTGAGGTGCCCTTGAGCAAGGCACCGAACCCCCCCAACTGCTCCCCGGGCGCCGCAGCATAAATGGCTGACACAGGAATGACTCAGTACATGAAATCCGGACCTGTGTGCCTTGCAAAGCATGGTAAGAGGCAGGACACTACTTGGAAATGCCAGGCATGTGATGTTCACTTGTGTGTTCAGCTGAAAAGGAACTGTTTCCTAGAGTGGCACAAAGATGTACAACTGTTCAATTATGGGTACTATGTGATAGAGTAGGTTAGTGGGCTTCTACAAACCTTACACCATTTTTTATCTTGCACTCTTCCTGTTGACACTTTTTTTGGCACAGTTTTGCCCTGATTGTGTCTTCTGTGTTATTACTAACTTCTAAAGTGATTTTGTGTGATAGTTAAATATTCTAAATAAATTACAAACAAAAAATATACACATTTATTTTGTCCTCACATTCTTTCTTGTAACTCCTCTCTCAGTCACACACCTGCCTGAAAGGCTCATTATGCAGCTCATTATGCAGGCCTTTGTCTTCTCAGGTGTGAATCGCATTAATATGCATGATAGTTGATGCCTACTCGCATATGCTTTAACTCTCTTCATTTGAATATATTGTCTTCTGGTAAAGTAGGTTCCTAACTTTTGTATAATATCTGCTTAATTCACTTTGTTCTAGAGTAGTGTGATTTGAATTGTGTTATATTCTATACTATTGTTGATTTTATAGTATTGGTCTTTGTTGTTCTCTCAGCTGATTAATCAGGAGTAGTTTCAGTCTACCTTAAGGTGTGAATTGTGGGCAGGGCTTACCTATTAAAATTGAAGGTTTGTAAGTATCTCTCTCGCTCTCTCTCATTGTAACATTAGCGTCTAGTACTGTTTTGATATATTCTACCATACCTTAACTCTCACTTTGACTGCAAATATGTGCCTTAAACCCATCTCTGTATTCAATTCCTACTCTCGCAGATGCTCTCATCCACAGAGCAGAGGTCACAATCCCAGTAACCTCATCTACCCTCCTCTGTTGTGTTAGTCTCAAACAGTGGTGGTAGGTGGGCTCTGGACTTGCCAGTCTGCTGTGAAAAAAGCTGATTTTATCTCTGCTTTAACTTCCCATTACTCCTTTGATTTTCTTGCGCTAACAGAGACCTGGATATCCCCAAAGAACACTGTTACACCAGCTGCTTTATCCTCTGCCTATGCTTTCTCTCTCCTCTCTTTCCTCAGCTATGGACTTCCTCTGCCCTATGTTCACTAAACCCAAGAAAACTTCTTGTTCTGCTCCTTGGCTTTCAGATGTGCTGCGCAACAATCGAAGAGAGCTAAGATCATCAGAGAGAAAGTGGAATGCAGATCTTGATGCAGATCTTGATGCAGATCTTGATTCTTACTGAACACTTCTTGCCAAGTTCTCCTCAGATGTGACTTCTGCCAAGTCTTCCTTCTACAAGGAAAAGCCTGAAGCTTCCTCACATGACCCTCGGAAATTCCACAACATCATCTCTTCTCTGCTCAACCCCCCCGCCTCCACCTTCTTCATCCTCCCTGACTGCAGAAGACTTTGCTTCTTTCTACCAGGAGAAGATTGAGGAAATCTGCCGGACCTTCGCTTCAGCCCCGACTGCACTTACATCTCAGAGTATGGATTCCCCTACACCTTTGTTGTCGCATTTCTCAACTGTAGCAGCAGAAGAGATTTTACAGCTCATCCAGTCTTGCAATCCTACCACCTGCCCATTGGATCCACTCCCTTCCACTATGCTCCAGACCATCTCGCAAGACTTTCTCCCCTTCATTTCCACTATCGTCAATAGATCCATAGCATCTGGTCAGGTACCAACTACTTTCAAGAGAGCAAGGGTTATTCCCATCCTAAAGAAACCTGCTCTGTATCCATCAGACATCAGTAACTACAGACCGGTATCACTTCTCTCGTTTCTTTCAAAAATTCTCGAACGGATTGTCTATAATCAACTGTCTGTCTATCTCTCACAGAACAACCTCCAAGACCCCAACCAGTCTGGCTTTAAAGCAGCTCATTCCACAGAGACAGCCCTTTTGGATGTCTCTGAGAAACTACATGCTGCTAGATCAGCCAAACTGTCATCTGTCCTTATCCTCCTTGACTTTTCAGCAGCGTTTGATACGGTCAACCACGAGACTCTCTTGTCCACCCTCAGGAGTCTTGGGATTTGTGGATCAGCTTGGGAATGGTTCGCTTCCAACCTGGAAGAACGCTCATATCAGGTAACATCTGCTCCACGCAGACTCTCCACTGGAGTCCCACAGGGCTCAGTACTTGGTCCTCTTCTTTTCTCCCTGTATACTCACTCTCTTGGGGAAGTTATTTCCTCACATGGGTTCTCTTACCACTGCTATGCTGATGATACACAACTTATCTTCTCTTTCCCACCCTCAGATAACACAGCTTCTGACCGGATCTCAGCATGTCTGGCAGAAATTTCATCATGGATGACTGCTCATCATTTAAAGCTCAATCCTAGCAAAACTGAACCACTGTTCATCCCAGGTGATTCATCCTCAGGTCATGATCTTGCTATATCCTTGCACAACGATCTGATCTCCCCTTCAGCCACAGCTCGCAACCTTGGGGTAACCATGGACAATCAACTGTCTTTTTCCTCTCATGTTGCTAATGTGACTCGCTCATGTCAGTTTCTGCTCTACAACATTAGAAGGATTCGGCCATTTCTGTCCACACAGGCTGCTCAGGTACTTGTTCAGTCTCTTGTCATTTCTAGACTGGATTACTGCAATGCACTGCTGGCAGGTCTACCTATGAACGCAATCCGTCCTCTGCAAATGATCCAAAATGCAGCTGCATGGCTTGTTTTCAACCTGCCAAAGTTCTCGCATACCACCCCGCTGCTGCGATCCCTCCACTGGCTTCCGGTAGCTACACGCATCAGATTCAAAACACTGATGCTGGCCTACAAAGCCAAAAATGGACCAGCTCCCTCTTACCTCAAAGCCCTCATCACTCCTCGCACTGCACCCCGCACCCTCCGATCTACCAGCACTGCTTGACTGGTTCCACCATCTCTCAGGGTAGGAGGCAAGTATACTACAAGACTCTTCTCTGTACTGGCACCAAGGTGGTGGAACGAACTTCCCCTAGAGGTCACTGGCTATTTTCAAGCAGCGGTTGAAGACCTACTTATTCAGGAAACACTTCAACTAGCACTTCTTTCCTTATTAGGTTTCAGGCCCCACCATAGCACAGAAACTGCACTTGTGAAAGTCACAAATGACCTGTTCTTAGCTTCGGACCAAGACTGTATATCCCTATTAGTCCTACTTGACCTTAGTGCTGCAATCGACACTATAGACCATAACATTCTCCTAGATCGTCTACAAAATTACACAGGTATTCATGGACAAGCTTTAAGTTGGATTAGATCTTACCTGTCTGACCGATACCATTTTGTAGAATTGGATGGTGAACCCTCCAGTTTACTACCAGTTAATTATGGGGTCCCTCAAGGATCAGTTCTAGGACCTCTGCTTTTCTCGATATACATGCTTCCATTAGGGAACATTATTAGAAGACATGGGATTAGTTTCCATTGCTATGCTGATGACACAGTTATATATCAAAACCAGATGAAATAACTAAAAATTGTCCAAATTAACTCAGTGCCTTAGAGAGATAAAAGACTGGATGAGCTGTAACTTTCTGTTATTAAACTCTGATAAGACAGAAATACTAATTATAGGTCCAAAAACCAGTACACAGAAACTCTCACAATTTAACTTCCAATTAGAGGGATGTACTGTTACTAGTAGCTCGACAGTGAAAGACCTGGGTGTTATATTAGACAGCAACTTCATGTCGCCCAAACCACAAAAACAGCCTTCTTTCACCTTAGAAATATTGCCAAGCTGAGAAACATCCTGTCTCTATCTGATGCTGAGAAGCTAGTTCATGCTTTCATGACCTCTAGACTGGACTATTGTAATGCATTACTAGGTGGTTGTCCTGCATCTTTAATAAATAGGCTACAGTTAGTCCAAAATGCAGCTGCCAGAGTTCTCACTAGGACAAGAAAGTATGACCATATAACCCCAATTTTATCATCTCTACACTGGCTACCTGTTAAGTTTAGAATTGATTACAAACTGCTGCTACTTACGTACAAGGCTCTTAATGGTTTAGCTCCCACGTATCTAACTAGTCTTCTAACACGTTACAATCCTTCACGTGCTCTCAGATCACAAAACTCAGGACTTCTGGTAGTTCCCAGAATATCTAAGTCTACTAAAGGCGGCAGAGCGCTTTCATATTTAGCTCCCAAACTCTGGAATAGTCTTCCTGATAGTGTTCGGGGCTCAGACACATTTTCCCAGTTTAAATGTAGATTAAAAACCCATCTCTTTAGTCAGGCGTACACATAATACATCCCATCATATTATATTGTGCACTATTACACTAGACCTGCACTTTTTTATGAACAGCAGATATGTTAATCCCTTTGCACTGCTCTTCTCTTTTTCAAACCATGCCGAGACACCCAGACATTGTACCAGCTCCGATCGTCTTCCGTGCGATGAAGTTTCGGAAACATCTACAGATCTACCAGCTCCAGTTGGACTCTGTGATACTAAGAGGAGATCTGAACTCCATGTGATCCCTACACCAATACAACATTTGTCTGATTGTATATTTGGAATCACACCATCTAGTGTCACCCATATGAGGATGGGTTCCCCTTGAGTCTGGTTCCTCTCAAGGTTTCTTCCTTTACCAATCTAAGGGAGTTTTTCCTTGCCACTGCTGCCTGAGTCACCTCAGACTTGCTCATTGGGGATAAACACATATACATACACACGTATACACACACACTGTGAACTATATATATTTTGAATTTTTAATTTTTTTATTATATTAATTCTTTATATTAATCCTTATGCCTATCTTCTGTTCTATGTTTAGGTTCTGTAAAGCTGCTTTGAGACAATGTCCATTGTAAAATGCGCTATACAAATAAACTTGAATTGAATTGAATCTTTGCATTTAAATAAAAAAAAAAAAAAAAAAAAAAAAAAAAAAAAAACCTTTGACACTTTTTCATTGAAACTCTGACCAAATGTTTTAAACTCATGGTATCTTAAGTATGTAACTTAGTGAGCCAGCATTAATGTATTCAATGTTAGAGATTTAAGCACTGGATAAGGGCGTCTGCCAAATGCTGTAAATGTAAATATGCCCTTTACAAACAAAAAGTGTCTTAGAAAATTTAAATCAATATATTGTTTTCTGTGAGCGAGTAAACAAGATGATTTTCACATAATTTTGAAGCAAAAACTCTAGGCTACAAGATTCAGTTCTCAAAAGTCTTGTGAACTGATGTTCTGTATGTGTTTTATGGCCTTATTCAAGTGATTTAAAATGTTTCCTTTTTCACTAACCACGCATAAACATTGTTTTCTCAAAAACACAATCATTTACATACATGCTGCTCACATATTATTGTAGTTCAGTTTGTGCTGATTACAGTGATTAGACTTTAGCCATTTATATCTTTATAAGCAACTGAAAAAAAGCACAAATGTCGGGGTATGACAAAAGTTCTCCAGGCCCTAAAAATACCCTCAGATGTCAGAGGGTTAATGCAGTTAGTCTTTCTAGTGACTTTGTACAATGCAAGAACGGCTTGCAGTGCATTGGCAATTTTCCCTTTTTTGTTCTTGGGCATTTTAGGATAATTTTCAAACTTAGAAATAGCCCACTCATATGGTTTATCAACAATGTTCTCTATTCCATAATTCCCTGAGAACCGTGCTTAGCGATGTATTTAACAATCAGCTGTTCCATTTTTACTCAAAACTTTCCTTAAATCTTATACACAGTTTCTGTGACTACAGGCTATCTAGTTAAGCTTTAGTCTATTTATTCACAGCTCCAATTACTTTCTCATTTGTTGAATTTCTTTGGATCTCAGCATGATGTGTAGCTTTTGAGGATCTTTTGGTCTACTTACCTTTGTCAGTCAGATCTTATTTAAGTGATTTTGTGATTGAGAACAGGTGTGGCATTAATCAGGCCTGGGTGTGGCTAGAGAAATTGAACTCAGGTGTGATAAACCACAATTAAAGGTGGGGTGTACGTTGTTTGAGAAATGCTTCAGAAAACTGATTTGAGCCAGCAAACAAAACAAATGTGTAGCCAATGAGCAGAAAGGTGCATGTCTTGTCAATATTGGCGTAGAAAGTGTTCAGTGCACATGTGTGACATTAGCAGAAAGTGATTGAAACATTGGCATAGCGGATACAAACCAAGAAAGAAAGCGAAGAAAGGCTTACTATAAGGCAAGAAGTAGGACCCGTGTAAATATAGGATCAGCTTTCCAGCGCTGGAAAATACCGAAGGAGCGGGAAGTTGGCCGCAAATTCACAGATTGGAGTTTCCCGTGTCAATAACTCCTGAGCTAAACTCTGTTACTACACAAATAACATACGTAGTAATGTAGAGAGGCAGCTACAACCCAATTTTCCTCAAAATACACAAGTCTCTATGTGTAGACGACTGAGAGACAGATTCCAAGGGACCATCTAAAAAGTTCAAAACCCGAAAAGTGAATACTACAAAAACAGTCAATAACTTTACTGTATTACACTGTACTGTCACCAAATTCGGCTCACAGATCACTGATGTCTTGATAGTTATACTACAACACTTATTTGGGGGATGTGTTAAGTAGTAAACTGTAAAATGTGTTTTACTTTTGGGAGAATTATTTTCATATTAAAAAAATCATAAAAATGATACAAAAAGATATTTCCCCCAAATAAGTGTTGTATAACTATCAGGACATCAGTGTGTGAGCTGAATTTGGTGACAGTACAGTGTATTACAGTAAAGATATTGACTGTTTTTGTAGTATTTGCTTTTCAGGTTTTGTACTTTGCAGATGGTCCCTTGGAATCTATCTCTCAGTCGTCCACACATAGAGACTTGTGTATTTTGTCCACCACAGAGGAAAGCTGATTTTGAGGAAAATTGGGTTGTAGCTGCCTCTCTACATTACGATAGAAAAGAGGTGTTATTTGTATAGTAACAGCGTTTAGCTCAGGAGTTATTGACTCGGAAAACTCCAATCTGTGAATATGCGGCCAACTTTACTTAAGTCGCCGAGGTTGCTTTTTTCCTTCTCGATAGGTAAGTAACGTTGGTTTTGCTTTGTTTTACATAACTAATATATGCCGTCCTTTGCATAATTATGCTTGTCATGTTTGCTTGTTTGTTTATCTGCAATCGTATTGTTCTTCCCTTCAGCTATGATAAAGACACATTTCTTTCCATTAGTTGCCTGGGTTGCGTATGTATGTGTGGGGCAGAGCTATCAATATAGGGGTGGGACCCATTTGGGTTGGGGTGTACTTGTTTTGGTGATTTCAAATGTCAACATTGGCTTTCAAACAACGTACACCCAAGCTTTAAGTTATGTTTTAACAGGCGGGGGAAAACACTTTTCACACAGGGCCATGTGGTTGGATTTTGTTTTCCCTTAATAATAAAAACTTTCATTTAAAAACTACATGCTGTGTTTACTTGTGTTATCTTTGACTAATATTTAAATTTGTTTAATGATCTGAAACATGAAAGTGTGACAAACATGCAAAAAAATCAGCAAGGGGGCAACACTTTCACACCACTGTATGTGTGAAGACAGACACATACGAAAGCAAACTACTCCATAGTAATACATACTGACTACAAAACCAATCACACGCTCATTCACTCATTCAGAGCTGACACAATAGACAAGGTAGGAACAAAGCTGTGTCTGGTGTTAGAATACGGAACCCTTTTGATTACTGCCCCAAAATCATTTGAACGATACTAGGTGCTGTTGGTGTTTTTACTGTGTTGATCTGCCTGTTAAAAGAAAAAAATGCAGAAAAGACTTCAGAAGGTGATGGGCACCCTTATAATAGATCTCGAAGAGATATGTATGAAAAGACATACTGGCAATTTTCTAACTATTCTCCCAAAAGAACTACAAATGAATCATGCTATGTGACTATTTACTTTTATGGTATTTAGCACAAAAATAAGGTTAAATACCCTGGTATTGTTGTAACTCCCTCACACTCACCCATGGGACGACCACAGAGACTATATCTGGGGACTGTGGTACACACTGTTTGGAGAGTTGACTTCTTATTCTATCAGAACAACAATTAATTAATGTTAATTCATTATAATTTTGGTGAGTGCAGCATTAATCCTTTTGTGTTTGTTTGGACCTTGCATATTCAAATGCATGCAAAACATTATAATGTCCAATCTAACAACCACACAACCCGGGAAACGAACTGACAGTGACTTGAATCCTTCATTTGAAGATGACTTTTTCTATGACTTAGAACTAGACAGAGTTAAATACAGACAGTACAGACCGCATGTGACTTTAAAGAAGACATGATCAGAGGAATCCTATTGCGCAGCAGCACAAATAAATTGTGAACCTTTTTACTCTTGACCGTGGCTACCAGTGTGCTATTATTATTATTTTCTCAAAGACTTCCACAACATTTGTCACTAGGATCAACTCTTTGCAATAAGAATTTTGCATGGATATGGGCCCAGGTTGTTGAGAGTGCTGTCTTAAAGACATGCCTGATACTGTGTAATGGACAAAGGAAATGATGAACGTTTTCCTTTATCTTAAACAATCCCTAAGCTCTGGTCCAGCTCTAGGTTCACATGACTTCAACACTCTGATTCATCTCTATGTGACTGAGGACAGGGGGCCTAACTGCAGTACTCAAGGCTCAAGAGCACAGTGGATATCTGTCAAAATCTCTTAAGCCTGTGGTCCAAGGTATGCCTGCCCTTTTGTGTTCAGTTGCTGCCTCTGATCTACTGGTCTCAGATGCAGAAAGAGTTGTCCGTTCACATCTACTTACACTACATGCACCACATCAGAATCTCACTATCAAACAGCTTAAAATAGCCCAGCTGTTCTGCTACACCATCTGATGTGCTTCTGTTGAGAGGAGAATGGGAACTATGGCTAGTTGGAGCATGACTGTCTTGCTCAGATTTCAGAATCATCATCTCTGTGCACAGGTCTGTCACAACATCCTTGAAGGTTGGGGCACAAATATTTGTAGATGGCACATGTTCTAAACCTAATAATAAACCATCTTGTGTGGATATTGTGGTGGAAATTTCTAATCTAAAGTTGTTCATAAGGCCTTGTCCTTCTATGCTTTTACCTTGTATCTGTAGTGACCAGAGACTGACATTGTCATCGGTTGTTTTTTTAAGATTATGACAAGGGCAGTAGGAACTGGAGACGAGATGTCGGGAATTAGGCATAAACAATGTCCAGTAAATCTTCTTGTAGGCCTTCTAGCAGACCTTGGCCCGGTCCAGATTAGCTTGATCTGGAGATGAGCATGGCGTGATTTTCAGCCAATGATTATGTTTTGCGTTTACGTATGTTCTTTACTTGAGTTCTGTCTATAAAATCTTGATGTAATCAATGATTGGGGCCCCTTCATCTCTCATGCTATATGCGGAGTGTTCTGTCCTGCTGCGCAGATGAGCACAATAAATTGTGAAACCATTTTTACCCTTGCCCGTTGCCTACCAGTGTGAGATTTTATGCTTTAATTCTCTCAAACCTCAAAACCTCCACGACAAGTTGGCGTATTTGGCAGGATTCCGCACTTGAGGCTTGACTATGGGAACTCCTGAGGAGGCAAACTGCAGGTGCCTTGGAGGCTGTTAACTTCACCTCGAACCGCAAAATTGGCCATGAGCATGAGAGGACTCGGGAGTTCACCCTGAGCCTCCTCAATGCCGGAATCAAAGGTGGAAGGTGTGAGAATTTATTTTATTTCAACTGTAAGATTGTAAGGGTTTTTCAAAAACTATATTGTTGATTGCCTCTGTGTGGAAAGGGCCGTAAAGACAGGATTTAGACCTGCATCTGTAGACAGGTCAGGGACCTGGATAGGCACCTAGTGCATGGCCTAGAAATAAAAAGTAAAGCACGGCACTAATCTGGATTTCAGTGCTAAAGGTGTCTTGTTTGCGAGGTTTTCAGAAAGCCCCACCACTAAGAGCTGATGATCTCGGCGTAGACTCTCCAGAGTGGTTAGGGGAAAAGAGTAAAGGCCAAAACAAAAAAGATAAAGCACAAATATAACACAGAGAACAGATTAAGAGACTGAGATTAAGACAGTGAGACAAAACAGACTTTCTGGCACAGAGACTGTCAACATTAAACTAAGATAGTCAGGGGAAACAGTACACATGGACAAAATTGGTGGTACCCTTCGGTCAATGAAAGAAAAACTCAGGTCACAGAAAAAACTTTAATCTGACAAAAGTAATAATAAATAAAAATTCTATGAATGTTAACCAATGAAAGTCATACATTGCTTTTCAACCATGCTTCAATGGAATTATTTTAAAAAATTAACTCATGGAACAGGCCTAGACAAAAATGATGGTACCCCTAGAAAATAATGTGACCAAAGGGACATGTTAATTCAAGGTGTGTCCACTAATTAGCATCACAGGTGTCTACAATCTTGTAATCAATCAGTGGGCCTATATATAGGGCTCCAGGTAGTCACTGTGTTGTCTGGTGACGTGGTGTGTACCACACTCAACGTGGACAGGAGGAAGCGAAGGAAAGACTTGTCTCAGGAGATTAGAAAGAAAATTATAGACAAGCATGATAAAGGTAAAGGCTATAAGACCATCTCCAAGCAGCTAGATGTTCCTGTGACTACAGTTGCACATATTATTCAGAAATTTATGATCCATGGGATTGTAGCCAACCTCCCTGGACGTGGCCACAGGAGGAAAATTGATGACAAATCAAAGAGACAGATAATCCGAATGGTAACAAAAGAGCCCAGAAAGACTTCTAAAGAGATCCAAGGTGAACTTCATGCTCAAGGAACATCAGTGTCAGATCGCACCATCCGTCGTCGTTTGAGCAAAAGTGGACTACACGGTTGACGACCAAGGAGGACACCATTGTTAAAAACAAATCATAAAAAAGCTAGACTGGAATATGCCAAGCTGCATGTTGCAGTTTGCTTCTGGGAGAATGTCCTATGGACAGATGAGCCAAAAATGGAACTTTTTGCCAAGGCACATCAGCTCTATGTTCACAGATGGAAAAATGAAGCATATCAAGAAAAGAACACTGTCCCTACTGTGAAACATGGAGGAGGATCTGTTATGTTCTGGGGCTGATTTGCTGCATCTGGCACAGGGTGTCTTGAATCTGTGCAGGGTACAATGAAATCTGAAGACTATCAAGGGATTCTAGAGAGAAATGTGCTGGCCAGTGTCAGAAAGCTTGGTCTCAATCGCAGGTCATGGGTCTTGCAACAGGACAATGACCCAAAGCACAGCTAAAAACACCCAAGAATGGCTAAGAGGAAAACATTGGACTATTCTAAAGTGTGTTAAATAAGTAATTTTGTGCACATCCCACCTTCTGGCAGGTGCAGGACAAAAGAAACTGCTAAAGTGAAAAAAAATGTAACATCCGCAACACTGTTTATAACACCCATATTTATTATTCATTAAAAAAAGCAACGTTTCGACCCTACTGGGTCTTCTTCAGGCAAATGGAAAACATTTGTTAAAATGGAATATATAGGCCTTGTAATCAACTAATCCACCCTGTCATTTCAATTAGCTTGATTGGGTCTAAACAAGCCTATTAGCCCCACCCTTTACTCAATTAAGAGAACACTTTCATAGAAAAACTACAATGGAAGAAATAGTTCCACACATACACATAAGCCCAAAACAACATGAAAACACCATCCCACATATGCACAAAAGACCACCGAAAAATAGTCAGCAAAGAAACACAATTTCCCACAAAAAATACATACATACACATATACATACATACACACATATACCTGTATATATTTATACACACACACACACACTATATATATATATATATATATATATATATATATATATATATATATATATATATATATATACATACATACATATACTTATACATACACATATACATATCCCCAATCCTTATAAGAATGGCTTTATATCAAACTCTTCATTAAGACCATGGGGAGACATTATATTTAAATAGTGAATCCAAAATGTTTCACGTTGGAGAAGCCTTTTATCCTGATCTCCTCCTCTAGACGGTTTATTGACCTGCTCCACCCCGACATATCTAAGGGTGCTGAAATTATGCCCTGCTAGTTCAAAATGAGCGGCGACAGGACTACGTTCATCCCCTGTTCTAATAGTACTTCTGTGCTCACTAATTCTAGAGTGAATTCAACAAGTGCTCTTGTTGTTTTGCCCACATATGCTAAGCCACACGGGCAGCAAATTAAATAAATAACGTGTGGTGCTACATGTAATAACAACACGAATAGATAATGTCTTTCCAGTGTGTGGATGATTAAATTTTTTGCACTCATGGGTATACGAGCACTGGGCACAACTGCCACATCTATAGTTACCATCTGGCATACTAAGAAAATGCATTATGGATTGCGGACATATATCATTTTTAACGAGGAGGTCTTTTAAGTTAGGGGCATGCTTAAAAATAAGCTTAGGTTTTTCTGGGAATATTCTGATTAGTTTAGGGTCCGAATCAATAATGTGCCAATGTTTGTAAACAGATTTTCTAAATTCTGATACAAGTGGGGAATATTTTTGCAACATAAAGGGGACTTGTTTGGATTTCTAGTGCGCTTATTTGATCGAAGACACTCATCTTGTGTTAACTGATCAAAATGTTTTTTAGCCAAATCAACCCAATCTTGTTTATACCCTCTATTGAGGAATCTTTTTGTCAAGTCTGCAGCCTGCTTTGAATAAGATGTATTATCACTGCATATTCTACGTACACGATTAAACTGACTGGAAGACTTATGACCAACGGTCTGGGATGAAAACTATCCCCATGCAATATAGTGTTTCAATCCATGGGCTTGCGAAAAAGATCAGTTTTTATGGTCGTACCATCTTTATATACCTGAATATCCAGGAAACTGATGCAATGTTGATCATATTCCAAAGTAAATTTCAAATGTTCATTAAAGGAGTTCAGATACTCATGGAAGCCCATTAATTCATCTAATGTGCAATCAGTAATCAGAAAAATATCATCAATAAATTGTTTGTAGAATAAGATCTTAGAATCGAATGGATTTCTCTGATGCAGCACAAATTGATTTTCAAAAAGATCCATATATAAGCAGGCATAGTTAGGGGCCATTTTACTTCCCATAGCAGTGCCTTTCTTTTGTATATAAAACTCATCCTGAAAACGAAAAAAGTTATTGGTAAGTGTAATGATGGCTCGTGATGCCGAGGATCCATTTGCAAGCTTTATTAACACACACGTAGTACAACAGGCAAGGGTCAAAACCAGCAAACAGCAATGTAGGAGAGACAGAAATCGTAGTCGGAATACAGGCAGAAAGTAAGGGCAGGTGGCAAACAATCAACAAACAGGGAAAACAGAAGAAAGTAATAAACTGGGAAATCACAGGAAAGAGAATGCTCAGACTGACAGCCGTGGCAAATCGAGACTTTGCACTGAGGTCAAGTTCAAGTGTAACTTTATAGGAAGTGGGTGATTGGCAGCAGGTGGCAGTGTAATCAGTCGAGAGGTGCAATTAGGTGAGAGGATTATGGGAGATGCAGTCCGGAAACTGTTAGTACTCGGGGAAGTTTCCCTCTGGAGGCGATCGGAGACAATGTCTTCGGGTAGGCCGTAGAACCGAAATACGTAGTTGCAGAGGGTTTCAGCTGTTTCAAATGCCGTGGGAAGTTTCTGGAGTGGAATCAGACGGCAAGCTTTGGAGAAATGGTCATCACGGTGAGGATCACGGTGCAGCCGTCGGATTTAGGCAGGTCGGTGACAAAGTCGACGGCTATGTGGAACCAGGGTCATTGTGGGATAGGTAAGGGCTGCAGCAGGCCCGCCGGGAGATGTGAGGTTTTGGAGGCGTTACATACGGCACAGTTCTTGACGAAGTTCCTTGCATCTTCAGCTAGCGAGGGCCAGCAAAATTTATTCTGTGCAAGGTGAATGGTGGCTGTAGTGCCGGGATGACCGGAGCTCGGCGAGGTGTGCAGCAGTTCAAGGAGGGCGGAACGTAGGTCTTCGGGCACATACGTCTTGGTGGGAGGACAGTCCCCAGGAGGCAGAGACAGTGCATTAGCTTGGGAGATCTCTGTCATAATGTCCCACTGAACAGGGGCGACGACCTGGGTTTCAGGGATGATGGTTTCCGTAATAGTGTCCTGGTTCAGCTCATTGTACAGACGAGACAGTGCGTCAGCTTTAGTGTTTTTGGATCCTGGTCTGTAAGTGACAGTAAACTGGAAATGGGTAAAAAACATGGCCCATCGTGCTTGGCGGGGGTTCATTCGTTTGGCGGAGCGTAAATATTCCAGATTTTTGGTGTCAGTGAGGACTATAAACGGGTGTTGAGTGCCCTCTAGCCAGTGCCGCCACTGACTTCATGGCCAATAATTCGCTGTTCCCCACATCATAGTTGCGCTCCATGGGCGAGAGTTTTCTGGAAAAGTACGCACACGGATACATCTTATTAGCCGGACCCTGATGCTGAGAAAGAACTGCCCCGATTCCGGTATTGGAGGCATCAACGTCGACGATAAACGGCCGGGTAGGATCAGGGTGATGGAGAATGGGAGCCGTGGTGAACCTCTCCTTCAGTAGCTGGAAGGCCCTGATGGCCTCAGGTGACCAGGTGAGATGAGACGGTGCCTTTTTGGTCATGGACATGAGAGGTGCAGCTATAGTGCTGAACCCACGGATGAAGCGGCGGTAAAAGTTCGCAAACCCAGGAAACGTTGCAATTCCTTGATGGTTTGAGGTTGCGGCCAGTTCACCACCGCTTGTATCTTTGAATCGTCCATGGCGACCCCCTCGGTGGAGATGACGTAGCCCAAGGATGATGTTGAGGTCTTATGGCACAGATCCAGCTTCGTGAAGTACTTGGCTTTGCAAAGTTGTTCTAGGGCCGATGGCACAAGGGGGAGAGGGTAGCGAAACTTCACGGTGATGTCATTCAAAGCGCGATAGTCAATGCATGGTCGAAGCCCTCCGTCCTTTTTTTTCACAAAGAAGAACCCCAACGATGCTGGAGACACAGAATGTCGGATGAAGCCCTTCTTTAACTCCTCCTCAATATACTTATTGATAGCCTTGGATTCAGGTTGTGACAGTGGGAAAATCCTCGCCTTAGGTGGAGTGGTATTGGGCAGGAGCTCAATACAGCAGTCCCCAGGTCGATGTGGTGGAAGCTCGGTGGCTTTGACCTTGCTGAAGGCTTCTGCGAGGTCGTGATATCCAGCAGGGAGACCTGGACCAACAGGAGTGGTAACCGCTGAGTTAATTTGGAGGCATGTCTTAGAGGGCTGGTAGTGTTGAGAGCAGGCTTCGTCCCAGTTAATGATTCATGGCTCTCTCCATGAGATGACCGGATTATGGAGTTTCAGCCATGGCAGTCCTAAGATGAGGGGGTGGCGAGGAGAGGTTACAACGTGGAACCGGATAAGCTCACTGTGTCGTGCACCCACTTGTAATGTGACATCCCCGGTGCTGAATCTTATGCACCCTTTTCCGAGAGGTCGGCCAAATATTGCTTCCACTGCCAAGGGGGGAATACATTTGATCAGTGGGATCGCGTTCCGTTTAACAAACTCCTCTGGAATGAAAGAGGAAGTCAACAAGCACCACAAGATTAATGTCTCTTCCCTGCACCTTTAGCCGAACATCAAACTTAGTGCAGTTTTAAGAACGAGAGGAGAAGACTTTCAAACTCACCAGAGTGTTTCGCTTGTTGGGTGGTCTGGTGGGACAGGTAGCCAGCAGATGTCCGGGTTCACCACAGTACAGGCAGAGTTGGCGACGGAAGCGTCTCGCTTTCTCCTCTGATGTGAGGTGAGCGGATCCGAGTGGCATGGGCTCTGTATTCTCAGTCGGTGGCCTTCGCGTGGGCGTTCGATGGGCTCTCTTCAAGTTGTCTATCTGGATGGACAGTTCTATGAACGCAGATAGGTCCCTCCCCTCGTCATGACAGGCGAGTTCGGTCTGTAGCTCACGGTTCAGTCCCTTGCGGTATGGGAGATTGAGGGGTCTCTCTTCCCAGCTTGCCTGAGCTGCAAGGGTTCGAAAGGTGAGGGCATAATCCGCCGCGGTGTGATCTCCCTGGGAAATATTCAGTAATCGCTCCTCTGCACTCTCTCCTCCAGCGGGGTGCTTGAACATGCTGTGCATCTGGATGAGGAAGTGGCTGAAGGAAGGAAACGCGGTCCCATCCTCCTTCCATACCGCAGTGGCCCACTCTAAAGCCCTCCCGGTAAGGAGCGAGCACACCAAGGCTATTCGGCTAGGGTAGAGAGAGGGTTGTTGTGTGACAAAGAGCACACACTGCATCAGGAAGCCCTTGCACTTCTCCGGGTCTCCGTTGAACTTGTCCGGGAAGGCGAGCCATGGGTTAGCGGCCGAGGAGATCGCATAGGCGGTTGTAGGTGACGACAGCGGCAGCATTGGGTTTGGTGCCGCAGAGATGCTTTGCAACATGTGCAGCACTGCAATGAGTTCTCTCGTGAGTGAGGTAAGCCGAGTTAAATGCTGGTACTGGCCGGCGATCTGCTGGGCTTGGGCGGATAGCTCCGTAGCGAGTAGCTGCTGGATCGGTAGACGGCAAAGTCTTCTGTAATGATGGCTCGTGATGCCTAGGATCCATGTATGAACAAACTCGTAGTACAACAGGCAAGGGTCAAAACCAGCAAACACAGCAATGTAGGAGAGACAGAAATTGTAGTCAGAATACAGGCAGAAAGTCAGGGCAGGCGGCTCGTCTATTGTCTTATACTTTGAGAGACTCTCTCCGCACTGCTCTCCAAACTAAAAAACATCATGGATTTGATAAACTGGTCTCTCAACGCAATTGACACCATCTTCTCGACGAGAAGCTTGGGTTCGGGGGAACCTGACTGCCCTGCCGGAACGTTCGCAGCTGGATATACGATGGAAGCGTGGGAGAGGTGGCGGGTCATGTGTCTGGCGGCTCTTTCTGTGGAGGACATTGAAGATATCTACCTATTTGGAACATGATAACAGGAGTTCTGCTGATTGGATTAGGCATTGCCCTGGTTTATCGAGAAAATCAGAAAACGGTGACAGCTGTCCAAAACCTCCTAAGGCTGCCCGTCATGATTGACGCAGTGGGCGAGCGGTCAGCACTGAGGCTGGGACTATTAACTGCAATATGGAATACATCACGGTGAGGCTCACTGCTTTGGATACTGTTAACATCATGGAGAAGCTCACTGCTTTGGAAAGAAAAATGGATCGATTTGGAGACCAGAACGGACTAATAGAGTAGTCGTGTAAATTGGAATGCATCTACTCGCCCCAAGACCAAACAATCCCAATGTTATCTGCTTTCGGCTCCCCTCAAGGCCGCTGCTGGAACAACAATTCCCCTGGAAGAGCACTGCAGCGAGCATCTTGCGTTCCTTCCCCCATTTCCACAGACACCTGCTGATTGTTGACTCTGTCTGGGACCCGATCAAGGCTGTCTCCATGGCAACTTGCTGTGTATCGCTATGACAAACTTGCGGCCTGAGGCACCGAGATTTGATACCGGGAGCAACGACTCTCCAGGCGTACACACTTATTACATAAACGTGTGTTTATGGCGTGCTTATGTTGCTGGGGTGTTTTTCCTGTTCCCACACTGTACTCCCCACCGGAGCATAGTCTGGGGGTTGTTTTTTTCTCCTCCCTTCCCTCATGTTATGCTGTATTTCTTTTCAATTCCCAGTCTTCCTGTCCTGTCCCCCCTTGTCATATTGTGTGTGTACTGTATGTATGGACAGGTTGATGGCTAATTTCACGGTACCTGTGACCAGTGACAATAAAGGCTACTACTACTGCTTAGGAGGAATAAATGTCGATCTTTTCTTAAAACGGCTATGGGACAAGTCACTAAGGGCAGAAGTAGCAGATGAATGGATTTGGTCCAAAGAGGAAACACTCCTTGTTAAACTCTCTCTTATATCAGAATGGAAAAACTCCCTCAATCTGAGATTATGAAAAAACTTCTGGAAATCAAGAGTCTCAAAGTCATTAGTGTGGGTGGTTGGGACAAAATTCAGTCCTTTACTTAAGGCGGGCGTACAAGCCTCAGACAAAGTTTTTTCAGTAAGATTAATTACCGTACTCTCCTGCTGGTCTGAATACGAGGCTGTCTGCGACCTTTTTCGCTGACTTCCGATCAGTCGGTTTAATCGTGTATGTAGAATATGCAGCGATAATACATCTTATTCAAAGCAGGCTGCAGACTTGACAAAAAGATTCCTCAATAGAGGGTATAAACAAGATTGGGTTGATTTGGCCAAAAAACATTTTGATCAGTTAACACAAGATGAGTGTCTTCGATCAAATAAGCACACTAGAAATCCAAACAAGTCCCCTTTATGTTTCATGAAATATTCCCCACTTGTATCAGAATTTAGAAAATCTGTTTACAAACATTGGCACATTATTGATTTGGACCCTAAACTAATCAGAATATTCCCAGAAAAAACTAACCTTATTTTTAAGCGTGCCCCTAACTTAAAAGACCTCCTTTGTTAAAAATGATATACGTCCGCAATCCATAACGGCTTTTGTTAGTATGCCAGATGGTAACTATAGATGTGGCAGTTGTGCCCAGTGCTCGTATACCCATAAGTGCAAAAACTTTAATCATCCACACACTTGCAAGACATTATCTATTCGTGGTGTTATTACATGTAGCACCACACGTTATTTATTTAATTTGCTGCCCGTGTGGCTTAGCATATGTGGGCAAAACAACAAGAGCACTTCGGACTAGAATTAGTGAGCACAGAAGTACTATTAGAACAGGGGATGAACGTAGTCCTGTTGCCGCTCACTTTCACTTCCTCACACATTGTTGATCAGAGAGCTCAGACTGACTAGGCCTGATAGCACTGAGTCCGGTTACTTTTACTAAGTTTATGATTACAATAAACTTCTTTTCTTGTTTACACTTTGACTCAGGTGTGGCCATTTATATGTTAGTCATATATTACCCTAAAACTATTACAACATCTGGGGCCTACAACCTCGCCTACGTATGTCTTATGACACCAATTGTAATATTTTGCAAGGCTTAATACTTTACTGTGGTTATAGTATTGTAAGGAGTGATACTTTAATTATTTTTACTAAGATTTTCACAACAATAGATATGACAAAGATTGCACTGTGCAAACAGGAGGACAGCGAGACAGTTGCGCAATATCTCCATCGCCTCACTAAAATACACAACATGCACAGCGGCCTCATTCCCCCAACTGATATTTGTGAGGGGGTAGTGACCACGTACGAGGCACACTTGAGAAACAGTTTCATGAATGGACTGATCCCAGGAATATCTGACAAGGTTAAAAACCTATGCATCACTTGGGACACTGGAAAGCTGAGCCTAATCAAACAACATGCTCTGCATGCAGAAAAGCTGCTCATGCAAAACAAGCAGGAGCAGGAAAAGAAGAAAGAAGCACAAACACACAAAGTTCAGCTGACAGTGATGCAAGCTGTGGTGAGGTCTCGAACACATCGAGGAAGAGGGTGATATCGAGAAAGTGGCAGAAGAGGAAAAGGGGGAGACAGTGGATGTTTTATTTGCGGACAAGATCACTGGGCAAAGGAATGCCCTAAGAGACATGATGAGGAAAGTGCATGACCATCAATATCTCAGGTCGAGGAGGTCAGTCCTGAAGGGATGGGTTAGTCAAAATCTTTGATGCTTTGCAATGAAAAAGAAATGCTTCAGCTAACTTCTGATTCCGACTTAAATGTTAAAGTTTTGAATGCTATTGATTTTCTTGAAAAGAAACATTCTCCACAGGGCACATATGCAAAGTACAGTTTAGATGCCTATAAGCACATGACACAGTGCACACATTGAATGTAGACGGGACAGACCTTGTGTTTTAGTAGATTCTGCTGCAGGAATCTCTGTGATCAAATTACATGAGTTGAGTGAGATGCATAAAATGAGTGTTAGATCCCTGAATTCAGTTGGAGCGTCTGGGATTATCGTGAAAGAAACATTTCCAGCACCCTTAAGGTGTGTTGGGGATAACCAACAGTCGTTGACATTTTCTTTTCTGCTATCTGAATGCTGCCTGATTAATCTGATGGGCAGGGATTTGATTTGTAATTTGGGAATAAACCTAATTAGCACCCCAAACGAATTGAAAGTGTGTACAAGTCAAACAGTTGAACTTCAGGGCGGTAAGTGGGACCCCAGAACTCTGTATGTGTATGAGTGGAAACTCAGCACCTCCTCTGTGAATTCAGTGAATCAAGCTCTCATAGATAAGGCCAATGCTGCTACTAACACTACACACACACAATACATGAACACACATGATCTGCACTGCACAGCTCACACACAAATAAGGGACTTGGAAAAAAAGGGTTTGAGAACCGCAAGCAAAGCAGATGTTTTATTGTTGAAGAATTTGTATTAGGACAGATTACTATAGAAGTGAGTCTTTGTAGAATACATGTAAGGCCAGGGAAGACACACCCATTCACTATGGAAAATTTCTGAGTCTCTATCAAAAGCTGAAAAAGAGAAGTGGGACGATTTAGGAAAGTGGACACTAAAATGTGTGAAAACTGGTGATTGGAAACCCAGTTCAGATCCCACGGTGTTGTACAGTGAATAAACTAAAGCCTATTGTAATGTCTTCGAGCTGTATAGCCTTGGCTGACAGAATAATAATTTGAGATAACGCCACAAGCAAACACAGATGTGCTAAAAGCAATGGCAGTTACCACGCATTTCTGTAGATGATCCCCATTAAAACGCAGTTCTTAAGGAACTCTGAGCAAACATGATGTGGGATTGTGCACCGGTGCAAGTAGAACCCCAAATTTGATTACAGGCCTTGTAAAGTGCAGTATCCTTAATTTTGGTTTGCATTATATATTAATGGAAAATCACATTGTGAATATACAACCATTTATAATAAAGCTTGAAAGTTGCAAAATAGCAAAATTATAAAATAGCAGGTGAAATTCCTATGACAGCTGATATCAGAACAAGCTAAAAGTATAGAAGAAAACAGAGTTGCAGATATACAAAACAATCCAAAGCCTAAAATAAAGAAACAACTAATGTCATGTTTAGGCATGTGTTCTTATTGTAGGACATAATACATAATTATGCAGTCCTCAAGGCTCCCTTGAGTGCAATAGCTCATGGGAAGGGTCTATACAGGCCCACAGTGCACTTAGTAGGACATCTGAAAAAGAAAAGGCCTTTGTCAGAGGTGAAACTAGCCTTACAATCCACACCCAGATTAGATACACCAGGTCCAAACTAAGTTATTCACACATAGTAGATGGGGAAAAAGGGGGTGTATGACATCAGTATTATGGAAAAATCATTAAGGAAAATAAAGACCAGTAGACTATTTTTTTAACTAAACTGGATGCAGTGGGACTGCCTAAGTATTTAAGATCTGTAGGAACAGCTAAAAAGCAATCAATGCTTCAATGTACATCAATGACATTGTAGAATACAGCTAAATTACCCTATTCACACTATTTTATTTGAACTGCCAAATGTTGTACGACACAGTATTGTACTAAACTCTGCAACTCTTCTTTCAAAGAAGTTGATGGAGAACATCACAACCGTGTAACAGTTGTAAATCAAATTTGCAGGTCTGATTTGCAGGAGACACCATCATTGAATCCAGACCTTGAGCTGTTTTTAAATGGATCAGCCTTCAGAAACTAGAAAACAGGCCGTAGCTGTTTAAGATATGCAGCAGTCGCACAATATGAAATAGTGAAAGCTTAATCATTACCAGGAAACCTCTCTGAGGTAAATCAAACAAGAATTAACACATTCATTGCACAGCCTCCTCCTAAATTAAACTACACACACTGTTTTGTAGGAACAGGAAACATACCATTAGGTAATATCGCCAGCCAGAGATGCACTCACTTATATTACCCATATTCGGATGACAGGACCTGCCCATAGGCAGAGTGTTCCCTTACTCATCCATCTGACACTGGCACACTACTCGGGGCTGATGATTGGTACTGGGTCTGTGGTCAAAACCTGTATTTGGCCTTACCCCATAACTGGAAAGGAGTATGTACTTTAACAAGGTTTAAGTACCCTGGTGTGGTCATACTTCACTCACACTCACCAATAAAGCGACCCAAAAGTGATGTTTCTGATGATGATTTTCCCCTGTCAGAGCATAGACTAAAAAGTAAATTCTTTGATTCCTTCTTCCCACAATATGGGATGACTCAGGTATGGAATCAACTAGAAGTCACACATTATCGGCTTGCCACTTATATTAACTCCACTAATTGGGCAGCCGAAGGTATCAAACAAGAACTTGCTGCCCTTAAATTGACTACAACACAAAATAGAATGGCCTTAGATATTCTATTAGCTAAAGAGGGAGGGGTATGTGCCATGATAGATCGACGTTGCACCTTCATTCCCTCTAATGATGACGACCATGGGTCTATCTCTGATGCACTACATGATATCGCGTGGCGGCTGGACGTGTTTTTACATCAATGAAAGGTGGTGTTCTGATGTAACTGTGTTAAAGAAGATGTGCTGTCCAGATCTTGAAACACTCTTTGTTAACTGCAAATTGTTCTATTCGACGCGGGAGTTTTGCTCGTTCATCATGGTGAGTGTTTACATCCCTCCGCAAGCGCACGTGAGCTCGCGTGGCCAAATACACACTGGAAAAGGAGATCAGAGTGGCAAAGAGGAATTATTCCGAAAAACTATGGATTCAGGTTTCCTCTAATGACTCAGCTTCAGTGTGGAAAGGTCTGAAAGCCATCACCAACTACACGACACCATCCCCCCCGTTCTGTGGTGAATCAACAACTGGCAGACGACCTGAATGAGTTCTACTGCAGGATTGAAAAAGCCCAATTCTCACCATCTGTAACCCCCTACGCACCCACTCCTACAATTGTGTCAGGTCTTCAGGAAGATCAAGAAGGCCCAGACGGCGTTTCACCAGCCTGTCTGAAAGCCTGTGCTGATCAGCTGGCCCCCATCTTCACACAGATCTTCAACGCATCACTGGAGCTTGTGAAGTCCCCTCATGCTTCAAAAACTCCACTATCATTCCCGTCCTAAAGAAATCCAAAATTACTGGACTTAATGACTACAGACCTTTGGCTCTAACATCTGTGGCCATGATATCATTTGAAAGACTGGTTTTGGCTTACCTGAAGGACATCACTGGACCCTTACTGGACCCTCTGCAGTTTGCCTACAGAGCAAACAGGTCTGTGAATGATGCAGTCAATATGGGACTGCATTATGTTCTGCAGCATCTGGACAGACCAGGGACTTATGTGAGGATCCTGTTTGTGGACTTTAGCTCTGCCTTTAACACCATCATCCCATCACTCCTTCAGCCCAAATTAACCCAGCTCTCTGTGCCCTCCTCTGTCTGTATGTGGATCACCAGCTTTCTGACAGACAGGCATCAGCTAGTGCGACTGGGGAAACTCAAAACCCGCACCATCAGCACTGGCGCCCCCCAGGGCTGTGTCCTCTCCCCACTGCTCCACTCCCTGTACACGAATGACTGCGCCTCTAATGACCCCTCTGTCAAGCTCCTGAAGTTTGCAGATGACACCACACTGATCGGCCTCATCCAGGACGGTGACGAATCTGCTTACAGACTGGAGGTTGAACAGCTGGCTGTCTGGTGCAGTCTTAACAACCTGGAGCTGAACAAACTCAAGACAGTGAGATGAAAGTGAACTTCAGGAGAAACCCCCCTGCTCTCCCCCCACTTACCATCATGGATCATGGATCCCCCCACATACCATCATCCAGAGCAGTGGAGTCATTCAGATTCCTGGGAACCACAATCTCCCAGGGCCTGAAGTGGGACATTCACATTGACTCCATTGTGAAAAAGGCCCAGCAGAGGTTGTACTTCCTTCACCAGCTGAGGAAGTTCAACCTCTTCTGAAACAGTTCTACACTGCAATCATTGAATCCATCCTCTGCACTTCAGTGGCTGTTTGGTTCAGCTCAGCCACCAAATTTGACCTCTGCTGCAAAGTGAACCATTGAACCATTGACTGCTGAGTGAACCATTGGCACAACTCTCCCCACTCTACAAGATCTGTACTTCTCCAGAGTAATCAAAAAGGCAAAGTCAATCACTCTGGACCCCTCACATCCAGCAGACTCACTCTTTAAACTGTTGCCATCTGGTCGACGCTACAGAGCCCTGAGAACCAGAACGACCAGACATAGGAACAGATTCTTCCCTCAGGCAATCCATCTGATGAACACTTAACACACATGGAACAGACAACACTTCATTGCACATTTCAAACTTGCACATTTTGTACTATGTATACTTCAATTGCACATTTCATACTTGCACATTTGTACATACAAATTTTCTATACTGTTTACTTCAATTGCACATTTCCCAATTGCACATTTGTACATACAAATTGTATATATAGTATACTTCAATTGCACATTTTCATGTTTGCACATTTGTACATACAAATTGCCTATATTCATCCATCCATCCATTTTCTTCCGCTTATCCGGAACCGGGTTGCGGGGGCAGCAGTCTAAGCAGGGACGCCCAGACTTCAGTCTCCCCAGACACTTCCTCCAGCTTTTCCGGGGGAATACCGAGGCGTTCCCAGGCCAGCCGAGAGACATAGTCCCTCCAGCGTGTCCTAGGTCTTCCCCGGGGCCTCCTCCCGGTTGGACATGCCTGGAACACCTCCCCAGGGAGGTGTCCAGGAGGCATCTGGAACAGATGCCCGAGCCACCTCAGCTGACTCCTCTCGATGTGGAGGAGCAGGGACTCTACTCTGAGCTCCTCACCCTATCTCTAAGGGAGCGCCCAGCCACCCAAGGAGGAAACTCATTTTGGCCGCCTGTATCGGGGATCTTGTCCTTTCGGTCATGACCCAAAGCTCATGACCATAGATTGGAGTAGGAATGTAGATCGACTGGTAAATAGAGAGCTGTGATCAGGAGACAAGATTGTGATAAGCTTGATCAGGAGACAAGCATGCAGTGATTTTGAGCCAATGATTGATGATGTTTTGCTTTTACATATCTTCTTTACTTGAGTTCTGTCTATAAAATCTTGATATAATCAATGATTGTGGCCCTTCATCTCTCATGCTATATGCGGAGTGTATAATAAATTGTGAAACCTTTTTTACTTTTGCCTGTGTCTACCAGTGTTATACTTTATACTTTAAATCTCTCAAACCTCAAAACTTCCACGACAATATTCAGTCTGTTCTTTGACTGACAAATTAAGCATTAAGCTTAATCTATTCAGTTCTTCAAGCTCAACAAGGGCAATTTTAAGTCTGTTTAAAGATCGAGTCATAACTATTTGTACTGATTTACAATATGCTTTTGGTGTACAGATGTGGCCTTTTAAAAAGACCGCCGGCATTCTGCGAGACTCTATCGAAGGGGGGTCAAATTGTTCAGCGCAGGAAATACAAAACCTGTAGAGGGCAGTCGGGTTTCATGTAGGCTGACGAGTCGACAATATTATTTTCTTTTGCCGGTTACATAAACAGTCACATCTGCAACTATCTCCGCTGTCACGGCTGGCTTTTTGGTACCGCTCAATGCAACTTTGGATTACCTCAGGTGTGTTATGTGTGGTGTGTTACGAAAAAAATGCTTCTGTTGGTTTGTTGATGGTAAACATCATTGTTGATGGGGTTATTAGCGATAGTTTATCAGTATTGCAGCAAATAGTTTGTTTTGTATTTCCAAATCGCTTTTAAATATGAATAAAGAGTGTTATTTGGTGTAATTAGTGGTTTGTTTTTTATATATTATGGTGTAGTAGAGGATATGGCAAACAGCTCATCCTGAATGAAATCCCTCATTCCATATCTAAAGCATTTTGAGCGCAATATAAATGTATCATATTGTTATTCTTATTATATATGAATAATAAGCTAATTGATTTAATTTAATTAGCTACATTTAAACAAAACATTTGTTAAAAAAATGTTTTTTATAATTTTTTGTTTAAATGTAGCTAAAATAAATTGATTGCGACCACTTACCTTAAATAAATTTAGTAAATTGAATGAATAATTTTTTTCAGTGTGTGTTGTAAGATCTGTAAAGTGTTATCAGTCAATACATATCTGTTTTAGTTTTCTATATCGTGTTTAAGTCATTATTTATATATTTTATAAAATACAATGTTATCTAAATCCAATATGTGATGCTGAGGTATTTCTTTTATTAAAAATAAGCTCCAGTTCATGTTCTCTAAACAATAAACACTGTTTAACACATGACTTTTAATCTGATTATTTGCATTGAGCATATCGCAATATAGAGGTTGTTCTTATGTAGTTATGTACTAATTTAGCATTTTCTATCTGATTATTTGCCATTGAGGCATATCACAATAGAGAGATTAGCAACCTGCGCGGCACAGATCGATTGACACATGAGATCAATGTAACGCGAGAGTGATAAGCTTTGGAATGGCTCTAGCGGAACTTTGATGTCATAGATTGATTTGTCTGCGCAGTGCTGCATGCAGTAAAATACATGTAAACAATACGCCTGTTTCATTACGTTCAGGCCGAATACAGATGCCCCTACACGGTTCTAGACCTTTTTTAGGGTGGCTTCAGCTCCCCTGTGTGTGATCTCAGCCACCCTAAAACTATAAGGATAATTTTTACTTTCATAAATAAACAATAAAAATTACGTTAAAATGCAGGACATGTCTTCGATGGGAAAGAAAATTATTTATCAGTTTGATCCAAGAGCGATTTTTTTTACTTTGCTTTTACGCGCGTGCGTTGTAGTCTTTCAAAAGTGCGTCTTCAGCTGTCTGCTTTATTTGAACGGAGAAGTACAGGTACGCGCAGCGTGCACGCGCAGTCAGAGCTGGAGGCGTTTATCTATAACGTTAATCGGCGGCAAAGACGCAAAGATGCAAAGACGGCAACCAAAAGCAGTGAAATTTCACTATTCTTATTACCAGAGTTGTCATATAATATATAATATAAAACTCTTCTTTTAAATTCTCTCTGAGGGCTAAAACCCCCTAAAGATGAAATCCTAGAACCGCCCCTGCCCTACACTCGTAATATATTCATTTATATAAAAAAAAGGCATCACCCTCATGTCCATGTGTGCACGTTTAAATGCTATTTACTGCATAACTTATAAACATTCATCTGAAATACCCTATAACATAAAAAATGGGTCGATGTTGCATAACTTAATTTGACATATGTTGATCTAACCAACTTAAATTTACAGCAATAAGTGGAAAGTTCCTGATATCAAAAATATGGTTACTACTAGAAATCACACTCTTAATATTTACATTTTAAGTATTGAAAACTGAATACTTGATATCAAAAATCCATATCATGTGAATGTATAAAAGCTAAAATGCTTTTATAGTATGCATTAGAGCAATACTTGATCCCTGATGGTTATTATTTACTGAGGAATGTGCATTCATATTGACCTGGCATTATGCTCATTCCAATGTAAATCCATTGGTTTCCATATTGCATTAACGTTGTTGTAACCTTGAGAGACTTTAAACATTGTCATTTAGGAGTGCTATCACGCTACTTTTTGTACTGGTCCACTTTTTTTTTCACTTTTCATGGCCAGATGGATAACTCCACTTCATATTGTCATCTACACAGCAGGGGCGATTCTAGGGTCAGAGCATTAGGGGTGCTGAGCTCCTTTTCAGGGGTGCTGAAGCTAAGGTTATGATCAAAAGGCACACCGAGGCGTGTCATTTTAAATGTCTTTATTATTCATTCATTCATTCATTTTCTACCGCTTATCCGAACTACCTCGGGTCACGGGGAGCCTGTGCCTATCTCAGGCGTCATCGGGCATCAAGGCAGGATACACCCTGGACGGAGTGCCAACCCATCGCAGGGCACACACACACTCTCATTCACTCACACAATCACACACTAGGGACAATTTTCCAGAGATGCCAATCAACCTACCATGCATGTCTTTGGACCGGGGAGGAAACCGGAGCTGTCTTTATTATTATTATTATTATTATTATTATTATTATTATTATTATTATTTTTATTATTATTATTGGGCTTTTAACTTTTTATTAAATGACAAATTCCTTTCACAAGATCATTATGGACTGTCTCTCACCTGATTCTGTCTTTTTTCTTTTAAAGAACTGTCGTATGTCTGTTGCTCACTGGCAGGCCACACACACAGACACACACACACACACAGAGAGAAAGAGAGAGAGAGAGAGAGAGAGAGAGTAATGCTAGGAGTTCAGGAGTTAAGCCTGGTTCAGGTTAAATCCTCTGTGTGTGAGGAATGAATAAATACAGCAAAGTGAGTGTTTTCACACATACTGGTGGTATACAGTGATATTTCGTTTATTTTCACTCTGGTCCAAACGCCGGCTTCCATGTTTCCAAAAGACGCACGTGACGTCATGTTTACATGACTCCCGATTGTTAAAATGAGTATCAAATTAACGATAAACTTTACCAACAGAGACACACGTACACACTACACAGGTACGCAGTTTATTTGTCGCGCTGCTGTTTTTGTTTCACGCTCTAGCAGTTAATAAACAGAACTGCATGCGTCTTTCCGGCGCTACTTCTCTCCGTTTATGACTATGGACGAGTCACTCACGTCCTGTGCTACTCCACAGTGGCGGCAACCCGTTGGACTAAAATATTAATAAAAATAATAAACATTTTAGGGGTGCTGAGCTCCTTTTTAGCCTCGCCCATGCTACACAGTAAACATTAACACACGCTGTAAAACGAGGCAGGGGAGGCGGGGCCTTCGTAATTTGCGGGGCCCTACGCAACTTGCGTATAGGGCCGATCGGCTCTGAATGGGTCGATATTGCATATAAGTTGCATACTTAACCCTCCTGCAGAATCTAGCCATGGGGGTCACAGTCCAGTGACTTCTGTGCCGGTCCCAAGCCCGGATAAATAGAGAGGGTTGCGTCAGGAAGGGCATCGGCATAAAACATTGCCAAATCTAACCATGCGAATTGTCAGTAAGAATTTCATACCGGATCGGTCGAGGCCCGGGTTAACAACAACCGCCATCGGCGCCGTTGACCTACAGGGCGCCGGTGGAAATTGGGCTACTGTTGGTCGAAGAAGTAGAGGAGGGAGGAGAGTGCACAGACAGAGAGAGAAGAGGAAAGGTAAGAGTGTAGGACTGAGAATAGGGACTCTGAATGTTGGTACTATGACAGGGAAAGGTAGAGAGCTGGCTGATATGATGGAGAGAAGGAAGGTGGATATACTGTGTGTACAGGAGACCAAGTGGAAGGGTAGCAAGGCTCGTAGTATAGGAGCAGGATTCAAGCTGTTTTATTATGGTGTGGATAGTAAGAGAAATGGGGTAGGTGTGGTCCTGAAGGAGGAGTTTGTGAGGAATGTTCTGGAGGTGAAGAGAGTGTCAGACAGGGTGTTGAGTCTGAAGTTAGAGATTGAAGGGGTGAGGTTGAATGTTGTTAGTGGTTATGCCCCGCAGGTAGGTTGTGAGTTAGAGGAGAAAGAGAGATTCTGGTGTGAATTCGATGAGGTGATTGAGAGTATTCCCAAGGGTGAGAGAGTGGTGATAGGAGCGGATTTTAATGGACATGTTGGTGAGGGGAACACAGGTGATGAGGAGGTGATGGGCAAGTTTGGAGTTAAGGAAAGGAACCTTGAAGGACAGATGGTAGTAGACTTTGCTAAGAGGATGGACATGGCTGTGGTTAACACTTATTTTCAGAAGAGGGAGGAACATAGAGTGACTTACAAGAGTGGAGGTAGGAGAACACAGGTAGACTACATCCTTTGTAGAAGAGGCAATCTGAAAGAGATTAGTGACTGTAAAGTGGTAGTGGGAGAGAGTGTAGCCAGACAGCATAGGATGGTGGTGTGTAGGATGACTCTGATGGTCTGTAAGAGGAAGAGGTCAAAGATAGAGAAGAAAACTAAGTGGTGGAAGCTGAAAAAGGAGGAATGTTGTGAGGATTTTAGACAGAAGTTGAGGCAGGCTCTGGGTGGTCAGGTAGTGCTGCCAGATGACTGGGAAACTACAGCAGAAGTGATCAGGGAGACAGGGAGAAAGGTGCTGGGTGTGTCATCTGGAAGGAGGAAAGACGATAAGGAGACTTGGTGGTGGAATGAGGAAGTTCAGGATAGTATCCAGAGGAAGAGATTAGCCAAGAAGAAGTTTGATATGGACAGGACTGAAGAGAATAGACACGAATACAAGGAGTTACAGCACAGAGTGAAGAGGGAGGTGTCTAAGGCCAAGCAGAAGGCATATGACGAGTTGTACACTAGGTTAGACACTAGAGAAGGAGAGAAGGACTTGTACAGGTTAACTAGACAGAGGGATCGGGATGGGAAGGATGTGCAGCAAGTTAGAATTATTAAGGATAGAGATGGAAGAGTGCTCACAAGTGAGGAGAGTGTACAGAGGAGATGGAAGGAATACTTTGAGGAGCTGATGAATGAGGAAAATCAGAGGGAAAAAAGAGTAGAAGGGGTGAACTCTGTGGAACAGGAAGTAGATAAGATTAGAAAGGATGAAGTCAGGAAGGCTTTGAAGAGGATGAAAAGTGGAAAGGCAGTTGGTCCTGACGACATCCCGGTAGAGGTCTGGAAGTGTCTTGGAGAGGCAGCAGTGAAATTTTTAACTAGTTTGTTCAACAGGGTTTTAGAAAGTGAGAGGATGCCTGAGGAATGGAGAAGGAGTGTGTTAGTGCCGATCTTTAAGAATAAGGGTGACGTGCAGAGTTGCAGCAACTATAGGGGGATAAAGTTGATGAGCCATACAATGAAGTTGTGGGAAAGAGTAGTGGAAGCTAGGTTAAGGAAGGTGGTGGAAATTTGTGAGCAGCAGTATGGCTTCATGCCCAGAAAGAGCACAACAGATGCAATTTTTGCTCTGAGAATGTTGATGGAGAAGTATAGGGATGGTCAGAGGGAGTTGCACTGTGTGTTTGTAGACTTAGAGAAAGCGTATGACAGGGTGCCAAGAGAAGAGTTGTGGTACTGTATGAGGAAGTCAGGAGTAGCAGAGAAGTATGTCAGAGTGGTGCAGGACATGTATGAGAGGAGCAGGACAGTGGTGAGGTGTGCTGTAGGTCAGACAGAGGAGTTCACAGTGGAGGTGGGACTGCATCAGGGATCGGCTCTGAGCCCCTTCCTGTTTGCTATAGTGATGGACCAGTTGTCAGAGGAGGTCAGACAGGAGTCTCCTTGGACGATGATGTTTGCAGATGACATTGTGATCTGTAGTGAGAACAGGGAGCAGGTGGAGGAAAACCTGGAGAGGTGGAGGTTTGCGCTGGAGAGAAGAGGAATGAAAGTCAGTCGTAGTAAGACTGAGTACATGTGTGTGAATGAAAGGGAGGGAAGTGGAACAGTAAGGTTACAGGGTGAAGAGGTGAAGAAGGTACAGGAGTTTAAGTACTTGGGGTCAACAGTCCAGAGTAATGGAGAGAGTGGGAAAGAAGTAAAGAAGCGAGTGCAGGCAGGTTGGAGTGGGTGGAGAAAGGTGTCAGGAGTTCTGTGTGATAGGAAAATATCAGCAAGAATCAAGGGGAAGGTGTACAGGACAGTGGTGAGACCGGCCATGCTGTATGGTTTAGAGACAGTGTCACTGAAGAAGAGACAGGAGTCGGAGCTAGAGGTAGCCGAACTGAAGATGTTGAGGTTTTCTTTGGGAGTGACAAGATTGGACAGGATTAGGAACGAGTACATCAGAGGGACAGCCCATGTTGGACGTTTGGGGGACAAAGTTAGGGAGGCAAGATTAAGATGGTTTGGACATGTTCAGAGGAGGGAGAGTGAGTATATTGGTAGGAGAATGTTGGACATGGAGCTGCCAGGCAGGAGGCAAAGAGGAAGGCAAAAGAGGAGGTATATGGATGTAATTAATGAGGATTTGAAGCTAGTGGGTGCAAGTGTTGAGGATGCAGAAGATAGGGTTAGGTGGAGAGAGATGATTCGCTGTGGCGACCCCTGAAGGGAAAAGCCGAAAGAAGAAGAAGAAGAACCCTCCTGCAGACCTCGTCTGAATTCCTATACAAATTAGGAGCGCTGAGTCAACTTGACCTTGTCTGTTTTGACTGCTTATAAAAAATGAAGTATATCCATATGATAGCCTTTTTTTCACCTTTTTTGTCTAACTTGTTTACAACATATTAACATATATTTTGCAATAAAAATTGTAATATTTGGTATAATAAACCTCATTAATATGCAAAAATTCCTCATTTTCTAGTAAAAAAAACCCCCAGAAATTTTGAATTATTTTCAGTAGAGGCACAAAAGTTAATGCATAATTACAGGCTGGTATATTTCAAAGCCAGGAGATTGTTTTGAAACCATTTTGACCATTTTTAATGTCAGTAAATAATAAATAATAATAATAATAATAATAATAATAATAATAATAACAAATTGAATAACATGGTTTAGGCTTGTTAAGTACAAATTTACAGAACATCGATCAATACAGAACACAGCAGTGTCTTAATGAAATTAAAATTAGCCAGTTTTTGTGCACCTGTAAATGTACAAAACGAATGCAATACAGAAGGCAATGCAAATAAATGATTTTAGAGATATTTCTATAAATATCTCTAAAATAAATGATTAAAGTAACTTAATAAAATCTCTTAATGTCACTTATGTTATGTTATGCCTAACTTGAACTGTGATTTCCTTTATATTTTACATTGCTATTATTTGAGTAAATGTAGGCAACATATAATAATAATAAGAAGAAGAACAAATGTTAATTTAAAAAATCCCATATCCAACGGTGTTTCATACGTCTTTATAATTATATTTTATTGTGGATGTTTTCTCACAATTCTGATGTAATGTGAAGTAAAATAAAAAATCTAATTTTTTAAAATGTAAATTAATAATATAAACATATTATACAATCTTAAAAAACTTTTGAGTGTTTAAGAGAAACAGGGTTCTTATGCGCCACCTGGTGGATATTCTGTGAAGCGAAACACATTAAGGTGACTGCTAAGATAGTCCCCCCGAACAGAAGTGCGGGAAGCCGCGGCAAACTGCGGCAAGAATTGCAGAATGCCGCGGGAAAAGACGTTCGTTCTTAAAGGCCACATCTGTAGCTCACATTTTAGTATCATGGTAAATATTTTTTTTTAATTTTGCACATGGTTTTAAATCTGCTGATTCTAAGCCCATGTCACATGCTAAACTGGTTTCTGATCTTTTTGAAGCCTCAGTGCTACCTAAATATCAAGCTGTCATTAAGGTCAAAGGTCACAAACCAGGTGATCCTGAAAAAGCATATGGTAACACTCTAGTTGATGGAGCAGACAAATGGGCTGCCAAAAATTGCACACCTTTGCCATTTGTGCACAAAAACAGCCACAGTCTGTTTGTCTATTTACACACACTTTGACTCCACTAGATTTTGACAACACTCTTCTCCAAACACAGGCTATGAAACAAGACCTTTGTTTTGGTCTTCTGAGATCTGTTTATCCTAATACAAGGACAGAATGATTCTCTGTCCTCAAGGCCACATTGCACTCCACTGCTCTATCTTTACATTTCCCTTGCATCACTTTCATGATAATTCAAATGCCACATGATGAGAGGTGATTAAGAACATAAACAAACATTTGACGTTTTTCCAACCACTTGGACTAAAGCTAATCCTGGTGTTTCCTATTCAGATAACCTGGAGTTGATTGTCAGTGATTTCACTCAAGCAATAAATGAAAAATTGAACAGTGTGCATGCTAAAGTCTCTGCTTCTGTCATTCTACTCACGTAGCAACCAACTAATTTTCACATACACATATAGGAAGCTATGTATTAGCTTTTACACGTCTGGTAGTCTGACGAGGACCAGATCATTCCTAGACACTGATTATATTAACTAGACTAACAGCCATTACTTGAGTAAATAATGGTTCACCAATAACCAAGCACTCACAATGATTCAGTGAAACTTGTTTGTTTGTTTGTTTGTTTCTTTTTATTTTTTGAGTGTATGTGCTAAATTCTTCCCTAATTTAAAGTCCTTTGTGTGACTACACCACATCTGATATGCCAAAAGGTTTTTATTAAAACGACCGGCAGATGTTAGTGAGGAAACAGTGACAAAAAAGGCAAAAACAAGTGAAGAGAAAAGCGATGAAGAAAATTAAGCAAAATTAATGTAAAGAAAACAGAAATCGTAGCATTTAAGTTCAGTTAAGAGAATTTCAGTTAATTTCGTTAATTTTAGTGAAGTTTAGTTAAGTTCCATTTAATTGTAAAGTAGCATTAAGAGTGTACAGTAGCGAGTAAGTGAACGAAAGTGAAAGTGTAATTCCTCCTAACGCCTGTTTAATCCTCCCTCGACCTCCGTGCGCATCTTCCGTAAAGTAAAACCAGTTTATTTTTTTTAACATTCTCTTTTATTACAGTATGTTTTTATACAATATTTGTCATTTATAAATACAGGTACTGTACATTTTTCATATTCAAAACACATAATTAAAACAACTGGAGTGGAATTTTGCGAGCTGGAACGGATTAATGGGATTTCAATTAATTTAAATGGGGAAAATTGCTTTGAGAAACGAGCAATTTGAGATACGAGCAAGGTCACGGAACGAATTAAACTCGTATCTCGAGGTATTACTGTAATTTAAAAAGTGTAATGAATTGAAAAATAAAAACTGGTAAAAAATGTATACCAAAACAGGCGTGGTAACAAATCATATTTTCATAAGCTTAAATTACAATCAAACTGTTCTTAATAAAGTGTGTTGTGTGTTGTGTATTCATTGTGTATTGTGTTGTGTGTATTGTAGGACTGTCTTCTGTTGTAGCGCCTCCTTAAACCAGCACAGCAGCCACACAGCAGACACTGAGATACAGAGATAAGGGGGTAAATGAAAAAAGGGGAATACAGGAGAGATTTTGATTCATTCTTCATGAATTGATGTACAGTTAAATGAAAATGGTTTAAATTTTAGAAATGACTATATTAGTCGGTGTATGTACCTATAATTAAATTACATGAAACTACATATAAGAAGTATAGAAGTATATATACACATATGTATATGTATATGTATATATATATATATATATATATATATATATATATATATATATATATATATATATATATCCTAAATTTAGTGTTTATAAGAGATCTTGGTGACACTTACACAGAGTAGAATCCAGCAGGGTATGAGAATAATGACTATACTGCAGGGGATAATGATGCCCAGGATCCATGCAGAATTTCCACCAGTGGTGGTGTTCTGTGCTTGGACTGTGGGCCTCAGGACTACGTGGACAGGGGGGTCTGTTTGAGCAGCAGGAGTAGTGAGGGTCGACAGACCGCTAATGTTGAGTACTGCATCTAGAAATCCACTTGGTGTCCACTTGGTGTCACCTTCCACAAAGACGTATACTGAATTAGCCTCAATTTCTGTACCATTATACCTGAAGAAAAAGAAACCCATTCTGATTTGTGTCTCAAATGTCCAAATGTCCCAATCAGTTCTAAATAAATTAACTCTGGTGTCCTGTGCAATGTGGCTTTAGCAGTCAAAACGTACTGGCTGATTTACTGAAGTGTTTAAAATTTACACCTCTACACTGACTTCCACTGATAAAGCACCTCCGATGTACCTTTCGATGATCTTCGAGAAAAACTTTAACATGTCCTTTCTGACAGTGCCTTGAGGGCACTGTGACTCATGCATCTGACTCATCTGCCTTGACTTGACTCATCTATGATTCTACAAACCAGTTTACAATTACAAGGATGACCCAAACATCTACCTCCTAGTGTATTCCAGCTGTCATGGTGAAAATGTTGTAATTCAAATAATACAGTAATTGAAATAGTTGCCAGTGTTTGCAGTGCTGATATCTGAGTACACAGATCAGAGATAAAAGATCTTTTTTTTTTTTTATCTTGGGCAGTATTATTCCCAGGTGCCATTCCTGCATCTTGCAATATAATCAGAAACCATGTAAAAATAGAATCAGGCAATTATTTGAATTTATTTTCTCACTAATACCACTGCTGAAACCATGAAATCCTTAAATCCATGATCCTCAAATCCATACTCAATTCAAACTGCTTGTAAGAAATCCTCTAAAACCTTACACAGTTTTAACACAGCTTCATGTAATGGGTCCAGCACATAATAATTTCCTAAAGCAGTATTATAGAGGTAACTTAAAGACAATGTTCACAATGAATAATTCTGGTTCAAAAATAAGGTAGTTGTAAAAAAAAAAAAAAAAAGTTACTTACGTGTAGTTTGCTTGTGGGAAGACAAAAGGAGTAGCATTTTTATCACTCAAAATATTGTTCAGCTAAAAACGTAAAATGGGGTCATAAAATGAACATGGTCAAAGTCAATTTTATTTTACTGTACAATGTAATTTTGGGACAAAGAAAAATGGCCTACACATACCAAGCTGTTGATTGTGTTTTGGATTAAATTATTTGTCTCATTTCTCAGCTGAATATCCTGGTAGATGGTTACATTGGTAATTTCAAATGCAAAGCTAATGATGTATGAGTTGTTGTCAATTTCTGAAAGCAAAATAATCCATGATAAAAATCCATGACTTCTGATTTTGTATTAAATATTTTAGAAATATTATGTTTGGGAAGATTACCCAATGGGCTTTCATAGAAAACTAATTATAGAAAATAGAATACAGTACATTTTTACTTCAATTTAAATACAAATTAATTAAAAGGAGACTCACTCTGATAGGTTATATTCTGAATGCTCACAGGATCATTCAGTTTCGGTTCTAAGATGTGTCGCACTGTTCTGACATTTGAGGCCAAAAAAGCATTAGCAGCACTGAGAACATCAGCCTCACTGGGCACTCTGGACAAGTTCTTAAATACTAGACGAATGTATATCAGGACATTCCCCAACCTGATGAAACAGAAAAAATGTAATAATACACGAAGATTGGAAAGAACATAAAAACAGTAGTTAAAACACACAATAAAATAATCCTCACTTATAAGAAAATAAGCAGGGGGCTAACATGAATTGTGAAAGGACACTGATTAAAATTAATACCAGGACACTTACATAGGTGTGCTTTGTGCTTTAAGCTCATTCAGGAAAGATGCTGGTATTTTAGTGTCTCCATCTTGGAAGTGATATGTCATGTCACTATTAACCTGGTTTCCTGAACTCCTATTAGCAGTAGAAGACAAAAGTCACAATACAATTGACTTTACAATAAGAATTAACACACTGTTCTGTAAGAGTGGAAAGAACACTGCTGTGATCTTACGTGAAGAGAGAGCTCTGGGGTTCGAACGGTTTGGCAGCAGGTTCATTTAGAAGTGTGTTTGACTGGAGAAGGAAAGATAATTTATCATTTTTTATGTGTCATCAGAGAAGATACCTTTGTACTGTTTCTGTAACCATGTATTGTTTTAGATGATTTTTTTTTTCCTTTTTTTTTCAAGTGAATATACAGACATGATCTAACCATCCCTTCATTCCCTAAACTGCTTGATCCAGCACCAGAGTGAGCAGAGAGACCAACACCTCCCTGTCTCTTTCATACATCATACATTTTAAACACAGAAAGGTTAGAGTCACTACCTGTACTTCTCCCACTGACCACAGGAGTCACTGTCACCTGAGATCTGAACTGCTTTGCATCCCTGAGGGAATTCACTTAATTTATGTCCCTACTTATGGAATATGTTTAACGTCTGCTATTGCAAAGTCTTTCTAATGTTTCTGTGAGACATATCTGATGCTTTTAAATTCCCCCATTGCAGTCCTCTATTCGATTATTGTTTATTATCCTGTTGCAGATTTCTGTGCAGTTTTAATTATTGTATCTACATTTTGTTGTATTTTGACCTTTCCCTGATTACTTACCCCACTGTGAGTCTGTACTTCCTTAGTTAACCCTGGGTTGATCTGTTGGCTTTTAGTCTATTTGATTTTTAAACTGTTTTTATTCATCTGTGCAACAGGATCAAACATTATTTCTAGACATATGTCAGAATGTCATTAAGCACATGGTGATGTACACTTACAGCATTGTTGATGATGCTTATCACTGTGTTGTAGGTATCATTCCTGATATCAGGGTTCTGTGACATGCTGATGTTACTGACATTGAATCTGAATTTTACAGCATAGCAAGTGTCTGAAATTTCTGTGGAACAAATCAGATAACTTTGAAATGCTGATAAAGAAGTCATAGAGATGTGACCATGATTTGTGTAGTACATATTTGTGTTATAGGTGAAACAATCATACTCTCATAGGTGAAGTTCAGCACTTTTACAGAGTCAGTGAGGTTTGTGAGTCGAGCACTCAGAAGAGTCTGGATTACACTGAGGACCAAACTCTCACTGGGAACAGGAGAGGAGGAATTGAAGACCATCGTGGTCTGAACCACAGCTGAACCAGATCTGATAAAAATAAAGCATTATGGTGATTATTTTTTACAGTCAGACTGCAAATTTAATTCTCTGTTAAATTCAAATGTTCGAAAGAATATTATTAATTATTTATAAATGAACAGACTTCACAAACAGAGGGTAAGAACACACTGACCAAATGCAAACTTCTGAAATTAATATCAGGACACTTACATAGGTGTGTTTTGTGCTTTAAGCTCATTCAGGAAAGATGCTGGTGTTTTAGTGTCTCCATCTTGGAAGTGGTATGTCATGTCACCATTAACCTGATTTCCTGAACTCCTGTTAGTAGAAGACAAAAGACAGAATGAAAATGACTGTACAATAAGAATTAAAACACAGTAATTTAGGAATGGAAAGAACATTGCGATGATCTTACGTGCATAAAGAGCTGTGGGGTACGAATGGTTCTGCACCAGGTTCATTTAGAAGTGTGTTTGACTGGAGAAGGAAAGATAATTTATCAGTTTTTATGTCATCAGAGAAGATTCCTTTGTACTGTTTCTGTAACTATGTATTGTTTTAGATGAAAATTTTTCCTTTTTTTTTTCAACTGAATATACAGACATGATCTAACCATCCCTTCATTAACTAAACTGCGTGATCCATCACCAGAGTGAGCAGAGAGACCAACACCTCCCTGTCTCTTTCATACACCATACATTTTAAACACAGAAAGGTTAGAGTCACTACCTGTACTTCTCCCACTGACCACAGGAGTCACTGTCACCTGAGTTCTGAACTGCTTTGCACCGATGAGGGAATTCACTTCATTTATGTCCCTACAGTACTTATGGAATATGTTTGACGTCTGCTATTGCAAAGTCTTTCTAATATTTCTGTGAGACATATCTGATGCTTTTAAATTCCCCCATTGCAGTCCTCTTTTCGATTATTGTTTATGATCCTGTTGCAGATTTCTGTGCAGTTTTAATTATTGTATCTACATTTTGTTGTATTTTGACCTTTCCTTGATTTACACCACTGTGATTCTCGTGTCATGGATTTCTGTGCAACAGGATCAAACATTATTTCTAGACATATGTCAGAATGTCATTAAGCACATGGTGATGTACACTTACAGCATTGTTGATGATGCTTATCACTGTGTTGTAGGTATCATTCCTGATATCAGGGTTCTGTGACATGCTGATGTTACTGACATTGAATCTGAATTTTACAGCATAGCAAGTGTCTGAAATTTCTGTGGAACAAATCAGATAACTTTGAAATGCTGATAAAGAAGTCATAGAGATGTGACCATGATTTGTGTAGTACATATTTGTGTTATAGGTGAAACAATCATACTCTCATAGGTGAAGTTCAGCACTTTTACAGAGTCAGTGAGGTTTGTGAGTCGAGCACTCAGAAGAGTCTGGATTACACTGAGGACCAAACTCTCACTGGGAACAGGAGAGGAGGAATTGAAGACCATCGTGGTCTGAACCACAGCTGAACCAGATCTGATAAAAATAAAGCATTATGGTGATTATTTTTTACAGTCAGACTGCAAATTTAATTCTCTGTTAAATTCAAATGTTCGAAAGAATATTATTAATTATTTATAAATGAACAGACTTCACAAACAGAGGGTAAGAACACACTGACCAAATGCAAACTTCTGAAATTAATATCAGGACACTTACATAGGTGTGTTTTGTGCTTTAAGCTCATTCAGGAAAGATGCTGGTGTTTTAGTGTCTCCATCTTGGAAGTGGTATGTCATGTCACCATTAACCTGATTTCCTGAACTCCTGTTAGTAGAAGACAAAAGACAGAATGAAAATGACTGTACAATAAGAATTAAAACACAGTAATTTAGGAATGGAAAGAACATTGCGATGATCTTACGTGCATAAAGAGCTGTGGGGTACGAATGGTTCTGCACCAGGTTCATTTAGAAGTGTGTTTGACTGGAGAAGGAAAGATAATTTATCAGTTTTTATGTCATCAGAGAAGATTCCTTTGTACTGTTTCTGTAACTATGTATTGTTTTAGATGAAAATTTTTCCTTTTTTTTTTCAACTGAATATACAGACATGATCTAACCATCCCTTCATTAACTAAACTGCGTGATCCATCACCAGAGTGAGCAGAGAGACCAACACCTCCCTGTCTCTTTCATACACCATACATTTTAAACACAGAAAGGTTAGAGTCACTACCTGTACTTCTCCCACTGACCACAGGAGTCACTGTCACCTGAGTTCTGAACTGCTTTGCACCGATGAGGGAATTCACTTCATTTATGTCCCTACAGTACTTATGGAATATGTTTGACGTCTGCTATTGCAAAGTCTTTCTAATATTTCTGTGAGACATATCTGATGCTTTTAAATTCCCCCATTGCAGTCCTCTTTTCGATTATTGTTTATGATCCTGTTGCAGATTTCTGTGCAGTTTTAATTATTGTATCTACATTTTGTTGTATTTTGACCTTTCCTTGATTTACACCACTGTGATTCTCGTGTCATGGATTTCTGTGCAACAGGATCAAACATTATTTCTAGACATATGTCAGAATGTCATTAAGCACATGGTGATGTACACTTACAGCATTGTTGATGATGCTTATCACTGTGTTGTAGGTATCATTCCTGATATCAGGGTTCTGTGACATGCTGATGTTACTGACATTGAATCTGAATTTTACAGCATAGCAAGTGTCTGAAATTTCTGTGGAACAAATCAGATAACTTTGAAATGCTGATAAAGAAGTCATAGAGATGTGACCATGATTTGTGTAGTACATATTTGTGTTATAGGTGAAACAATCATACTCTCATAGGTGAAGTTCAGCACTTTTACAGAGTCAGTGAGGTTTGTGAGTCGAGCACTCAGAAGAGTCTGGATTACACTGAGGACCAAACTCTCACTGGGAACAGGAGAGGAGGAATTGAAGACCATCGTGGTCTGAACCACAGCTGAACCAGATCTGATAAAAATAAAGCATTATGGTGATTATTTTTTACAGTCAGACTGCAAATTTAATTCTCTGTTAAATTCAAATGTTCGAAAGAATATTATTAATTATTTATAAATGAACAGACTTCACAAACAGAGGGTAAGAACACACTGACCAAATGCAAACTTCTGAAATTAATATCAGGACACTTACATAGGTGTGTTTTGTGCTTTAAGCTCATTCAGGAAAGATGCTGGTGTTTTAGTGTCTCCATCTTGGAAGTGGTATGTCATGTCACCATTAACCTGATTTCCTGAACTCCTGTTAGTAGAAGACAAAAGACAGAATGAAAATGACTGTACAATAAGAATTAAAACACAGTAATTTAGGAATGGAAAGAACATTGCGATGATCTTACGTGCATAAAGAGCTGTGGGGTACGAATGGTTCTGCACCAGGTTCATTTAGAAGTGTGTTTGACTGGAGAAGGAAAGATAATTTATCAGTTTTTATGTCATCAGAGAAGATTCCTTTGTACTGTTTCTGTAACTATGTATTGTTTTAGATGAAAATTTTTCCTTTTTTTTTTCAACTGAATATACAGACATGATCTAACCATCCCTTCATTAACTAAACTGCGTGATCCATCACCAGAGTGAGCAGAGAGACCAACACCTCCCTGTCTCTTTCATACACCATACATTTTAAACACAGAAAGGTTAGAGTCACTACCTGTACTTCTCCCACTGACCACAGGAGTCACTGTCACCTGAGTTCTGAACTGCTTTGCACCGATGAGGGAATTCACTTCATTTATGTCCCTACAGTACTTATGGAATATGTTTGACGTCTGCTATTGCAAAGTCTTTCTAATATTTCTGTGAGACATATCTGATGCTTTTAAATTCCCCCATTGCAGTCCTCTTTTCGATTATTGTTTATGATCCTGTTGCAGATTTCTGTGCAGTTTTAATTATTGTATCTACATTTTGTTGTATTTTGACCTTTCCTTGATTTACACCACTGTGATTCTCGTGTCATGGATTTCTGTGCAACAGGATCAAACATTATTTCTAGACATATGTCAGAATGTCATTAAGCACATGGTGATGTACACTTACAGCATTGTTGATGATGCTTATCACTGTGTTGTAGGTATCATTCCTGATATCAGGGTTCTGTGACATGCTGATGTTACTGACATTGAATCTGAATTTTACAGCATAGCAAGTGTCTGAAATTTCTGTGGAACAAATCAGATAACTTTGAAATGCTGATAAAGAAGTCATAGAGATGTGACCATGATTTGTGTAGTACATATTTGTGTTATAGGTGAAACAATCATACTCTCATAGGTGAAGTTCAGCACTTTTACAGAGTCAGTGAGGTTTGTGAGTCGAGCACTCAGAAGAGTCTGGATTACACTGAGGACCAAACTCTCACTGGGAACAGGAGAGGAGGAATTGAAGACCATCGTGGTCTGAACCACAGCTGAACCAGATCTGATAAAAATAAAGCATTATGGTGATTATTTTTTACAGTCAGACTGCAAATTTAATTCTCTGTTAAATTCAAATGTTCGAAAGAATATTATTAATTATTTATAAATGAACAGACTTCACAAACAGAGGGTAAGAACACACTGACCAAATGCAAACTTCTGAAATTAATATCAGGACACTTACATAGGTGTGTTTTGTGCTTTAAGCTCATTCAGGAAAGATGCTGGTGTTTTAGTGTCTCCATCTTGGAAGTGGTATGTCATGTCACCATTAACCTGATTTCCTGAACTCCTGTTAGTAGAAGACAAAAGACAGAATGAAAATGACTGTACAATAAGAATTAAAACACAGTAATTTAGGAATGGAAAGAACATTGCGATGATCTTACGTGCATAAAGAGCTGTGGGGTACGAATGGTTCTGCACCAGGTTCATTTAGAAGTGTGTTTGACTGGAGAAGGAAAGATAATTTATCAGTTTTTATGTCATCAGAGAAGATTCCTTTGTACTGTTTCTGTAACTATGTATTGTTTTAGATGAAAATTTTTCCTTTTTTTTTTCAACTGAATATACAGACATGATCTAACCATCCCTTCATTAACTAAACTGCGTGATCCATCACCAGAGTGAGCAGAGAGACCAACACCTCCCTGTCTCTTTCATACACCATACATTTTAAACACAGAAAGGTTAGAGTCACTACCTGTACTTCTCCCACTGACCACAGGAGTCACTGTCACCTGAGTTCTGAACTGCTTTGCACCGATGAGGGAATTCACTTCATTTATGTCCCTACAGTACTTATGGAATATGTTTGACGTCTGCTATTGCAAAGTCTTTCTAATATTTCTGTGAGACATATCTGATGCTTTTAAATTCCCCCATTGCAGTCCTCTTTTCGATTATTGTTTATGATCCTGTTGCAGATTTCTGTGCAGTTTTAATTATTGTATCTACATTTTGTTGTATTTTGACCTTTCCTTGATTTACACCACTGTGATTCTCGTGTCATGGATTTCTGTGCAACAGGATCAAACATTATTTCTAGACATATGTCAGAATGTCATTAAGCACATGGTGATGTACACTTACAGCATTGTTGATGATGCTTATCACTGTGTTGTAGGTATCATTCCTGATATCAGGGTTCTGTGACATGCTGATGTTACTGACATTGAATCTGAATTTTACAGCATAGCAAGTGTCTGAAATTTCTGTGGAACAAATCAGATAACTTTGAAATGCTGATAAAGAAGTCATAGAGATGTGACCATGATTTGTGTAGTACATATTTGTGTTATAGGTGAAACAATCATACTCTCATAGGTGAAGTTCAGCACTTTTACAGAGTCAGTGAGGTTTGTGAGTCGAGCACTCAGAAGAGTCTGGATTACACTGAGGACCAAACTCTCACTGGGAACAGGAGAGGAGGAATTGAAGACCATCGTGGTCTGAACCACAGCTGAACCAGATCTGATAAAAATAAAGCATTATGGTGATTATTTTTTACAGTCAGACTGCAAATTTAATTCTCTGTTAAATTCAAATGTTCGAAAGAATATTATTAATTATTTATAAATGAACAGACTTCACAAACAGAGGGTAAGAACACACTGACCAAATGCAAACTTCTGAAATTAATATCAGGACACTTACATAGGTGTGTTTTGTGCTTTAAGCTCATTCAGGAAAGATGCTGGTGTTTTAGTGTCTCCATCTTGGAAGTGGTATGTCATGTCACCATTAACCTGATTTCCTGAACTCCTGTTAGTAGAAGACAAAAGACAGAATGAAAATGACTGTACAATAAGAATTAAAACACAGTAATTTAGGAATGGAAAGAACATTGCGATGATCTTACGTGCATAAAGAGCTGTGGGGTACGAATGGTTCTGCACCAGGTTCATTTAGAAGTGTGTTTGACTGGAGAAGGAAAGATAATTTATCAGTTTTTATGTCATCAGAGAAGATTCCTTTGTACTGTTTCTGTAACTATGTATTGTTTTAGATGAAAATTTTTCCTTTTTTTTTTCAACTGAATATACAGACATGATCTAACCATCCCTTCATTAACTAAACTGCGTGATCCATCACCAGAGTGAGCAGAGAGACCAACACCTCCCTGTCTCTTTCATACACCATACATTTTAAACACAGAAAGGTTAGAGTCACTACCTGTACTTCTCCCACTGACCACAGGAGTCACTGTCACCTGAGTTCTGAACTGCTTTGCACCGATGAGGGAATTCACTTCATTTATGTCCCTACAGTACTTATGGAATATGTTTGACGTCTGCTATTGCAAAGTCTTTCTAATATTTCTGTGAGACATATCTGATGCTTTTAAATTCCCCCATTGCAGTCCTCTTTTCGATTATTGTTTATGATCCTGTTGCAGATTTCTGTGCAGTTTTAATTATTGTATCTACATTTTGTTGTATTTTGACCTTTCCTTGATTTACACCACTGTGATTCTCGTGTCATGGATTTCTGTGCAACAGGATCAAACATTATTTCTAGACATATGTCAGAATGTCATTAAGCACATGGTGATGTACACTTACAGCATTGTTGATGATGCTTATCACTGTGTTGTAGGTATCATTCCTGATATCAGGGTTCTGTGACATGCTGATGTTACTGACATTGAATCTGAATTTTACAGCATAGCAAGTGTCTGAAATTTCTGTGGAACAAATCAGATAACTTTGAAATGCTGATAAAGAAGTCATAGAGATGTGACCATGATTTGTGTAGTACATATTTGTGTTATAGGTGAAACAATCATACTCTCATAGGTGAAGTTCAGCACTTTTACAGAGTCAGTGAGGTTTGTGAGTCGAGCACTCAGAAGAGTCTGGATTACACTGAGGACCAAACTCTCACTGGGAACAGGAGAGGAGGAATTGAAGACCATCGTGGTCTGAACCACAGCTGAACCAGATCTGATAAAAATAAAGCATTATGGTGATTATTTTTTACAGTCAGACTGCAAATTTAATTCTCTGTTAAATTCAAATGTTCGAAAGAATATTATTAATTATTTATAAATGAACAGACTTCACAAACAGAGGGTAAGAACACACTGACCAAATGCAAACTTCTGAAATTAATATCAGGACACTTACATAGGTGTGTTTTGTGCTTTAAGCTCATTCAGGAAAGATGCTGGTGTTTTAGTGTCTCCATCTTGGAAGTGGTATGTCATGTCACCATTAACCTGATTTCCTGAACTCCTGTTAGTAGAAGACAAAAGACAGAATGAAAATGACTGTACAATAAGAATTAAAACACAGTAATTTAGGAATGGAAAGAACATTGCGATGATCTTACGTGCATAAAGAGCTGTGGGGTACGAATGGTTCTGCACCAGGTTCATTTAGAAGTGTGTTTGACTGGAGAAGGAAAGATAATTTATCAGTTTTTATGTCATCAGAGAAGATTCCTTTGTACTGTTTCTGTAACTATGTATTGTTTTAGATGAAAATTTTTCCTTTTTTTTTTCAACTGAATATACAGACATGATCTAACCATCCCTTCATTAACTAAACTGCGTGATCCATCACCAGAGTGAGCAGAGAGACCAACACCTCCCTGTCTCTTTCATACACCATACATTTTAAACACAGAAAGGTTAGAGTCACTACCTGTACTTCTCCCACTGACCACAGGAGTCACTGTCACCTGAGTTCTGAACTGCTTTGCACCGATGAGGGAATTCACTTCATTTATGTCCCTACAGTACTTATGGAATATGTTTGACGTCTGCTATTGCAAAGTCTTTCTAATATTTCTGTGAGACATATCTGATGCTTTTAAATTCCCCCATTGCAGTCCTCTTTTCGATTATTGTTTATGATCCTGTTGCAGATTTCTGTGCAGTTTTAATTATTGTATCTACATTTTGTTGTATTTTGACCTTTCCTTGATTTACACCACTGTGATTCTCGTGTCATGGATTTCTGTGCAACAGGATCAAACATTATTTCTAGACATATGTCAGAATGTCATTAAGCACATGGTGATGTACACTTACAGCATTGTTGATGATGCTTATCACTGTGTTGTAGGTATCATTCCTGATATCAGGGTTCTGTGACATGCTGATGTTACTGACATTGAATCTGAATTTTACAGCATAGCAAGTGTCTGAAATTTCTGTGGAACAAATCAGATAACTTTGAAATGCTGATAAAGAAGTCATAGAGATGTGACCATGATTTGTGTAGTACATATTTGTGTTATAGGTGAAACAATCATACTCTCATAGGTGAAGTTCAGCACTTTTACAGAGTCAGTGAGGTTTGTGAGTCGAGCACTCAGAAGAGTCTGGATTACACTGAGGACCAAACTCTCACTGGGAACAGGAGAGGAGGAATTGAAGACCATCGTGGTCTGAACCACAGCTGAACCAGATCTGATAAAAATAAAGCATTATGGTGATTATTTTTTACAGTCAGACTGCAAATTTAATTCTCTGTTAAATTCAAATGTTCGAAAGAATATTATTAATTATTTATAAATGAACAGACTTCACAAACAGAGGGTAAGAACACACTGACCAAATGCAAACTTCTGAAATTAATATCAGGACACTTACATAGGTGTGTTTTGTGCTTTAAGCTCATTCAGGAAAGATGCTGGTGTTTTAGTGTCTCCATCTTGGAAGTGGTATGTCATGTCACCATTAACCTGATTTCCTGAACTCCTGTTAGTAGAAGACAAAAGACAGAATGAAAATGACTGTACAATAAGAATTAAAACACAGTAATTTAGGAATGGAAAGAACATTGCGATGATCTTACGTGCATAAAGAGCTGTGGGGTACGAATGGTTCTGCACCAGGTTCATTTAGAAGTGTGTTTGACTGGAGAAGGAAAGATAATTTATCAGTTTTTATGTCATCAGAGAAGATTCCTTTGTACTGTTTCTGTAACTATGTATTGTTTTAGATGAAAATTTTTCCTTTTTTTTTTCAACTGAATATACAGACATGATCTAACCATCCCTTCATTAACTAAACTGCGTGATCCATCACCAGAGTGAGCAGAGAGACCAACACCTCCCTGTCTCTTTCATACACCATACATTTTAAACACAGAAAGGTTAGAGTCACTACCTGTACTTCTCCCACTGACCACAGGAGTCACTGTCACCTGAGTTCTGAACTGCTTTGCACCGATGAGGGAATTCATTGTTTATGATCCTGTTGCAGATTTCTGTGCAGTTTTAATTATTGTATCTACATTTTGTTGTATTTTGACCTTTCCTTGATTTACCCCACTGTGATTCTGTACTTCCTCAGATAACCCTGGGTTGATCTGTTGACTTTTAGTCTATTTGATTTTTAAACTGTTTTTATTAATCTGTGCAACAGGATCGAACATTATTTCTGGACATTTGTGAGAATATCATTAAGCACATGGTGGTGTACACTTACAGCATTGTTGATGATGCTTATCACTGTGTTGTAGGTATCATTCCTGATATCAGGGTTCTGTGACATGCTGATATTACTGACATTGAATCTTAATTTTACAGCATAGCAAGTGTCTGAAATTTCTGTGGAACAAATCAGATAACTTTGAAATGCTGATAAAGAAGTCATAGAGATGTGACAATGATTTGTGTAGTACGTAATTGTGTTATAGGTAAAACAATCATACTCTCATAGGTGAAGTTCAGCACTTTTACAGAGTCAGTGAGGTTTGTGAGTCGAGCACTCAGAAGAGTCTGGATTACACTGAGGACCAAACTCTCACTGGGAACAGGGGAGGAGGTATTGAAGAACATTGTGGTCTGAACCAGAACTGAACCGGATCTGATGAAATAAAGCATTATGGTGAATATTTTTTACAATACAAATGAAAATAGAATTCTCCATTAAATATAACTGTTAGCAACTATATCATAGATTTTACATAAATGTTCAGACATCCAATACAGAACCATAACTCAACTGATCTGGAGAAATAAAGCAATCAATATTTATTTGCTATTAGAATTAATAATAAATTCTATAGAAATATAGAATTTATTATTATTCTATTATTCTTATTAATAATAAATATAGCTTTTTTATATGTCAGATAACATACATTGTTGATGGTAGTGCAGCCATAGGTACAGTGGGTGTTTCTGGGTTCATAGCTCTTGATTCTGTGGTTGATAAACTTGCAGTTGGGTATGTAATTGCAGCGAATTCAACTACTTCTACTGTCTTTCCTGTGGTTACATTTGAAATTGTATTTTTTTTAATAAACTCAGTTGTTGGTGCTTTAGTTGTAGTGTAGGACCCTGCTATATTATATGCCTCATGCATGGAACCAGCTGTGGAATTTAAATATAATGTGGGGGCTGTTGATGGTGTTAATATCTGTGTAGTCATTTGTGGTAGATCTGTACTTGTATTTAATTCTGTTGTAGAAATTGGAGAGGTAGTTGACAATGTTAGCATTGTGGAATTGCTTAGATCTTCAGTAGAAGTTGAATGTATGGAATCTGAAGATATAGGTGTGGTTGTTTCCCCTATATTTGAAGCCGGAGTATTTACAAATGAGTAGTTTCCTGTTGTTACATCTGTGGTTGTTAAACCCTGTGATTTTGATACAGTGTTAATGGTCAGTTCTGGTTCTGCTGTAGTTAGTACAGACGCAGGTGGTGTTGAAGTATCCTCTGTAGTTTTTGATGCTTCATTTGTACTGTTTGTAGCTGGAGTAAGTTCTGTTGGCAGTGTAATTGATTGTAAAGTTAAAAGTTTGATTGTTTGCATTATGGTTGCTGATGGTGCACTTATAGTGGTCAGAGCTGGAGTAGTGTTGAGCACAATTGTCTGTGCTGTTGCTTGTTCTGTGGTTACTGGTAGCTGTGTTGTGAATTCACTGGTACTGCTTGATTCTGTTGGTTTTGTAGTTGACAACAAAATTGTAGCTCTTGTTATTTCATTTGTAGTTGTTTTTTGCTCAAATGTAGTGGTTGGTGCTAAAGTTGTTGTGGAAACAATTTGTTTTTCTATGTTTGCTTCTGTTGATGTTGAAGTTTGTTGTGTTGACACATTGCTGGTGCTCACTTCTGTTGCTGTAGTTTGTGGTAAAGTTGTACCTTTGGTTGCTTCTTCTGTAGTTGTTGGCTCCTCAGTTGCAATGGTTGCAATAGGTAAGCCTGAACTTGGTGTAGATGTAGTTGTTTCTACATTTGATGGTGCCGTAATTGAAGTCTGTGTTGATGAGTCAATGAAATTTGTTGGTTCTGTTTCCGTTGTTGTGGTTGATTCTGCTGTTATTGTCATTGTGATTGTTGTAGCCTGCGTTGTGGATATAGTGTTCATGGTTCTTGTTGCAGTAGTAGTTGATGCTACAATTGTGCTTGCTGTTTCTTTAGTTGTAATACTTGGACCTGGAGTAGAATTAGATTCAGATGTTCCACCTGTTGTTGGCTCTGTGGTTTTTGTAGCCTGTGTTGTGTATACAGTGGTACTGGTTGGTCCCATTGCTGGAGTTGGAGTTGATGGTACAGTTGAAGTTTTTGTTGTGCCCTCTGTTATATTGTCATTTGAAGTTGTTGGAGCTGTAGTAGCTGCAGTAGTAGCTGTTTCTGCTGTTTGTGGTGCTGTGGTTGTTGGTACGGTTGTACCTGTGGTTGCTGGTTTCTCAGCTGTAATGTTTGAAGCTAAAGCAGAATAAGGTGTGGTTGATTCTGCTGTTATTGTCATTGTGGTTGTGGTAGCCTGTGTTGTGGATACCGTGTTGGTGGTCAGTTCTCTTGCAGTAGTAGTTAATGCTACAATTGTATTTGCTGTTTCTTTAGTTGTAGTACTTGGAACTGGAGTAGAATTAGATTCAGATGTTCCATCTGTTGTTGGTTCTGTGTTTTTTGTAGCCTGTGTTGTGTATACAGTGGTACTGGTTGGTCCCATTGCTGGAGTTGGAGTTGATAGTACAGTTGAATTTTTTGTTGTGCCTGTTGTTGTTATTTCCTCATTTGCAGTTGCTAGAGCTGTAGTAGCTGCAGAGGCAGATGATTCTGCTGTTGGTGGTGCTGTGGTTGTTGAAGCTTGTGATGTTGATACACTGTTAATAGTAACTTCTGTTGCTGCAGTTGATGGTACAGTTGTGTATACAGTGGTACTGGATGGGCCAATTGTTGGAATTGGAGTTGATGGTACAGTTGAAGTTTTTGTTGTGCCCTCTGTTGTTATTTCCCCATTTGTATTCGTTGGCGCTGTAGTAGCTACAGAACTAGCTGTTTCTGGTGCTGTGGTTGTTGAAGCTTGTGATGTTGATACACTGTTAATAGTAACTTCTGTTGCTGTAGTTGATGGCACAGTTGTGGACAATGTTAGCATTGTGGAATTGCTTAGATCTTCAGTAGAAGTTGAATGTATGGAATCTGAAGATATAGGTGTGGTTGTTTCCCCTATATTTGAAGCCGGAGTATTTACAAATGAGTAGTTTCCTGTTGTTACATCTGTGGTTGTTAAACCCTGTGATTTTGATACAGTGTTAATGGTCAGTTCTGGTTCTGCTGTAGTTAGTACAGACGCAGGTGGTGTTGAAGTATCCTCTGTAGTTTTTGATGCTTCATTTGTACTGTTTGTAGCTGGAGTAAGTTCTGTTGGCAGTGTAATTGATTGTAAAGTTAAAAGTTTGATTGTTTGCATTATGGTTGCTGATGGTGCACTTATAGTGGTCAGAGCTGGAGTAGTGTTGAGCACAATTGTCTGTGCTGTTGCTTGTTCTGTGGTTACTGGTAGCTGTGTTGTGAATTCACTGGTACTGCTTGATTCTGTTGGTTTTGTAGTTGACAACAAAATTGTAGCTCTTGTTATTTCATTTGTAGTTGTTTTTTGCTCAAATGTAGTGGTTGGAGCTAAAGTTGTTGTGGAAACAATTTGTTTTTCTATGTTTGCTTCTGTTGATGTTGAAGTTTGTTGTGTTGACACATTGTTGGTGCTCACTTCTGTTGCTGTAGTTTGTGGTAAAGTTGTACCTTTGGTTGCTTCTTCTGTAGTTGTTGGCTCCTCAGTTGCAATGGTTGCAATAGGTAAGCCTGAACTTGGTGTAGATGTAGTTGTTTCTACATTTGATGGTGCCGTAATTGAAGTCTGTGTTGATGAGTCAGTGAAATTTGTTGGTTCTGTTTCCGTTGTTGTGGTTGTTCCCTTTGTTGTCATTTCCTGATTTGTAGTCATTGGAGCTGTAGTAGCTTCAGAGGCAGCTGTTGTTGTTGAAGCTTGTGATGCTGATATACTTGTAATAGTATCTTCTGATGCTGTAGTTGATGGTATGGTTGTAACTGTGGTTGTTTGCTCCTCAGTTGTAATAGTTGAAGCTAAAGCAGAAGAAGATGTGGTTGATTCTGCTGTTATTGTCATTGTGATTGTTGTAGCCTGCGTTGTGGATATAGTGTTCATGGTTCTTGTTGCAGTAGTAGTTGATGCTACAATTGTGCTTGCTGTTTCTTTAGTTGTAATACTTGGACCTGGAGTAGAATTAGATTCAGATGTTCCACCTGTTGTTGGCTCTGTGGTTTTTGTAGCCTGTGTTGTGTATACAGTGGTACTGGTTGGTCCCATTGCTGGAGTTGGAGTTGATGGTACAGTTGAATTTTTTGTTGTGCCTGTTGTTGTTATTTCCTCATTTGCAGTTGCTAGAGCTGTAGTAGCTGCAGAGGCAGATGATTCTGCTGTTGGTGGTGCTGTGGTTGTTGAAGCTTGTGATGTTGATACACTGTTAATAGTAACTTCTGTTGCTGTAGTTGATGGTACAGTTGTGTATACAGTGGTACTGGATGGGCCCATTGTTGGAATTGGAGTTGATGGTACAGTTGAAGTTTTTGTTGTGCCCTCTGTTGTTATTTCCCCATTTGTATTCGTTGGAGCTGTAGTAGCTACAGAACTAGCTGTTTCTGGTGCTGTGGTTGTTGAAGCTTGTGATGTTGATACACTGTTAATAGTAACTTCTGTTGCTGTAGTTGATGGCACAGTTGTGTATACAGTGGTACTGGTTGGGCCCATTGTTGGAGTTGGAGTTGATGGTACAGTTGAAGTTTTTGTTGTGCCCTCTGTTATATTGTCATTTGAAGTTGTTGGAGCTGTAGTAGCTGTTGCAAATGTTGGTGTAATATTGGCTCCAGTTCCAATAAGCACCAGCCACAGACACACTGTTACAAACACAGACTATTATTTACATACAATTTTTGATCATTCTCTTGGGTCTCTCTGGCAGTCATTAAATCATATGTAAAATTTTGAAAGAAGATTCCCTTCTAATACATTCAGATCAAAACTTACGTACATTAAAATTCAAAAAGGAAGCCATTTATATATTATTTTACTGTGTGTGGTTAAATGTCATTCAAATGTAATTTATTTATCATTATAGCATAAAAGCCAGATAGATTTTTTTTGTGCAGACAATAATACATGTACAGTAATACCTCGAGATATGAGTTTTAATTCGTTCCGTGACCTTGCTCGTATCTCAAATTGCTCGTATCTCAAAGCAATTTTCCCCATTTAAATTAATTGAAATCACATTAATCCGTTCCAGCTCACAAAATTCCACTCCAGTTGTTTTGTTTGTGTTTTAAATATGATAAATGTACAGTACCTGTATTTATAAATGACAAATATTGTATAAAAACATACAGTAATAAAAGAGAATGTTAAAAAAAATAAACTGGTTTTACTTTACAGAAGATGCGCACGGAGGTTGAGGGAGGAGTAAACAGGCGGAGGATTTAGGAGGAATTACACTTTCACTTGTTCACTTACTCACTACTGTACACTCTTAATGCTACTTTACACTTAAATGGAACTTAACTAAACTTCTCTAAAATTAACAAACTTAACTGAAATTCTCTTAACTTAACCGAACTTAATTGCTACAATTTCTGTTTTCTTTACATTAATTTTGCTTAATTTTCTTCATTGCTTTTCTCTTCACTTGTTTTTGCCTTTTTTGTCACTCTTTCCTCACTAACATCTGCCGGTCATTTTAATAAAAACCTGTCCAGTCGGCATATCAGATGCGGTGTAGTCGCACAAATTAAAATTTTTTAACGGATCCAAAAATTATGGATCCGCAGATGGTCGGCACCTCACGCAGCACCTTTGCGACTCTCCATAGGAAATGAATGACTTCCGGTTTATCGACCGTCATTTGTCGTGTGCAGTGGAAATGCGGCTTTAACTGAGTGAGACTCGGGAAGCTGAGGCGGGGGAAACAGAGCACACGTGGTTGTTGGGGATCTTTGTTTCAGCGGCAGTGGCTCGGATGCTCGTATCTCAAAAATTTGCTCGCATCTCACGGCAAAAATTTGGTCTAACCACAGCTTGTATCTCAAAAAATTTGTATGTCAAAGCACTCGTATCTTGAGGTATCACTGTAATACGTATAACAATAACACTGTAATGTAAACTGTTACTTACATATTGTGAACCGAGTAGTGCTTCTGGTGCCATCATTTTTTAAAAAAGCAAACCTGTTGATATTCAGTGATATTGAATAAATTAAATGGGCTTAACCTTTTTTCATCTGTTGCAATTATTGCTATTGTTAAGTCTACAAAAACAAACAACAACAACAAAATAATAATAATAATAATAATAATACATGCATTCAAATGCTATTGATACATTAATGCATTTGATACTTTGAAAAGAACTTAACATTGTCTATTTTTTAATGTAACTACTGTTGTAATGCACTGCATGTGGTCAAATAAAGAACAAATTAACACTGATAAGTAAGATTATAAAAAGCTAAACTTTAAACTGAGAATAAAAAGATGTCATTACCTTATTTTATTTGTCAAAGCCATAACCATATGATTGAAAATTGTCTTTTCCCTGTAACTCTGAGCAATTCCCCTAAATGACATTTGGGGCTGTCCTGGAAGACAATTGACTTAAAGGTTGGCTTTATAACGAGTGCCTTTATAAGAAGGTGTAACACAAGTGGAATTGCCACATGAATGACATGTCTATTTTTACACATCTTAACAATAATGGGTGTTTCTTCATACTCATGCTCATACTCATATTCCTGATTATCAGAAATAGAATTAGGGAAAAGGGTCATCAGTTTTTCAACATTGGCATAAATCTTAAGAGAACACATTTGATGTATTCTAATGTTAAATTATATGTAGTGTACTCTACTGTGCACTACTTGTGTTTACTTTACAGGTATTTTAGTCCAGTGCACTAATTAGGGAACTGTGTGTGTGTGTGTGTGTGTGTGTGTGTGTGTGTAGGATAGTAGCTGGTGATTCCTCCATCTCTAAAGTGCTACAGCATAGTGATATATGAGTTTTATTTAATGTGCAACTTTTACAAATGTCCATCAGTGGATGCTATTTTAAATTATTCATAGACTGTATTTTGTTACGCATTAATTCTTTTTGACAATGAAAATATTTAAAAGCTTGATACCAATAAAATTTATGTTTTATAGCAATTTAAATTCTGTAAAAGGTTTTTATTGTGAAATATGTCACAAACTCAGCTCAATTCAGTAAACATTGGCAAATTTAAGCACCTTAGCAGAAATGTGTTTATAAATTCTAGATATGTCATTCATTTATAAATGTATCCTTAATGACTAAGCCTACCAAACCTGCACCTTTTGGTCATATAGAAATAGAAATATTTTCCTTTTTCATTTTTAATAAAAAAGAAAAATTATTGATAATTTACAAAAAAAATAATTGTTATGAAAATGTAGTAACAGATTTTGATTAACTGTATTCAGTACCAATGGTGACAAATGTGATGACAATTAGCAACATGAAAGAAAATAAGAAATACCAAAAGAATAGTTATTAAAACCTTTGGTATATCCAAAAATGTCCATGTTCATGTAAATGTTATTCAACCGCGTCACTATTTCACTAATCGTGTTTACATTACTATGGTAAAAAGATTACAACAAAGCTGAGTATGATTCATCCAGTACAGGGACGTGGGTTTATTAATATTTGAAGGTGAGTCTGAGAATAACTATGCATATCACATACGCACACCTTTACAAAAAGACAAATATGATCTTCTACATGAAGTAACAGCTACAGAAAAGAAAATGCATTACACAACCTTGGCAAATACTGTAGAATCAGAATCTGGTTTAATACGCATATATTCTCTTTACTATCCATAACCAATAACATCCCTTCAAGGAAATATAGTAATTTTTAATATCTTAGTAAAATCATAGCAATTGACTTAATAAAAGCACTCATATGAAAGTACAGCTCCACACAAAACAACCTTGCAACAAATTAGGTGTTGATATAAAAAGATTTTCAAGACTAATCCTAATATTCTCTCTCTCTTTCTATCTTACTGTCAAGATAGACATTCTACTCCAGTGATCTTGTTTGAACAAAACAACTCAATTATGTTCAAGAAGATAGCAATAGGATTTGTGATCAGACGAAACTACAGTAGAATCAGTAGATTCAGTAATCAGTAGATTCTACTAAATTTAGAAAATGTGGCCCATCACCTAAACATGTGAAACATGATGGTGGAAACCTAATGTTGCCTTGTGGCTATATTTGTCAACTGTAATGACGGCAGAACTTCATTCAGGATGTCTGAAGTGCTGAGTCACTGACTGTCTTCAAATGAAGTCTAAAGACCTACCACTTCCTGAAGAACTAGCAGTTAATTCTTAGTCTGTATTTTTAGTTTTTGACCTAAGGAACCAGTATCAATGTATTTACTGACAAAGATTTCAGAGAACCTCTGTAGACTGCTCTATATAAGGACTAAATGCCATGAATGTAAATTCCAAGGTTGAATGGATGGATGGATAAAGTACAGAAATATTTTAGGGAAGACCATGAAATCTAAAACAAACCAAAATATGCGTTGAAATAAATATAGAGTTTTATATTTTTAACAGATATAAGTGACATATCCTTAATTATTTATGAAAGTATTTTGTTTAATAGTTCTATGCAACTATTATCAGTCAATACACAATTGTTGAAATGTTTATTACTGTAGAAAGTACATTATTCATAATATCACTCACCTGTGTTTATAACATTTTATAATCACACACTCACGCCTCAGGCTTGTTCATTGGGATGAATATAAATTACATAAATACATTTAAATGTCTATTATTAATCTTTAACTTTTGTATAATGTTAAACTTTGTATATTATTACACTTTTGCTACTATATTTATTGTCAAAAGAGCTATACAAATAAATTTGAAGTGAATTGAAATATTATATAATATGAAGGTCATTTGAGATCAGCACATTATTGTGACTCAAACTATATCTAGTTTTCTATCTCTTAACATAAAATAAAGCATTTTTAAAGTAACTTTACAACTGCATCTGATCAATTAAGTAAATTGATCAGCATGGACTGGTGCTAAAACCATTCTTAATAGGAAGATAATGTATCTTCCTTCATGGAATTTGATTTGAGAAACAAATCACACCTGCATAATAAGCTGAATTAGAGTAAATCCTAAAGAATAACATACGGATGTAGTGGCTCAAAATTGTTCTTTTGCAACGTGTGACAGGCGCTAGTCAGGCATTCATCACATGTTTATCACACGGTTATCAGGCGGTTGTCATGAGCCCCCTTCTCTACAGGCAATTAAGGATGTGTGAATATTCTAATGTAGCCACCCCCATTTTTAGCTGTTGTAATGCAATTCCAGGGCAAAACCAGAAGATGGGGCTTTGCTCACAAACACTTTCTGACCCTGACTTTACAGGTCAGAGACAACATTTTTTAAGAGTATAGAAGCAGTTTTCTCTTTCACATTTACCTGTCCAGCAGGAAGATAATAGGAAGGACCTGAAACTTTAATGTCATTATCACACACCGGCGAGAGACAGACAGACAGATGGATGTTGTATTTGGTGACACTGTGGGTTTTGAACCTGTGCAAATTAAAGTCAGTTTTTATTATATATATATATACAGTATTAAAACATGCATCACCAAGCACTATTAGAGACATCAGTTTTAATAGGAATCCTCAGATTTTTTTTTTCATTTTTCATTTCATTTTTACTTACCAAAATGAAAACTAAGACAAATATAATGTATGCCAAGAGCGTGATTTGAACCGAGGACAAGATATTTTCAGGACATGCATCTAGGACCTGTTTAGACTTTAACCCTCTTATTACAGTATGTTGCAGGTCAAATTGACCTAAAAGTTTTTAAAAAAATTAAACAAATATTTAAAAGTATTTTTTCTGCTTAAAACTTCCTCAGCATGTAAAATAAAATTGGTGAACATCACATATTTGCAACCCTCCCTACAGTCGTAGGGTTAGAGTACTGTAGGGTTAAATGTCATATACTGTAGGACTTTTTTGTTTGCAGCTGTGAGACATATTTAAGTCTCACACTCTCCTATATTGTCTTGACATCATCTAAAAGGTGCAAAAATGCAGTTTTGTTATGACTTTTGTTATGACAACATAACCTGTAACAATTTGTTCACAAACTACAACCTGGGCCAGGAGCTTCTAAAGAGACAGCCCATGTTTGTCTTCACATACAGTACTGTTCAGAACAGCCAGTAACAATAATGTCTTACTGCCCCAACAAGGGAAAAACTTTATTCTCATGAGCACTTTGCACAAAAATGCTGAAAGCAGCACATGCGAGAACCAGAAACTGAGGTTTGTTGGACGGAGATGTTTCCTACTGTAAGTTCAACGTGTCAAAGCGGTACAAGAGCCACATCTTCTCTAAGGATCTGGGGAAGACACATGTGATACCACATGTACATGGAACATGTACCAAGGACCCAGCTGCTGTACAGTGAGGGATCCAGGACAGGATGTCACCTTGTGTGCCAGCATGCCAGGTAAGCATCTCTGAGCATGTGTACAGTGGAGTACGTTTATGAATGTATGTTGTTTGTGTCTTGGGATCAGCAATAAAACACACTAATCATCATCCTCTTCTTTCCAGGTTGTTACTGGGGGAAAAGAAAGAGGAAGAAGCAGCCAGGTCTGCAGCCATCTGATGATGGCAAGACTAACATGTGAACCACATCACAGTGTGGTCTGTACAAATGACCATTCACAGGGACCACACTGTGATACCATGTCCCTCATATACTGTGTAGATGCCCACATATGCACCTTCTTCATTTCTATCTATAAATGTTTGTATTTATGTACATGTGTCATGTGCATAGTGTGTATGGTGACAGTGTAAAGACACATCACATGTGCGCTGTGGCGACCCACATATAACTATATGTGTTCATATTGTCAATATTATATTGTGGTTGGCTGTTGTGTTCATTTTTGGTTTAAAAACAATGCTCAAATAAAAGTCATTTCATTTGTTTTGATTTTAAGTCACCGGGTCAATTTGACAGACTCGTACTTTAAGTAATCTTATCAGAGATTTAAAAGCAGGATTTATATTGCCATACTTGAGACTAGGTATAATGAAGAAGAACGACACATATTATACATACTGTAGTTTATTAAGCACTTACTGATAATCCATTTACAGTACTTTGAGCTTGTACACACATCAGCATTTGAGCATCTGACATGGGAGTGTCAGCCAAAGTTCCACAGCAAGCAAAACAACTTTTATATTAAAGCCTTGTTATAAAATAGTTGCATAGAAGTGAGATGATACACCACCACTCCCAAACTGCTGCATTGCATTAACTACAGGTGCCAAAAACCACACCCTGGTAGCTTACTCATCATCTCTAGGGTTTTGAGTTATGCAGGTTGAATAGGACAATGTTTAATGAATTAATTGTTTTATTAGTGTCGAATTGTGCAAGTTCACCACTAGGTGGAATGTTTTCCCTTAACATTTGAATTTGATTGAATTATTAATATTTCACTGAAAATATTTATTATAACGGCTAAATTTGAAAAACATTCACTATACAATCACCAAACTAAATATTTTGTTTAATTATGAGGATTAAAAAGAAGAAAATGGTTTTAAATAATGAGCAGAGCTAATGAGACATGCAGTGGAACTGACTGATTCTCCATGCATTGAAATTCTTATTTCCAATTAATTATTGACCGATGCTGGACAAGATACAACAGGCTGAAATAAGGCATAAGAGACAACTTATGAATACTAGGTGATCTCTCCAAGTGGGAGGATCCTGTAATAAATTTAAATAGCAATGAAAAAAATTGACATCTCGGAATTGAACATATTGGCACCACTCAGACAAAGGGCTTAGATCTTCAACATTTATGCTGTATTGGCATTATACATATATTAATGTCTTCCTTGTACAAATTTAGTATATTTTAATGTATTGTATTGAACTGCATTGTATTGTATTCTGTATTATTATATTATATGTAGGATTATATGTATATGTAGGATCAGAGTGAGGTGTATGATTAACCATTTATACAGTACCAGCAGGTGCTAATAATCATGAATTTCATATGTAGGTTGAAACACAGTCATTAACCTAAACAGAAACAGCTGTGTAGGAGCTTAAATCTAGGTGAGGAACAGCTAAACTCTGCTACTACAGTGAGGATGTTCACAGGGCATACACCATGGCAAGACTGAACACAGCAACAATAAACAAAATAGTTACCTTGCGACAGCATGGTCTATCCCAGCCCAATAATTCAAAGCAGCCATTTTGAAGAAGGACAAAGAAACAGCTAATGTTGAGGACTGTAGATACAGTGGGCCAAGGAAACTTAATGCAGCCAATAAAAGTCACTTCATGCTTACTTCCCTTCCACATAGGAAGATGTCCAGAAGTGCCATCAGGTAGAAACCAGTGGAAACCAAGTACACCCATCTACTGTCCAGAGGTCAGAATTGGTCTTTATAGAAAAATTGTGGCCAAAAAGCCAGACCTCCAAAACATAACATAACAAAACATACAAAAGAGACTGCTCTATGCACAAAAACCTATGAAGGTGCAGAAAAATTTCAGCAAAAGGACAGCAGAAATGGGAATTATGTGAAACTGCTTTTTATTGACTACAGGTCAGCATTTAACACTGTAATTCCCATCACACTCACCTCAAAGTTGGAGGTCCTGGGACTCACCCCGTCATAGTTTCACTGGATGAAGTTGACACTTCCTGTCAGACAGACCACAATCAGTTCAGGTGAGCAAACGTCTCACTCCCCTCATGCTCAGCACTGGAGCCCCCCAGGGTTGTGTACTGAGCCCCCGCTATACTCTCACTATACACTCATGATTGTGTGATTAAATTACTTTAAACTGCCATCTAAGGTACTAAGGACCTTCTACACTTGCAGGATTGAGAGCATTCTCACAGCCTTGTTTGGGAACAGCACCAAGCCGGTCAGACGAGCTATCCAGAGGGTGGTGTGGTCAAGTTGAACCCACCATCTGCACTGAGCTCCCTGTCCTGGTGTCTATCTACAGCAAGTGGTGCTGGACCAAAGCCAGGAAGATCGTGAAGGACCTCAGCCATCCCAAAAGTGGACTCTTTTTCTGTTGCAGTCAGGAAAGCATTTCCATTCCCTGAAGGCAAACACAGATAGAATGAGGATTCTACATCCAAGCCCTCAATTGGCAGAACACCTATAGCGTGGTAGACTCACCCACTCACACAGGACACACTACCTCAGACGGACCTTTTTCACACTATACATTGCACATCGCACAATTCACTTTGGGGCCCTTCTCTCACAGGTCACTTTAAATTAATTATTTTGATCACTGTCATGTCATCCAGACTGCACCAGCAGCCCATCAGTCAGGAGATGGCCAAGGGTCTCCAGGTGGCCACAGAGGAACTGCTGGATCTGAAGAAGGTCTCCATTGTGGACACCGTCCCTCTCCCATACCCCGGCCATGATGCAGCACTTGCTATCTAAGATAACAGCCAATGTCAACGTGGAAGTGTTTCTGCTGATGTTTGAGCGAGGCAAAGGGTTGAGTGGGCTAACATCCTGGCCCCACTGCTCATGGGGAAATCTCAGCTGGTGTATCACTCCATGGAGGAGGACGATATTACAGACTACTTACATGTGAGTTGGGCAATCCTCTCTCACAGTAGCCATTCCCCTTTTCATGCCACCAGTGACTTCCACAATAGGAGATATTTGCCAGATCATAGTGGATGGTCCCAGTTCGAGAAACTGTACCAGATCCTCTGAAGCTGGCTACAGCCTGAGCTGCTGAGCATAAAGGAGGTGCTGGAGCAAGGGGCCATGGATTGCTTCATCTGTGCCTTCACAGCCAAAGAGCACTGGGCTTTTGGGCTGAAGAATGACACAAGCCCCCGTGAGCTGCTGCAAGCCTTTGAATACCCCTTAGCAACACTGAAGTTTAGCCATTACCATCGTCAGGAGTTTAGGGCTCTCCCACACTGACAAAACCCCACCCGACTCCAGTCCCTCTTCTCCTGGGGTTCCCCTGTTGCATAGAAGAGATACCTGTTGTATACCTGTTCTCAGCCAGGCCGACATAGTGTTTAAGGGCAAGTACAACAAAGCTAATTGGTGTGAGAGGGTGTAAAGAACTAGCAGTACCCGGGCTAGCAGGCTAGTGATGGTAACAGGCTAACCAACTAGAAGCAAATGCTCAGGAAAACAAAAAATAAATAGTGATATCAAAAAGCATTTTGAGCAAATATTTTTTAAGATGCTATCACCGGTGTGTTCACCCCTTGTAAGAAGGAAAAAGTTCAAGTATAATCTCAAAGATAATTCAAATTAAAACTAAAACTAAATCCAAATACTCAGCCGAGCAAACACATGGGACTTTCCTTATTTCATTGTTTTAGCGTGACATTTGGATAGAAGTCTGAAGCTTTGTGATTATCAAACTCAGTTAGGTTGACTTTCATCTGTACCCCCATGTGCTGTTATTGGTGTTAAATAAATGCCTGACAGTCATTCATACAACAAAAATATTCCACAGAGATGTTATTGTTAATCCAAGTGAAAGAGCAGAACCTTAAATCTGATGTGTAACAATGTTAGAAAAAGATGTCTAAGCCTTTACTTTCAGAAGGGTACTATTGTTACCTGGAATGCTGTTTGTCAAGTTCTGCAATTTGTATTTAATTAAGTACATCAGCTGTTTAAAGACTCAAGTTATCTTAGTGATAATAAGGGGGGTCTACTTCTATGGGGAAACTCCAGAACATTCAGAGAGATGATCAGTTACATATCTGTGAACAATTTATCTTGGTTCTCATTGAAACACTCATTCATTTATCAGTGCGTTTTATCATCAATAACATAAGTACACTCTGGTACTGTAAATGAAACTGTATGTTTATAAAAACTACAAGAAATAATACTATGTTCTAGGTCACTCTGGAAAGGGGTGTCTGCTAAATGCTGTAAATCTACTACAGGACTATGAGACTATAAGCCAATAGGACTATATAAATAACTGCAGATACATCATTACAGACAATTTCTGACCTCAGACTATCTGTGAAATCATGTGACCACCACACTGACACTATGTCATTCTGTGGTGTGATGATGTCAGACTCCAGAAAGACACAAACACTGATTTAGTTTCCTTTCTGTTGGACTACTTCCTAACTGTTAAAGATCAATAAAAAAAGCAGTTTGTTTTTATGATCTTTGTTTATTATTTGTGAGTGTTAGGGAATAAAATTGCAAGCAAAAAGACTAAAGTAGATAGACTAAACACACTGCTAAATCAGAGTGCAAATTACACAAAAGAAAAAAATGACAGACCAGTAATTCTTGTATATAGAATCTTAATAAATTGTGTAGTCATTTTTTCTTCTGTAAGGAATGCATTTCAGCACCTTCTGTTAGGAAAAGAGAAACCACTTGATTTGATATGAAATTAGATTGGCATTTGATGCCACGGAGCTTGGATGACTTGATACTGTTCAGTGCAGAAGTCTAAAAAATCTGAGTAAGTTGAATTTCCATGTGTATCACAAAAAGAAGACTTATCTTATTATGGTGACGATTCTCTGTCAGTTTGTTATATGGGTGGAAGAGTGTGGGTTTCCAGAGAAAGGAAGCTTTAGTGAAATACAAATGAAAGTTTTACAAATTAAATTGAAGGATAGAGGATGTAAAGTAAAGAACAAGAACTGGTCTGCATATGAGAAATGTTCTCATATGTTATGTTAGAAGTAAGCATTCTCATCCCAGATTCAATGATAAACTTGCAAAATTGAGCCTCATTAAGCAACATGCAATCTACACCGAGAAACTGCTGAATCTGGAAAAGCAAAAATATGTAAGAAGCACGAGGACAAAACACACGCTGCCCAGAAAGCACTGTTGCAAATGGTGGCAATTTAGAGCTCATCTGGTCGTGGTGGTTTCTATTGTGGTCGCGGATGAGGTCAAGGAAGAGGCAAAGGAAAAGATTGAGGAGAACAAGAGCGAGGATGTGTTTTACATGTGGAGCAAACAATGACTGGGCCAAAGACTGCCCCAAAAATGATAGATATAGACACAGTTAACTCTGCTATTGAATTTTTACAATAAAGATATTTTCCTGAAGATACATAAGATACATACACAGTCAAGGTTTTTGCAAACCTTCCAACATTAACCATGAGTGTGGATAACATTCCAATCAGATATTGTAGCTCCACCTAAATGAAAAGTAATTAAAGAGAACAAACTAGCACCCTGGTACAATGTCAACACAAACAATCTGCTATGTTGTCAAACTATTTGTTGCATCCGTCAGCTATATGGTCTGGTATTTATCAGCAATCACTTGAAGACTTTGACAGGAAGCGTTTAGTGTTTGATCTGTGGTGAACTCAGAGTTTGCACTGACCCTGACACTGAGTTATATATACAGATGTGGCCTTTAAGAACGAACGTCTTCTCCCGCGGCATTCGGCAATTCGTGCCGCGGCTTTCTGCACTTCTGTTCGGGGGACTATCTTAGCAATCACCTTAATGTGTTTCGCTTCACAGAATATCCACGCATAAGAACACTTTTTCTCTTAAACACTCAAAGGTTTTTTAAGATTGTATAATATGTTTATATTATTAATTTACATTTAAAAAAATTTAGATTTTTTATTTTACTTCACATTACATAAGAATTGTGAGAAAACATCCACAATAAAATATAATTATAAAGACGTATGAAACACCGTTGGCTATGGGATTTTTTAAATTAACATTTCTTCCATATAATCCCTGTAATAGACTCTGGGGAAAACAAAGTAAGGGGGGGATGCTGTTTCCAGTGGCAGAAACAGCAGCGGCGATTGTGACAAGTGTTCCCCTTTCAGCGGATGTGAGGCTGCCCACTTGTTTGTGGCCCTTCCGAGCCACAACTTTATTTGGCCTATGTACAGTGGTAACACCGGTCTCATCCATGTTCCAAATATCATTAGGCCCAAATTTGTACTTCTGCATGACCCTCTCCAAATTGTCGAAGAACATGCCAACATTCTCCCTGTTGAAGCTTGAGGCCCGTGCCAAGCTTGTGGCCATAGGTGATCGGATGGAGAGAGAAGGGTGGCGCTTGATAAAGCCACTGAACCAGTCAGCACTGGCTTGACTAGTGTCACTCCAGGACTGTGGAATTTTAATTTGCTGTGACACTGAAAACTGGTAAGCCAGACTGCGCACTTCTTTGGGAGCAAGACCATAATAGATCTCAGAGGCCTTTATTATGTAATCTCTCAGCTGCTGTTCTTGCTGACCGTTGAAAATCTGGCGATTTTTTCTATAGCCAACTGGCACTGAGGAAGTGGTAGCTCCACCCTGGATGTCATCATTTGACATTTTCTGGCAGTAACGGGTCAATGTCCTGTAGTTAATATCAAATTCTTTAGCTGTGCTACGTATGCTTTTGCCTTCTAGCTTCACATGCCTCACAGCCAAAAGCATAATGTCTGCTGGTGTTCTGCCCTTGTTCCTGACCATTCTACCAACAAAGACACAATATATCACTGTCTGCACATTGTCAGTTGAAAAAAAAAAAAAAATTCTAATACTTGAGGGGTTGGTTGTCACATGTGACAACCAACCCTGCAAGCTATGAGACAACCATCCCCAACTGACTTCTTGACAAACATGCTAAACTAGCTGCCAAATGGCTTTTACTTGATAGCTAAAATATGACTCAAAATAAAGCTAATACTTTTGGCTTTTTAATGAGTGTTTTGTTTTTGAATGACTAATATCCTACAAGCTCTCAACACAAAAGCAACACCAACATGAAAATTTACTCTGACCCATGAAAATAAAAAATTGTCTCTTCACCTCAATGTTTTGTGTCTACTCAGCAAAATTACAAGTGCAAATGAGTAAGCTATCAAAGGCTGATAGATTGATATCAAAATTTTACCACAGTGCCATCTAGTGTGTCTGGAATAAGCAATGTGACAACCAACCCGTGAGACAACCAGCCCCGGTCTCCCCTACCATGTATAACTTGCATTAATTTGGTATATACCAAATTATATTTGTAATATGTATATATTAATATACATATATATAAACACACCTACACACCTACAGTTTTGATCTTAGGCTTTTCATTAATACAACAGATAGAGATATACTGTTTGTTTTTTGATTATCATAAACAGCTGTAAAAATGATATAAAAATGTAAAAATGATATAAAATAAATATCTCTAAAATAAATGATTTTAGAGATATTTCTATAAATATCTCTAGAATAAATGATTAAAGTAACTTAATAAAATCTCTTAATTTGTCATATTTTCATTTTTGTTTCTCTGTTCTGATTATATCACTGACTGTTTAAAATATTTACCAAAAGGGCATTTGTTTTGAAAAAGGGAAAGAAGGTACGAAGATGATTTAATTGCATGTGTCTATTTAACTCAATCAATTACATTTTTAAAATTTTAAATATAAGTATTTTCATAAAATTAGTTTTTAAATGTTTTTCTGAATGATTCACAAATTACAATGTCATAAAACATTTATTTTATTGACCCTTTCCAACCGTTTACCATTCACCATTTGGTTCAACGTTGTATCACACAAGTTAAAAAAGATATTTACAGCATTTTAAAAAGAGGAAAACTTAATCGCTTCTTAATCGCTCAAACAAAATGATGACATTGCTGAGGGACATTGCTGTGATGTGTTGGACATAGTAGAAGCCGATTCTTGAACAGATGAATAGTTGTAATCAAGCATCGACAGTCGGTGGTTTGTTTTTTTTGAATTTTTTATAAATGAATATATTACAAGCCCCTAGCATCTGTATTCGGCCTGAACGTAATGAAACAGGCGTATTGTTTACATGTATTTGACTGCATGCAGCACTGTGCAGACAAATCAATCTATGACATCAAATATCAAAAGCTTATCACTCGCACGTTAAATTGATCTCATGTGTCAATCGATCTGCACCGTGCAGGTTGCAGTCAGCCTACATGAAGCCTAGCCTACATACAGCCTACATGAAACACAACTGCCCTCTACAGGTTTTGTATTTCCTGCGCTGAACATTCGACCTCCCCTTCGATAGACTGCCGCAGAATGCCAGAATGCAGAATGCCGTCTCTCCGAGACGGGCTTTTTTAAAGGCCACATCTGTAGTATATAACTATAACCGGGCAGACAAGCTTGTTGACCCATGTTTCTGTTAAACACAGAGCACTAAACTTCTGATCAGTAAACATTTCATTAACCATAAGAGCTTTAGATGCAAGAGATCTTATATTAAGCAGCCCTTGAAAGGTGCTGGCTGTGCATTCACTTTGATCTAATTTTATTAATTTTTAAAAAACTAATTTTCTGAGTGTTTATAGTTTTTTGTTTAGCTCGGGAAACAGACACAGGCTCTATATTGTGAACCCTGGGTGACAACTCAATGCAGCTAGCAGACGGTCAGGGTAGACTGCTTGTCTGCACCCTGGACCTGGCTCCAGATTGTCACTGATTAATTAGGCCTGTTAAAGCAGCAGAACCCTAACCCGTAGCCTTAACTGAGGTGTGTAGAATAGCAAGGGGTAAATCAGTCAACATTTACACTGACAGTGGTACACTGTGGAAACACAGAGGGTTTTTAACATCTTCTGGCAGACCCATCATGCACCATGGTCTGATATCTGATCTCTTGGATGCTATTCTCTTACTAAAAACTATTGCTATTTGTAAATGTGAAGCTCAAACTAATCATTCTGATTTTACAGGGAAATGCCAAAGCAGATGCTGCAGCAAAGGCAATGATAAAGTGTTCAATACCTGAAACATTTAACGTGTCTTTCTATTCCCACAGTTGCCATAAAAGTATTTCAAACAACTTTCAAACCAGACAAAAGGCTTGTGTCTGTGTATTCTGTGTTACAAACAACAAATGCAGGGGTGTTAAAACCCACCAGAGTGCACATCCACCAGCTGAAAGACCATTTCAACATCTACAGATGGACTTCATTGAACTGAAATCTAGTGAAGGGAAATGCTACTGGTTTGGTTAAAATTAACATGTTTTCAAAATGGATAGAGACTTTCCCATCCTCAAAACAAGATGTGGTATCAAAGGGACTGCTGACCGAAATTATCCCCAGGTGGGGATAGCATAAAAGAAGAGAAGGATTTAGACCCAGGAGCGTGGCTCAGGCTCAGCAGCCAGGCGGCACATCCTCTTTTAGTGAATCTGTGGGAAAAAGGGAGGCAAAGATAGCACATTAGTAATCCCATCCTAATCTGTTTTACTACCCTTTAGCTGCTGAGTCTGGCTCTCTGCTGTGTCTCCTAGCTAGAGGGTGAGTGCCACATCAGTGCTGCTGATTGGTTTCCCACTTTCGGTGAGAATTCAGCCACCCTGCTTTGCACTCTGAACAAGTGGTGCTGACTCTGGTGCTGAAGCTTTTTGGGGAGCTGTCAGCAACGCTGTCCGTGGTGCTGAACTGCTGCCTTTTCTCTCGGGCTTTAGACTTACAGGGGTGAGAAGCAGGTTGTTTGGCTGGCCCCACCCTTACCTCTGACCCCCACGCCTGGCAACAATTGTTCCCAAAGGGGCCTCCATCAGTCTGCAGGGATATCAGGGTTCCTCAGGATGGGGTGGGAGATCGGCATCCTTGAGCTCAAGGAATGAGCCCTTGGTGTCATCTGTCCACTGTACCCGGTCCGGCTGGCCCTTCTTTGTTAAATATGAGAGTGGGGAAGCTACAGAGGAGAAGTTAGGGATGAATCTTCTGTAATAGCCTGCCAAACCCAGAAAGGCATGTACCTGTTTTTTGTAGTGGGCCGGGGATATTCCTTGACTGCCTCAATCTTCTTCTCCTGTACTTTCAGGAGGCCCCGGCCGATGCAATAGCCCAGGTACTGTGCCTCTTACTGTGGAGGAGTGGATGATGATCCAAATAGGTCCAAATAAGCCACAGCGAAGGATCGGTGGGGTGGCGGAGTACGATGTCCATGACCCGCTGGAAGGTAGTCGGCACCCCATGCAGGCCAAAAGGAAGAACCTGGTACTGCTAGTGGCCATTTTTGGCTTGGCATCTGGTGCAAGAGCAACCTACCAATAGCCTGAGAGTGGGCTTCTGGGACCCGGTATGGCCGCCATTCGGCCAGCATCCCCAGAGGGGTTTTGATCTCCTGACGCTACAGCTGTGTGAGGCCCAGCACAGAGGAACAAACATCTCCATCATGTCCTGTCGGGCCGGTGTGAGATCCTTTCCCCTTCTAACCAGGGCATGCTCTGATGACGAGAAGGGGGATGAGGGGAGCCTGAGCCGTTTTTTCAGGGGACGTCCGCTGGCATTTCTCACAGGTTCTGCAGAAGGACAGGACCTCAGCGTTCATGCCGGGCCAGATAAATCAATCCTGCAGTTCCTCCAAGGTATTCCGGGGGCCTAAGTGTCCCCCCAGTGTGTGCATGTTGGCCAGATGTATAAGGAGGGGATGCGTCACCGGGGGACAACCAGTAACTCCCAAGGCTCTCCTGATACAGCAGTCTAAACTCCTCTCTGGAGGAGCCATCGGTGTCCTGTTCCAGCTGAGCTATAAATGCCTGTTGCACCTGGACATTATGCCCAAGCCTTTATGCTGGTGAAACCTGGCCAGTCGCACCCAAGGAGAAGGGGGACAGGGAGCTGTCTTGCAGATCTGTGTGGCAAGGATGGAGCAGGCATCGCTATGGATACAGCCTACCACTAGCGCCCCGGCCGTGCAAGCATGACCAGTGCAGAAACAGGCTCTCCCTTCACCTCCACAGTGAGTCGTGGTGCTCTTGGGGCTGCAGAAGTATTGCCACTTGTGGAAGTCGCTGGTGGTGTTGACAGGGGATGCGCTGCACCGGATAAAAATCTCCTGCTTCACGAGCTCATAATCCACATCCTCCTTGGCTTCCAGGGCATAATAGGCCAGCTGCACTTCCCCGCTGAGTAGCGTCATCAGTGCATCGGCTCAATCCTGCTTGGACCAGCCCTCGTGGACTGCGGTGTACTTGAAGGTGTCTAAGAAGGCCTCAACACCATTGTCCACTATTAACTTGGAGAGGGGGTCAAGGCCGAGATTGGGGAAAGGATTGACTGTTGTAGGCTGGATTGCAGCAAATGCTGCAGAATTTGCTACATGCTCGGGGCCGGCACAGCTTCCATTTCTGAGAATGCCCGCATTCTCCACCACAGTAGGGCACTCTAGGGAATCAGACAAGGAAAGAGGCAGAAAGAGACGGGAGTTTGGTGAAAAACTCAATATTAAGGGTTTATTTGAAAAAATTTGTGGTATAGAGTGTGAGAGGGGGAGTGAAGGAAACAGCGCAGCCCAAAAAATAGGTCCACTCATCTCCACCTCTGGTGAATCTGAGGTAAAAATGGAGGCAAAGACCAGACATTAGTAATCCCATCCTAATCCGTCTTACTTCCCTTTAGCTACTGAACCTGGCTCTTTGATGTGTCTCCTAGCCAAAGTGTAAGTGCCACATCCTGCACTGCTGATTGGTTTCCTGCATTCGGCAGGAATTACCCGCCCCACCTTGCACTCCATACAAGCAGTGCTCACTCTGGTGCTGAACCGCCAACTTATTTGTCCGGCTTTAGCCTTTCAGGGGTAAGGTGCCGTATTTTGGCTGCCTTGGGCAGCGGTGCATGCTCTGTCATTACATTATATATCTAGGATTTGATCTAAAACAGCTGTAGAAAGGAAAAATGCCACTTTAAAAAACAAATTGGCCAAATATTATGATGGGACAGATTTGTCATGGGGCAAAGCACCTCATATTGTGCTAATGCTCCTGAGAACTAGAGTAAGGGAAAGGGCAAATTTGAGCCCACTTGAGATAATGTTTGGCAGACCATTGAACACAGTTATAGGTCCACCAGGAATCCTGAGAAAGCTGACTGGAGAATGTGAAGATTAAATGTTGATTTACTCTCCAAATCTGTCTTCTGCTTTGACTGTAATTCACAAACAGATGAAGGATACTTTTTAAGTACTCTAAGATATGTGTTGATTTAAACTAAAATGTAATTTTTACTCAGGTAGTTTGTCCTAAAGGACAATAAGGAAGGAATCACAAAACAAATCTTAGTTTATTTGTCACATACACATACATACAGGGTACAATATGCAGTAAAATGCTTTATGCAACTGTCCGGTATAAGAATAGAAAAAATATAAAAAGTATAAAAAAAGCAAGAAATAAAATAAGAATAAAATAATAAAAAGTATGAACTATATAAGAAATCTATATAAGAACACTATATAAAAATATGAAAATATACATGAAAAAATAATGTATATACTAGGGATGCAACAATACAGATAACCCAAGGTTCAATACATACCTCGGTTTTTTAACCACGGTTTTCGGTTCGGTTCTGAAGGCTTAACACATAAAAGTGTTTTTTTGTTATTCTATGCTTAGGCAATAGGAACAGTAAGAGGTTAAGAAGAAACAAATAAAAACGATTTATTGCAATACTCCTTTATTTTTCTTAAAAGCAAAGAAAAGTCCACTGGTTCCTAGTGTCTTGTATAATATAAACATTTTTTATTTTCAAATTAACACTGACATCTCACAGCTGCTGGTAGCCCATGTACAAACTGGGGAACACATAAATTCCTAAATTTTGAAAATAAACATACATGTGAAGCTAGTAAACAATGGTTGCTAACTTCACATGTATGTTTATTTAAAAAAAAATGTAAGCGTTATCTGTGGTGACTGGGAGTAACATATTTGGCCTTCTCAACTTCCATATATTCCCTGCGTTTGTCAACTCTTCTGCCAAATGAGCGCTTGTATGACTTTCATACAGGGGATGGGTTTGGAGTACAGTGAGGTAACTCACGGTTGCCCGCGAGGTCCAACCATCTGTGGTCAGAGCAAGGATCTGTGCTTGAGCCAATTCGTACACAATACTGTTGCATGTCTTTTCATAGAGGTCGGGAATTATCTCGGTGCTGAAAAAAGTGCGAGACGGTAGTCTGTAACGCGGATCGAGTGTTTTTATAAGATGACAAAAGCCTGGCTCTCCAATCACCGAAAACAGCTGCAAATCTTTGGCAAAGAACACCCCCACTGCCTTTGTTATTTTCATGTGTCTCTCGGAACCAGTTGGGTATGTATGATGGAAGTATTCAGTGAGGGACTGTTGTTTTTTGGAGGACTTTATTACCTGCTCTACTATCCTGCCTTCAGACATTGATATTGCTGGGTGATGGCGCCGCAGATGTGCAATCATATTGGAAGTGTTTCCGTTGCTACACGTGTAAAACAATGCTTGCAGACAGTCATTTTTTTTGTTTACCGTTTTTTTCTTCCTCTGCATTATACTCAACAGCAAAACCGAAATGTCTCCAAACCACAGATTTAAAAGACACCGGCGCCTCATCGTACTGTAGCCTCACTTCACCACCGCTCGCCAGGTTAAAGTGTGGAATGATGGTTCAGCGCCCCCTAACTTTAGAGCATAGTGATTGAACATTTACTCGCGGGGAGGAGTTTCCTCATCTCAGCTCGTAGACTTACAGGCACACACAAACAGTCAATTCGGAGAGAATTGAAGCACATAAATTATTTAAACGTAAAACCGAAAAAAACGCAATTCACAAGCACGTATTGAACCGTGGATGTCGTACCAAACAGTTCAATATTATATTGAGAATTGTGGCATCCCTAGTATATACATATGCATAAATATACATATACATAAATGTGCATGGTATTTAAAGATTGTCCTTAAAGTGACCAGGTGCAGTATGGTGTGTAAATAGTGTATAAAGTGGCACTGTGCTGTGCAAGTCCAGAGTTAAAGTGTCCTTAGAATGTTCAGGTGAAGTATGGTGTGTAAATAATATGTGGAGTGTATAAAGTGGCACTGTGCTGTGCAAGTCCAGAGTTAAAGTGACAGTGACAGCCAAGAATTAAAGTGTCATTGCAAAAAAAAAAAAAAAAGGGGGGGGGGGGGTGCATAGAACAGTGGGGATGGAGAGAGCGGTCCAGTGCTAGATCCTGGGTGTCTCCTGGTTTAAGATCCGAATGGACTGTGGGAAGAAGCTTCTCCTCATCCTCTCTGTGTTTGCTTTCAGGGAGCGGAAGCGTTTCCCTGAACGCAACAAAGAAAAGAGTCCATTGTTGGGATGTCTGAGATCTTTTACAATCTTCCTGGATCTGGTCTGGCACCGCGTGTTGTAGATGTCCTGCAGGTCAGGGAGCTCAGTGTGGATGGTATGCTCAGCTGACCGCACCACCCTCTGGAGGGCTCACCTGTCATGCATGGTGCTGTTCCCATACCAGGAAGTGATGCTACCCGTCAGGACGCTCTCAATGGTGCAGGCAGGTGTAAAAGGTCTTTAGCACGTGAGAGGGTAGTCTGAAGTCCCTCAAGAATCTCAGATGGTACAGATGCCATGCCTTCTTCACCAGGGTGTTAATGTGACAGGACCGACAGGTCCTGTATGATGTGAACACCTAGGTACCGGAAACTGTCCACTCTCTCCACTGGGGTCCTGTTGATGTTTAGAGGGTGGTATGACCGCTGAAGTCCACTATCTTTAGTCTTGCTGACGTTCAGGAGAAGATTGTTCTCCTGGCACCATCTCTCCAGGTTTTTAGTCTCCTACTTTTTTAGTATCTGTGGCTGAGTCCAAGGGTAGTGAGGAAAAAGACTCAGGATCAGGAAGAGAAGAAAGAGTGGCAGAAGCTACAGAAGAAGGGGAGACAGAGTGAAGGTTGCGGCAGGTAAGAGCGAGGGGATGAGAGGTAGTTTTAGGTAGGGTAGGGAGAGTGATGGTGAAGGATACCAGGTGATGATCAGAGATGTGTAGTGGGGTAACAGTCACGTCTGTATCTGGGGAAGGACGGGTGAAAACCAGGTCCAGGACATTGCCTCCTTTGTGTGTGGGGATGTAGCTGTTGAGTGTCAGGGCGAATGAGTCGAGAAGAGTCAGGAGGGAAGCCTTTCAGAGCAGAGGTTGAAGTCACCAAGCACCATCAGAGGGGAGCTATCGGAAGGGAAAACACTAAGTAGTGTGTCCATTTCTTCCAGGAAGTTTCCTAGGGGACCAGGAGTAGTAGTGTTCTGTGGGGATATCCAGGTTTCTGTTAGCACAATAAAATCAAAGGAGTAATGGGAAGTTAAAGCAGAGATAAAATCAGCTTTCTGTAGAGTGTCACCCAAATGAGGATGGGTTCCCTTCTGAGCCTGGTTCCTCTCAAGGTTTCTTCCTCATATCATATCAGGGAGTTTTTTCCCTTGCCGCCATCGCATCCGGCTTGCTCATTAGGGATAGGGATAGATATATTGTATTATAAATTAATATTTTTAAATTCATTTTAAAATTTAATTGTATATATTAATTTTTTTATTTTTATCCTTATTTTTTCTTCTTCTTATTATTATTATATATTTGTTTCTTTTTTCTCTCTCTTTTGTTTCCATACTTTTGTAAAGCTGCTTTGAGACTGGGAATTGTTAAAAACGCTATACAAATAAATTGAATATGAATTTGAATACCTAACATTTTTCACAACCTTAGTGAGATTCCAAAATATATCCTAAATAGCTATATTTGGTTGCAATGAACAATTATAGTGACATATAAAACAAATAATTTTTGGTACCTGAGAAAATTCAGATACACAGGTGTGCTAACCTGGCACTGGAGAGTCTGCCTAAATGTTCCTCTTCAAAAACCTCTCTATAATACCTCTGATACAAAAGATTAATAACTCTGATACATAATAGAATGAAGAACAGTTAATGGTGATATGTTATACAATATACAATCTCAAATGTGTTATTCAAATACACCTTGTAGTTTTTGAGATAATCATCGATCATGTCTTTTTCAAGCAAGTGGCTCATAAATAGAGCTTGGTTTGAACAGGTTAAGCAGGAAGTTAGTAAGCCTCCACAGTCTAATATCCTTCACACATTCTTCAATCTTATTAAGCTGGTGTCTTTCATTTGACTTGGCTGAAACATATAGCAGTGTCATCAGCATAACAGTGGAAGCTAATACCATGTTTACAAATAATTACACCAAGAGGTAGCATATAGAAGGATAAAAGTAGTGGGTTTAAAACCTTGTGGTACAACAAATATAACTTTGTTTATAGAGGTCACCATTTATATACACACAAACTGATAACGATCAGTCAAATAAGACATGAGCCTGGAGACGACTGGCCCTTTAATACCAACAACATGTTCTAGTCCAGACATGGGCAAACTACGGCCCGCGGGCCATATACGGCCCGTTGGGCTTTTTAATCCGGTCCGCTGAACTCGTCCACGTTATATTATTAAATTAAATTTTATTATAAAGACACCACAATCATTTTACCTAGCTGTAATTCCCATCTTTCCCCAGCAGATGTCGCACCCCGAAGACATTGACCCTTGAGTGTGATGCATTACGGTTACTCTCTACTTTATTTTGTCGCTTTGCACTTTCAGCCCTTCAGTAAAAATGAGTGGACCAAAGAAAAGAAAAGTAGACATTGAGTGCCGAGTGTTCAATAAAGAGTGGACAACAAAATATTTTTTCACTGAAGTCCGATCAACAGCTGTATGTCTGATATACCAAGAAACTGTAGCAGTTTTTAAAGAATACAACATCAGCCGTCATTTTGCCAAAAAACATGCTAACTACGCTAGTAAACAGTCTCCACAAGAACGGGCGGCTACAGCTCAGAGATTGACGGCTAATTTACAGACTCAGCAATACCTTTTTCACAGACAAACTGCGATTCAAGAGTCAAGTACTAAGGCTAAGTACTAAGTACTAAGTTTTCTTCAGTCTGACTCTGTATTGAAGGAGAAGGTCAACTCTCTTAAACTGAACGACTTTTATGCTTCACTTAACGAAGCCACTTTTCCAAACCTCCGGAGGATGGCACAGAAGATGCTGACGTTGTTTGGCTCAACCTATGTGTGCGAACAGACATTCAGCGTCATCATGAACATGATGAAAGACATTCATGAACATCAACAAAGCCCGTCACAGATCCAAGTTAACTGACGAACACCTCGGATCTATCTTGAGAATTGCCACAACAAATATAACACCAGACATTGATGCACTTGCAAAAAAAAAGGAGACCAACAACACTGTTCCCACTGAAACTAAATGGGAGTTTATTACTACGTTATTAAATCAATACATTTGTAAAACAATTTTTACAATAAACTAAGCACAATGGTGTTTTGCTGCCTGTTAAAGGCCACATCTTTTCATGTAATGGTTTTTACATTTAATTTGTATTAGTTCACACAAACACACCAATCTCCTATTCTGGCCTGGCCCCTCTGTCAAATTTTAGAAACCATTGTGGCCCGCGAGTCAAAAAGTTTGCCCACCCCGTTCTAATCTATCAAGTGGAAGTCTATCAATATGAATAAAATAAAAATATGAATAAAAATATGAATAAAACCTGAATACCATGCTGTTTTCTTCTTATTCTTGCATTTGACATCACCTTTGCCAATTTACACACCAAGCTCATATGTGAATACCTCTCCATTGAAACCTATACTTGCTACATGAATTAAATCCTCAGTAATTTATTAAAGCATTTTATACTCTATCTGCAAAATATTTGTGTGTCTGTGATTGGGTCTGTTCTTGTTGTTTTGTTTTGTCTATTGGTAGTTAAGTGTCGTCACTTACCACATCCTGTGTTAAGGTATGTAATTACTTAAAGCCATAAGATAACGTCAGTGTGCGTTATTCTTTATAAACCTCAAGCAGCTCCGCCATAAACAGAAATACACAAACTCATACTCACAGCCGTTAGTCTGCTCTAAGGACTGATACATACACACAGTAGGTGAAGTATTTACATTTTTGTTTACATTATATCCTGAAATTCTGTATGATATATATAATCATTGTAGTGATTTCTCTCTCTCTCTCTGTTTTTTCAGTTTATTTGTTTTCATCTTAATGACTTTTGTTTGTGTTTAGGTGAGAGGAGGTGCTTCATCTGAAAGTGCAGAGGTAAAAAAATAATGATAATTCCAGTCCGAGTGTGCTGTTTTATTAAACACTAATAAAGACTATGGGATGTTCTGAGTGGCTGAGAGTAGGATTGTGTCTTTTACTTGGCCATTAACAATATTGTGTGTTCTCCTTGGCTTTGAGCACTGAGTCTGAGAGCAGTAAGGTGTATTAATATTAGTTGAACCATGTTAAAGATTTGTTAATAGCTTCTTTATTATGTTTTTCCTGATTTATTTTTTTTTTCTATTCTAAAAAAGAAGCATCTAAGGAATTCTACAGTGTTTAATTATTGTGTGTGAATTCAGGCTGCAAGTCTGAATAGTGCTGCAGGACAAAATGCAGCTGGAGCAATGAACAGCATGGTTCTTTCACAGGTGTGTGTGTGTGTGTGTGTGTGTGTGTGTGTGTGTGTGTGGACTGCATCAGAAGACACTTTTTTTTATTTAAAAAGATTTTATAAATAAATAATTAACACTAAAGCAGAATGTGTTTTTTTGTAAATGTGTTCATGGTAACCAGGAGAATGTTGTCAGGATACCTGACATTAAACAATTCTCCTGATAAACAGTACTTAGTGTAAGTACTTAATGATTTGGTTTTTAACTTGTGTGCATAGTACTCTTCAGATGTACTAAATGAAACAATACTCTAACACATCTCAGTTGATTTTTTAAAATATATTGTCCTTATGCTTGATTTCAGTTAGTGCTTATTCAGCAAGTCCCTGCACTTACTGGTGCAAATAAAATAGAGGGAGTGGGACTTCCTGTGGTTTATAATGTTGTTCAGCAGCAGCAGCAGTCTGGAGCTCCTAAGCATCAGCCACAGGTCAATCTGCTGGTGAACAATTTACTATATTGTATACCATTAAACATAACTTTTATATTAAGCCTCTTTTTTGGTTACATTGCTAGATGGTTCCTGTTTTAGGTTTTCTGCCAGTAGAATCAAATGGAGTAAACCGACAACAAGTTCAGGTAAATAAAGTAAGAAAGATTGTTTAAAGTCAGAAACATTTACATCAAGTCTACAGCATACAATTCAACTTTCTATGTATGTTTCTCAGTCAGTTCCAGTTGTTTGGAATGTCCTGCAGGTGGCAGCAGCTGGAAACACATGAGTGAAGGTGGAGAAATAGTGTTCTTAATTACTGATGTAATATTTAATCATGTAGTATAGATCAGATTATAAAGGGTCAATAAGCACAATAGTGATCTAAAATTAAAGCCGTATTTGGGATTTTTGTAAAGCTGATTTGTGACATAATGTTCTTTGTTAACTGATTAAGTCAAACCTAGAATTGTATAAATATTCTCTCTCTCACACACACACGCACGTTTACATGAGTACCTCTCTCATTAGGTGACTGAAGATACATTGAGTCCAGTTTTGTATCAACACTGAAATTTTGGTAATTCATACCCATTAACCAAACAAAAACAAATTTTGCATCATTAATAACTGTGAATGTAGAGTTTACAAACAAAAAATTAATTTTTAATTGCTCTTAAACTTTACGGAGTCTCTTAACTACCTTCAATCACTCAGCTACATTAATGTCAATCTTTGTCCTGTTAAATTGCTTAAATAATAATAATAATAATATTTTGAGAATGCAGTTCCAAGCTTGCTTTGGATGTAAACTTATGGCTTTGCTGCCCCCACTGCTTCCTGGTGGCAAACACACTCACGATTTATCTTTATACAGATTCTAACATTTTAATAAATCTACTGATGTAATCAAACACAAAAGAGAAATCAGAATTAAATTTTGTGAAAATGTGCAAGTTTAATGCCAAGAACAATCTGCTTTCATTCTGAAGACACACACATACCCACATCTGGTGTAACATGCCTGATTAAAACTGAATTACTGCAATTACAGTTGAAAAAAAAAAAATATGTGAGCTTGCATGACACTATGTATGTAATCACAGTTTTTTTAATATTTTTTTTTACATGCAAATTAACTGTGATCAGATTAAAGCTTGCCCCATTCTTACATCACTACTAAAAATTCAAGTGTGTGTGTGTGTATATATATATATGTGTGTGTGTGTGTGTGTGTGTGTGTGTGTGTGTGTGTGTGTGTGTGTGTGTGTGTGTGTGTGTGTGTGTGTGTGTGTGTGTGTTCGTATTCTCTCTCTGGTTTATCTTCAGCTCTTAATGATCCCTCCGTCTCCTTCACTCACAAAGCGCTTTCTCCCCCTGCTGGTCAAATAAATCTGTGTTAAATCAGAGAATTGTAAAGTATGCATCATTTGGTACACTAAACTGTGGACTTACAATGTATTTGAGAACAAACTGTTTGAATAGGAACACATGAAGCGGAGTGTACACATGCTCATACAGTCACCTTCAACAAGATAGACTTTATGATACATCTAGTATGATTATCGTGGTTATCCAATTGCACTTTTTGGCATTTTGGAAATTTTTTAGAATTGTCCTCAATAAACCACTGGAACAAGTGATCTATAAAAAGTACATATTGTACAGGTACATAAAGATCTCTATAAAGCCTGCATTTCTCTGTGGTCACACGGTGCTTTACAAATCCAAAATAACTACATAAAAAATAAAAAATATGTGTGTAAAAAATGTTTTTTTTTCTAATCAGATCTCCATTCATTCTTTTCCCATGGAACCTGCATGAGAACTAGATTCATTCTGCTGGACTGGAATTGAGCTGCCCCTTAATGTAAAATTATGGAATTCTATAATCTAATTACACTGTATTCCCTGTATAGACTGCTTCTGAGGTGGCAGCACTTACAAACAGATGTACTAAGCCATTAGTAAATGATTTCCATCAATACAGTTAAGATCACTCAGCTCTGATCACTATGGTAGTGTTTTCTGTTCATGTTACTGAAACATGCCCATTTCACCCTATTACATACCTGAAAGCTGTGCGTCTGAAAGTTTATACACATCTACCTATAAGTACTTTACACCCCATTGCACCCATGAAATGGATCATAATTACTGCGACTCAAGTTGCAATATGTTAATCATATTTTCAGTCAAATACGCTGCTGGCAATCATGTGCATTTCAATGAATATGTAAATGAGGCATACCTGGAGGGGCAGGCATCTCTGAGCTGCTTGGTGATGACAGACTGCTGATGACAAACATCCACAAAGCTTTCCAAGATGGTGTGGGCATGAGGAACATCCAGGCTGATTTCTGGGAGCTCCACATACACACGTTGAAAACCCTACACGCACGCACAAACACATGCACAAACATTTAGTGGAAAGCGCTCTAAGAAATTCCGCCAAAAAGGAAACAAAGCTGGTTCTTTTGAAGAAAAGAAAAAACCTACTTAGCTTAACCTACATAGATTTTTAGCAAAATTTGCATAATATGGACAACAAATTTTTGAGACTTACCCTACATTTTTTTGTCATATCTACATAATTTTGTTGTCATACTACTCAGTAGTGTGACAAAAAACAATGATCAAAAACCGTGACATTTGTAAACAATATGGCTGCCACATCAAGGCAAGGCAAGGCAAGTTCATTTGTATAGCACATTTTATACACAGAGGTCATTCAAAGTGCTTTACATAGAAATTAGAAAACAGTTTATAAGAGAGAACAAAATATATATGTAAAGATAAGAGACATACGATAAAATCATAATAAAAACAAAGAACAATTAAAGAAAATATATGTGATTTTAATAAAAACAGTTTAAAATATGTTAAAAAGAATAAAACAGGAGTAAAGGTGTTTTGGATAAAAAGTGCAGTCAGTGTGAAGCAGCGCAGTGCTCATTTAGTAAATGCAGAGTTAAACAGATGTGTTTTTAATCTTGATTTAAAAGTGTCTACTGTTGAAGCACATCTGATCTCTTCTGGAAGCTGATTCCAGTTATAGGTGGCATAATAACTAAATGCTGATGCACCTTGTTTTGAGTGAACCCTTGGTATCTCTAACTGACCTGATCCTAATGATCTGAGTAGTCTGCTTGGTTTATATTCAATTAGCATATCTGTAATGTATTTCGGTCCTAAGCCATGAAGTGATTTATAAACGAGTAACAATACTTTAAAATCTATTCTAAATGTAACTGGAAGCCAGTGTAAGGACCTGAGGACTTGGTTCTGGTCAGAATTCTGGCAGCAGCGTTCTGTATGAGCTGCAGCTGTCTAATGGTCTTTTTGGGGATCCCAGTAAGGAGTCCATTGCAATAATCCACCCTGCTGGTGATGAAAGCATGAACAAGTCAGTCCTTTCTAACAAACCAGATCATAAAGCTAAAAGACAGGGTTCTCCTTGAAATTAATTATAAAGTTCATGAGCCACACAATGAAGCTATGGGAAAGAGTAGTAGAAGCTAGGCTAAGAAAGGAAGTTGATATTTGTAAACAATTTGTAATGCAATTTTTGCATCTGAGGATGTTTATGGAGAAGTACAGAGATGGTCAGAGGGAGCTATGGTACTGCATGAGGATGTCAGGAGAGGCAGAAAAGTATGTCAGAGCAGTTCAGGATATGTATGAGAGGAGTACGTCAGTAGTGAGATGTGCTGTAGGTCAGACAGAGGAGTTTATGGTGGAGATGAGGCTACATCAAGGATCGGCTTTGAGTCACTTCTTGATTGCTATGGTGATGGACAGGTTGACAGATGAAGTCAGACAGGAATCGCAGTGGACAATGATGTTTGCAGATGACATTGTGATCTGTAGAGAGAGTGAGGAGCAGGTGAGGGAACTCCTGAAAAGGTGGAGGTCTCCTTTGTAAAGAAGATTTGTATTAAGACAGAGCATGTGTATGAATGAGAGGAAGTAGAAACAGTGAGGCTACAGGGGTTACTGAGGTCAAGAAGGGGTGCAGGAGTTTAAGTATTTAGGGTCAACCATCAAGTGTGACAGGGAGTGTGGAAAAGAGGTGAAGAGTCGAGTACAGGTGAATTGGAGTGGTGAAGAAAAGTGTCAAGAGTCTTGTGTGACAAAAGATTGTCAGCAAGAATCAAAGCAAAGGTGTACAAGACAGTAGTGAGAGCAGCTCTGCTGTATGGGTTAGAAACTGTAATAGTGAGGAAAGGCATGAGGCAGAGATGGAGGTAGCATAGATGAGAATGTTGAGGTTCTCTTTAGGAGTGACGAGGATGGACAGGATTAGTAACCAGCAGATCAGTGAGAAAGCTCAGGTTGGATGTTTTTGGGTGGTTTGGACATGTACAGAGGAGGCAGAGTAGTTATATTGGTAGAAGGATGTTGGATTTAGCTGCCAGGTATGTGGTCAAGAGGAAGGCCAAAGAGGAGATATATGATCATCTCATGAAATGTTATACTAGTGTGATAAACAGACAGCCATTTAAACTTTGCAAAATTTTAACCACTTTTGACAGAACTTTCCAAAAGCGGGTTGGTGAAAGGTCACACGGTGTTTCAGGTTTGAAGAAGCAGAAGCATGCAAGCAAAAAATCCTGTAGACCCACCAAGGCTTATGGAATTGTATTTACCACGTTTACATTTACAGAATTTGGCAGAATCCCTTATCCAGAGCGACATACACAAGTGCTTTCAAGTCTCTGTAATAGAATACATTTAATCTGGTTTACTAGGTTACAGACTTAAGATACCATTAGCCTAAAACACTGTTCAAAGTTGTTTTTTTATATACGAACACAAATCAAAGAGGGGAGAAAGTACTAGTTCAAGTATTCCGTTTGAAGATATCCAGCTGTCCGGACCCATAGGGGAAGTTCATTCCACCACCTCAGTGCCAGAATAGAAAAGAGTCTTCTTGTATACCTACCTTTTACCCTGAGAGATGGTGTGACCAGTCAAACAATGCTGGTTGCTCTGCAGTGTGAGGAGTGACGAGGACTTTGAGGTAAGCAGTAGCTGGTCTATTTTTGGCTTTTAGGCAAGCATCAGTGTTTTGAATCTGATGGGTACAGCTACCAAAAGCCAATGGAGGGAGAATAGCAGTGGGGTGTGTGGGAAAATAATTTTAAGTCATTGTTTTATTTCCTTTTAGTTCTAGCATATTTTGTGGATCATGTAGAAGCCAAATCAAGTTACAATGCTAGTTAAATTCAAACTTCACATTAGACTTGTGGTTCCTGTATCTCATAAATATCAAAGGAAAGGGACAAGGTAACTCAGGGTATCATCTGTCTCTTTGCACCATTTGTCCCATTGTTTAAGGTGGCAATGGGTTTCAAGGACTGAGTCAAGAAGGAATGGCAAGCATCAGAGGTGAACTCGTTTCTATGATAATGAAGGGGTCTGAGAAAGACTGTTATGTTAATGGGATTAAGGGTGGGTGAAATTCCAGGATCTGGTGTGGGGGCTGTTACATCCTTTCATGCTTTGATTGTCACCCGAGTGTTTTGTCTCTATCTGATGGGACTGCCCCCCCAGAATGTGTATATTTACAATGTATTACAACTTTAAGTCAGACTTGATGACTGCAGCTCCCGTGCCAGTACGCTCTGACTTGCAGACTCGTTTCATCGTGTATCTACAATAAAGACTACTGCACAAGGATATCCAAGTCTCCTGGTCTTCTCTGGAAAAAGTTTACAACAGGTGGTAGGCGAGAACTTAAACAGGTTGGAAAAAAGGTTGTGCAGCTGCATTTCAGATTATTTGCAGAGGACAAATTGCATTTATAGGTAGATCTGACAGCAATGAGTTGCAGTAGTCCAGTCTTGAGATGACAAAAGACTGAACAAGTACCTGAGCAGCCTGAGTGGACAAAAATGGTGAATACTTCTGTTTTTTGTTGCCTTACTGATACTTGGTTTAAATCAAATGATTACATTACAGGTTTTCTTCAAGACCGATTGGTTAATTTTGATAAAGCGTTAATTGTAGGAGATTATAACATTCACGTTGACAATACATTTGGGCATATATATATATATATATTGTGGTCATACCACAACTGTGGTCATACAACTAAATATTAGTTTAGTGATTCACAGGATTGCTAAATCCTAGAAACAAATACATTTGTACAAAATAGTATTGAGTTTGTACAGTCAACGGCAGATACTGCTTTTTTTTTAACACACCCCTTTCAACTAATTGCCCAATTGCACAGCTTTAAGAGGGTGCAAATGCTGGTCTTGTTTGTTTTCTGTGAATCTACTTCACCTACTGGTAACTTGTTTGCCATGTAGCAATTAAAAATATACTAAAAACCTGGATTATTCTGGTTAGTCTGGATTATTCTGGTTATTACTTTGAACACTACTGTGTATATATATATATATATATATATATACACACACACACACACATATATATATATATATATATATATACATATACATACATACATATATATACATACATACATACATATACATATATATATATATATATATATATATATATATATATATATATATATATATATATATATATATATATATATATATACCTATATATGGTATACATAAACCAGTAAACAGAAGCTCTAACACTTCAACTTCCATTTAGAGGGATGTACTGTAGCTAGCTCAACAGTGAAAGACCTGGATGTTATAATAGACAGCAACTTGTCTTTAAAATCACATCGTCCATATTACAAAAACAGCCTTCTTCCACCTTAGAAATATTGTCAAGCTAAGGAACATCCTATCTTTATATGATGCTAGGAAGACCTCCAGACTAGACTATTGTAATGGATTATTAGGTGGTTGTCCTGCATCTTTAATAAATAGGCTACAGTTAGACCAAAATGCAGAGTTCTCACTAGGACAAGAAAATATGATCATATAACACCAATTTTATCATCTCTACACTGGCTACCTGTTAAGTTTAGAATTGAATACAAACTGCTGCTACTTACTTACAAGGCTCTTAATGGTTTAGCCCCATTGTTATTCTTATGTTCTCTTTCCCTCCATCAGATACCACAGCTTCTACTTGGATCTCAACATATCTGTCAGACATATTATTGTGGATGACAGCTTATCAATCTCAGCAAAACTGAACTGCTGATCATCCCAGGTGATTCATGAACTGTCATTTTCCTTGCTCATGTCACACTCCTGTCCTTACACGCTCATGTCAGCTTCTTCTCTACAACATCAGAAGGATTCAATTGAATTGGGCTTGAATTGTTTGCGCAAGTTCAGATCCAAGTCAAAGGTACATAATCATTCAGTATGGCAAACTTTCAGCTTGTACAGGGTGTGAGCTGCAGCATGTTTAGTAATTCTTCCTCCGTTATTAGCGTTAATTTAACTTGTGATGATAAAAAGAAAGATGGCGTCGGTGTCCTTGGCACGCCTTCTGAGGTCCTCCGTCTGGGCGCTTTTTATCTTTTTTCTGTTTTTATGTCTGACTCAATTAGTCTTAAACAGCAATGCCACCTTGATTTATGACCGCTTGACTTTGCTAAATATTTGAAACACGGTCACTGCTCTGCCAAATTGCGCCCTTTGTACACTGTGATCTGGTCTTCTACCTGTCTCATCTCTACTCCCGGCGCACCTGCGTGGGTTTTCCGCCTGAGCTGCCTCTCCAAAAACGCCAAAAGATGACGCGGTATACGCAGAAGTATCACAGTGCAACTCAGGCTGGTCCTTCAGCTGGACTGTGGCTTTCGGTCCCACCCGTTTCTGCGGGGATCTGGTCAAACTTGACGATCTACCGCTGGATGGAATCTCCACAAAAGTGTCTCTCGATGGCTGCACCCTGTTTTCCCCGGATCTTTTGCTGGCCTACTCAGGCTTTCCCTCGTGCATGCCAAGGTGGAGTTCATTTGCACAATCTTCGACCGCTACTCCGGGCAAGGCAGAGGGATACAGCTCCACTACAACTGAAAACGGTGCTCATAAACACTCGGTCACTGCTAAACAAAACTTTTATTTTAAATGACTTTACATCACAAACATTGGATTTATTATACATCATGGAGACTTGGATGAAACCGGGTGAGTTATCACCACTTTCTGAACTGGTACCTCATGGCTGTACTTTTCTAAACTCCCTGCATCTATCTGGCCGTGGTGGGGGATTGCTAACTGTTTTTAAAGACCCTTTGCTCTGTCAATCTCTACCTATTGGCGTATACAACAGCTCTGAAGTGCAACTCTTTCAACTAGTCTCCATAAACCCAATTGTTAAAGCATTAATATATTGTCCTCCTCAACAAAACAATTCCTTTTTAAGTGAAATTGCTGAACTGTTGGGTATGGGAAAATACTGCTGCTAGGCGACTTCAACATTCATGTTTGCTGCCCCTCTATACCATAATCTGCAGAATTTTTAACTCTGATGGAGTCTTTGGAATTTACTCAATGGGTTTCTGGCTCTACACATAATCTTGGCCATACTCATGACTTGGTTTTAACTCATGGCTTATCTTTTACAAGAATTGATCTTGGTACTGCTGTTTTTTCTGACCACAAGCCCATAGTTTTTACCCTTCCCTTGCTGACTCACGACTGTGCAGCAATGCACAGATCAAACCATATCATCAAGTTCGCCGATGACATGGCAGTGGTGGGTCAGCAAGAACAACGAATCAGCATACAGAGAGGAGGTGCAACAGCTTACTATCTGGTGTAGAACCAACAACCTGTCTCTGAATGGGGATAAAACTAAAGAGATGGTTGTAGACTTCAGAAGAGAACAGAGCGACCACTCTCCGCTGAACATCGACGGATCATGGGTAGAGATCGTCAAGAGCACCAAATTTCTTGGTGTTCATCTAGCAGAGAAGCTCACCTGGTCACTCAACACCAGCTCCATCACCAAGAAAGCCCAGCGTCTCTACTTCCTATGAAGGCTGAGAAAGGCACATCTCCCTCCCCCATCCTGACCATGTTCTACAGAGGGACCATTGAGAGCATTCTGAGCAGCTGCATCACTGTCTGGTTTGGGAACTGCACCATCTCGGATCACAAGACCCTGCAGCGGATAGTGAGGACAGCTGAGAAGATCATTGGAGTCTCTCTTCCCTCTATCATGGACACTTACTCCACACGCTGCATCCGCAAAGCTAACAGCATTGTGGATGACCCCACACACCCCTAACAGACACTCTTCACCCTACTGCCATCTGGAAAAAGGTACCAAAGCGTTCGGACCCTCACAACCAGACTGTGTAACAGTTTCTTCCCACAAGCCATCAGACTCCTTAATAACTGAACTGAACTGTACTGAGCACAACAAACACACACATCATCTGTATGGACTGCACAGACCTACACCACATACACACACTTCTAATATACATCTACTGTATCAAATTGTTTACATTGTTTACATGCTTCTTACATTCATCAACTGTTTATATGCTTACTGTTTACAAACTGTTTACATGCTGTTTTGCACACTTTTCAGTCACTGCACCACATTTCAGTCATTTCGCTCATACTGTACAATATTTCAGTTGTTGCTGTTTTTTGCACAAATCTTATTCACAATTTGCACAATTATTATCTCAGGGACCTGCTGCTAAGAAACTGTGTTCATTCGAGTATTACTGCAGGCAATATTGTCTGAACTCACAGTATTTACATACAGTATTGACACTGGTCGGTCAGCGCTGTTTTTTTGTTTACTGTCTTTTGTGTACTGTCTTTTTTGTATTTTGTGTATTGTCTTGTAACCTTTTGTCTGTCTTGTCCTGCATTGTCTTGTCTGTCTTGTCCTGCACTGTTTGCACCAGGTTGCACAGTTGCACTTTATGTGGCTAGGACTACTTAGTCCTAGCCCTGTCTTTGTTTTATGTAGCACCTTGATCCTGGAGAAACGTTGTCTCATTTCACTATGTACTGCAACAGCTATATATGGTTGAAATGACAATAAAAGCTTCTTGACTCTTGACTTGACACGTCATATTTCTAGAAACTCAACAACAGTACGTTTAACACGCTGTTTTACTCAACGATCCAGTCAGGATTTCTCCGAAGCCTACGAATCTTAATGTACAGAACTCTCTGGAGATTGATAGCATCCTGGACACCTTAAATACTGATTCACACCTCACTCTATTTAACTCTACCTGTGCTGAAATTCTGAACTCTATTACTCCATTGTAGCGTCTGGTAAAAGTCATTTAGATTTCATATCCTAGGCACCCTAAACTTCGACATCTACTCTTCAATCAACCAATGAGCAACCCAGTTTTACGATTTTATTGAGGGCCACATTCCACAGTGTCACACACACCTGGCTCAAGGAGGTCTGGGATCCTACACAAAGACCAGATAAGACCACACTGTTTCTCTGATTGAACTCATAGGGACCTCAACCAAACACGCACACACACACACATGCGCACACACATGCGCGCACACATGCGCGCACACACACACACACACACACACACACACACACTCCCCTGCAAATGCATACACATGCACATACACACACACACACAACACAATGGGACATTCCGTTTTACTAATAAAACAAGTAGATAAGATACTCTAAGATTCTTATTCTTATAACCCTGTTATAATGTGCTTCTTCTGTTAAGGCTTGCCTGACTTAAAATTACTTGCTCCTTACTTTCCTGAAAAGGGTGTATTTTATTTAGGTATCAGAACACAACACTGGATTAACATGTTATACTTTGATTACCGATCCTGGTATGTTAATGTATACCTGTTCTAAGGCTGTATGTCCTTTTAAGGTCCGATGTCAGGATGTATACAAAATTATGTTTTCCCTTCCCTAATGCAAATGCATTTTTTTTTTTTTTTGTGTTTCATTCTCCTTTATCAGAACACAATATCGCAATAACATCAGTTACACTTTGATTACTGATCTGTGTATATAATGTACCGATGCCTTTATACCGTCATTCCCCTTCATGTTTAGTATCCAAATGACCACAAAATTATCAGTTACTCATTTTTCAATCAATGGTGTATTTTATTTGAGCACGAAAGGCGCTATACCATCTTAATACACCTTGGATAAAAACTTTAAAGTCATCTAAAAATTTGTCATCTTTGTTTTCTCTATTTCCTTTGTTGTTCGTGTAGTTAGTTTTATGTTGTGTTTGTCTCTTTCATTAAACGCCATATTTTTGTTCCACAAGTGATTGTCTCTGAGTATCGCTCATAAACGTAAGGTACCTGCAACATCTGGTCTGAACTACATGCTCTATTAAGTTAATTTAATTGAAATTACGGTATAAAGTAAAAGGGAAGATAGCGCCCTCATAGAATTAATAAAGGTTACACGGCCTGTTCAGCGGACGAACAGACCAAATAAGTTAATTATTACCGTCAATTTCAGCTTAGGTTAAAATATTTAGGAGTCACTATAACACGTTATAATTACCTTGCTTTGCGAGCCAAAATCGCTACATATAATGGTTGAGAATGCGGGCATGTTGTTCAAACTTTGCTAATTCAGCTAATTCAGCGTCAATTTACTTGTGGTGATTTACTGTGCGCTTGTGGTGATCTAGGTCGCAACGTAGACTCCGCTATTTGACTTTATTTTGTTGCATTTTGTTATTTGAGTCTCGATTAATCGAAAAAAAAAAAAGAAAAAGAAAAGAGAAGAATTTAAACTGCAGTCATAATATTAAAAATCCCTCGTAAAGACGAAGAAATCTCTTTACTGCACATTTTAATATTATCAAAATCAGCTGTGGGGACGAAGAAATCTCCCCATAGTTAGATTAAAAATTGATTTGAGCGTGTTCCTCTTATCATCTTTTAAGGCCTTGTAATTGTATCGCTGTTGAAGTCATTGCTTGTTCCAATTTCGTTCAACTAGACGATAGCACTCCGTTAGGTTTAACCATCAGAGTAGTTAACTGATGCGTGCCTAATGCAGATCCAATCATACTGCTGACCAGTGGTTGATTGGTATGTAAAAGGAGTCCCAAGCCTTGATCAAGTAACGAATAAGAACAGCGAAGAAACCCTGTTCTTTTGCTTATTTATTTATTTGGGGGGCAGCGAAGAAAACCTGACCCACCCACTGTGTGCCGTTGAGTGGTACAAACTGTTGAATTTGTGGAAAGGAGAAACCTTCCCTCAGTTGTTAAACTGTGATTTGAGTAGTGTAACTCTTATCAGCTAACTCTTAAGACCTAATCTTACATATCAACAGCGAAGGAACCCTGTTGACTATATACTACTGCTATTGTATCTTTATTATTAAGTTTCGTCCTCTCAGTCTTACAATTTTATAGAGGTAATGAATAAAGCCTGCTTCCTTAATTTGAACCGCTCGAAATAAGGTCGCATGACACGTGGGGGCAAGAAAAACTACCCCCTAACTTCAGTGTGTGTGAACTAACTCTCTCTCTCTCTCTCTCTCTCTCTGCCACCTAGTTTTTGTGGTTTGTCCCTTCAATTTTATTTCATTTTTTTTATTTTTTATTTTTTTTTAGTATCTTCATTTATTATTGTTTTGTTATTGTTATTTTACATTTTTTTTATTATTCCCCTTTTATTATCCATTATTATCACTTATCAATTTGGGTTTTTGTTTGGTCATGTTTTGTTTTATTACTATTAATAGTAACCTTTTTTTACTGAATTTTTATTTTGACATTTTGTTACCTGCTTTTATATGTTTTTATCATTATTATTATTATTATTATTATTATTATTATTATTATTATTATTATTATTATTATCATCATCATTATTTGCATCTCTCGTTTCTCCCTTCTCATTTACTTTCTTCCCACTTCCCCTCACTTATTTTAAATTAAACTTTAAACAGAGGGTGAAGCAAATTTTAAAATTCAGTCTCAGCTATTTAGGTTCAACTTTGTAACTCTCCCTCTTCCAGGCCTCGTCCTGCCCTATCACCTTTGTGTTGTGAGTTTGATCTGTCCATTTTCATTCTATTTAGTTGATGCGTAAGGTAAAGACCTAACTGGGAAATCATCACAAAAAAACTTAGCAAATTAAAGTAGCCAAATCTTTAGATTACCCATTAGGCAAATTGAGCGGACAGCACGTTCTCACCTATTAGCGTAGGCCACCAATATTGTAAGAACTTGCATTGGCCCTTGTCTGTGTCTCTCTTCGCCAGTGAGCCAGCATGTCCAGATCATCCAGCCCTGAGGCACACTGGGATCAGCTAGAGACCTGGTTGAACGCCATGACGGGTACCCTCCTACCCGAAACTGCTGTTGATCTGCAACACCTGAGCCGGGAACAGCTTGATGACAACCTGAGTGCGGTGATGTCTCATAACCCAGCACAGGACTATAGCCACAAGGAGCTGGCAAAGATCCTCGGATTACTGACCTACAACCTCATCGCCCAGACAAAAGCGGAGGAAGAAATAAAATTCTCGCCTGCAACAGGAATCATTATCATTCCAGATCCAAGCTGAGGAGGCTCGGAGGAATCTGGCACAGGCTCAGGACCAGCTAGACCGAATCCAGGCAGAGACTCAAAGCCAATGAGAAACGGCAGATGAAGTGAACACAGAACTGCAGGAGAAAGTAAAAGGACTACAACAGGCCCTGACCGATCTCCGCACGGACACAGCACGCAGAGAACAGCAGGAAAAGGACACTCAGGAGGAACTCCGACAAGCCAAGGCCCTTTTGATAAGAGCAGAGACTGAACTTAAGGACAGAGTTGCCAAAGCTAAGGCATACGAAAGGCATCTGCAAAGTGCCCGGGAGGAAATCGATGCCCTGTGTCAAGAAAGTACTCACTTAAAAGAAGAACTTGACACAACTCACAGGGAATTAAAACACGCATATAGATTACAAAGGGACCCTGAAAAGGAAATGCCCAATGTGGAATTTCCCTTAACCAGTGGACTCATACCCCCAAAACAAGAATCAACATTTCAAAAGGGGGGTGAGAAATCCCAACTCGAGACCTCCCCAGGGTGGGAGACTTTTCAAGAAACCCCGCGTTCCAGTCACAGTGTCACCCCTAAGGAATTGGACAAACTGGCTAGAAACATTCCTACTTTCACGCCAGACCCTGCAGGAAGCTATGACATACATGCCTACCTGCAAGACATTGACTTTCATTTACAGACTGTAGCTAACGTTACTACACGAGACCAACTCTACCTCCTCAGGATCACCTCCAGCCGCGAGGTACGGAGCTTCCTGGATCGGCAACCAGACAAGATCAAAGAGGATTACCAGCAGCTTCAAGAGGCCCTGATTAAGGAGTTCTCTGACCCAGAGTCAGAGCAAGGACTGTTCGCTGCTCTGGACCTAAAACAGAGCAGACATGAAACCACACGAGCTTAATACACCAGGCTCCGACAGGCCTACTTCGGAGCCCGAAATGAGCCAGGAATGGAGGAGGACTTCAACTTCAAAACTTTGTTCCTCAGAAACCTTCACCCTGCTGTAAGTCACCACCTGGGGGTCCTGGCCTGCCCACGGGAAATGTCCATCCAGCAGCTTCGAGACTTAGCCCAAAGAGCCTATATCAAGCAAAGAAACGTGCTCGAAAAAAACGTAAAAAAAAAAAAACGGCCAGCAATCTATTCTGTCTCCGAGCAATGTTCAGAACTGGCACTAGAGGGCACCCAGCAACGCTATCATGACAAACCTGTCCAGCAAGTGCTACGACACTTTCCAATCAACAGAGAACCACAGGGTCACGGCGACGCCCGTCCCAAATACCAAGCTGGACACCCTGGGAGATCCTGGGACAGACAACGACCATCACGCAACCCAAAAGACGGAGCCACCTGGGAAGGACCTAACTGGCCCAAAGGAAACTGGCACTCGCCAACACAAACATCAGGTTTCGACTGGAAACAGCAAAAACCCTCGCAACATGCACCAAATAAACCAAAACATGGACCACCAATAACACAGGACCCAGAAAACACATCAGAAACAGCAGAGATCTTGAGGATTTTAAAGGAAATCATCCAAGACAAACGCCACAGAAAGGACGAGGAGGACAAATCAGATAAATTATGACTAAGCCGGAAACCTGATCTGAACACCCACGATATGTCCTCGCAAACTGAACCACCAGAGCCTGCCAACTTCCAACACCAAACCTCCAACCAGAACCCCAATATTCCCGAGAGTGCTGTTTTAACGGTCTGCCTTCCTAATGAGCCACAGGAATCCAGTTCCGATTGCCTGCCAGTCACTACACCTGCCCCAAGCCCAAGACTCCTAGGGAACCTGTTTGAAAGAGGAATGGGCAAAAAACTGTACCTAGCCATCACATTAGAGAATGAGCTGAGACTAGAAGTTCTTGTGGACACTGGTGCAGATCTGACTTTAATGTCGACCCAACTCTTTCACAAACTGCAGGTGGAAGCTAAGTGACGGAATCGAACCCTTAAAACGCAAAAGTGCACATTGAACGTACAATCTTACAGCCAAAATGAAGTCAAGCTTGAACAGATAGCTCCCATTCACCTGACCATCGGCCCTATGAGTGTAGTGCACCCCGTGTACATCTCCCCAATGGACACCTACCCCCTGCTCATCGGAAAGGACCTTCTAGACCGGTTTGAACCACTGTTGGATTTTAAACATCTGAAACTCTGGGCTCAAGTGCGAGAACCTCTACCACCTCGGCCACCGAGAGCACCCAAGACAGACTGCCAGGTAACAGGGGTCATGGACAATCACACCACCAGCCGGGAAGGCAACTTGACCCAAGAACAAAGTTCAAGGTCACTGCTCTGTGCTTTCCAGCTAACTAAGGACTCTGACTCATACTGTCCGCGGGCCATGGGAGGCCTACAGCTTGCTGATACTGCAACGACAGACATTATACTAGCACTGAGCAATGGCCTGGCAGCATGCCAAAGCTGCTCGGACGACACACCGACTGTGACTACAGATACGGAAAGGCCCCAACTGCAGCCACCCACCTGTCACAAGTACTTGGAAGTCAACATATGCCAAGGCATGCCCACAGCCTATGTCAATGGATGCTCCTACAACCACGAGGGTAACCTTAAAGTGGGTGCAGGTGTCCTCTGGATGAACAACAAACCATGCCAACAACAACACTTCAAGCTGGGGCCCCAGTCCTCACAATATGCAGAGATAGCAGCTGTACTCATAGCCCTACAGATAGCATCGGCCCACAACATCAGAGACCTGCTCATTTGCACAGACTCCAACTATGCCAGACTTAGTTTCACATGCCACCTCCCAAGCTGGAAGAAAAACGGCTTCAGGACGGCAAACAACAAACAAGTTAAACACCAACACTTGTTCCAGGCATGTGAGGACATCACAAACGAACACGATATGACCATCTACTGGAAGAAGGTGAAAGGCCACTCGAAGCAACCAGGCACAGATAAAGATCTAAACGACCAGACAGACGCCCTCGCCAAGGCAGGCGCATTAAACGGCAATTTGTGGTCGCCACCAACCCGACCACACAAACCCACTGTCACAGCCATAACCCGCAACTACCGAACTAAATTAACCACACTTCTCACCTCACAGCCACTCGCGCTGGCTCCACAAATCTCCACAAATGACATGCAGGCGTCCGATGCCACTATACAGACCATCCTTCACCACCGCTCTAGCCCCTCCGACCACCCTGTCACAGCTGTTAATCTAGCCACTTCCCCAGCCCTAAAATGGCTACATGATGTCAAGCCCATGCCGCGCGTGATAGACGGCATTTTATGGTATGCCCCTGATGACCACACTGCGCTGAAGCTTGTGGTGCCACAGTGCCAAAGGGGGGTCATGTTAATGTATGCCCACGGTGCACCATGTGCCGGACACCATGGCACAAAAGCCACGTATGAGACACTGAAACAAGTGGTATACTGGCCTGGCATGCAGCAAGATGTGACAGAGTATGTCAAAGGATGCCTTATGTGCTGTCAATTTCAACCAGCAAACCCAAACTACCGAGCCCCACTGCAACACAGAGGAGTCACATTTCCGTGGTCAGACCTCCAAATTGACTGGGTGGGACCCCTTCCCAGATCAACAAGGGGCATACTTCATCACAGTCGTGTGTCGGTTCACCAAGTGGGTGGAGTGCCTCCCAGCACCCAACGACACTGCCCACACCACCGCCTATCTTCTGATGAATCATATTTTCTCCAGATTTGGTCCACCGCTGAGAGTCAATCCGACAGAGGCACCCACTTCACGGCAGAGGTCATGCAGCAGATTTGGAATCTACTGGGGGTGCAAGCAAAACTTCACATCAGTCACCACCCTATCTCCTCAGGTCAAGTGGAACGAACCAACCGGACGGTGGTCAGCATGTTAAGGAAATATGTGTCTGCCAATCAAAAGAACTGGGATGTGAAACTTCCTCTGGTGCTCATGGCCATCAGGGCAACACCACAGGAGTCAACCGGCATCTCCCCTTTCGAACTAATGACTGGAAGGCAGATGACATTACCACTGCACCTGCTATACCAACCTGGAGACTCTAACCTTGTCACAGCTTATACCACCTGTCAATACCTCGAGGAACTGCACAAGCACCTGAGATCCACCTTTTCATTTGCTCAACAACACCTCCAAAAGAGTGGCGAAGGTCAGAAAGCATATTATGACCGTAAAGCGTCGCACGAGGAACTGAACGTGGGGGATAAGGTCTGGAACTACTGCTTCACCCAGCCACCTCAAACGTCCTCTAATCGGCGATCAAAGAAATTCCTGCCACATTGGGCAGGACCGCACGAGATTGTAGACAAACTCTCCCCGGTTGCTTACCGAATCAGAATAAGCCGGGGACAGAAAGAACCCGTCCTCAAATGGGTCCATCGCAATCAGATCAAGAGACACAAGGCCATAGACAAGGAAAAACTGGCCAGGGCTGAGGGAAACTAAGAGTCAACATTACTAGACCACCACGTTTCACCTGCCTTTGACCATCATAATCTACCTACCAGCCGACCTTCATAACTATTGGATGACGAGGTTTCCCTTCATCAGAAACTTCGGCACTCAATAGGGGGGATATGTAGCGTCTGGTACAAGTCATTTAGATTTCATATCCTAGGCACCCTAAACTTCGGCATCTACTCTTCAATCAACCAATGAGCAACCCAGTTTTACGATTTTATTGAGGGCCACATTCCACAGTGTCACACACACCTGGCTCCAGGATGTCTGGGATCCTACACAAAGACCAGATAAGACCACACTGTTTCTCTGATTGAACTCATAGGGACCTCAACCAAACACGCACACACACACACATGCGCACACACACACACGCACACACACACTCCCCTGCAAACGCATACACACGCACACACACACACAACACAATGGGACATTCCGTTTTACTAATAAAACAAGTAGATAAGATACTCTAAGATTCTTATTCTTATAACCCTGTTGTAATGTGCTTCTTCTGTTAAGGCTTGCCTGACTTAAAATTACTTGCTCCTTACTTTCCTGAAAAGGGTGTATTTTATTTAGGTATCAGAACACAACACTGGATTAACATGTTATACTTTGATTACCGATCCTGGTATGTTAATGTATACCTGTTCTAAGGCTGTATGTCCTTTTAAGGTCCGATGTCAGGATGTATACAAAATTATGTTTTCCCTTCCCTAATGCAAATGCATTTTTTTTTTTTTTGTGTTTCATTGTTGTTTCTTTCTCCTTTATCAGAACACAATATCGCAATAACATCAGTTACACTTTGATTACTGATCTGTGTATATAATGTACCGATGCCTTTATACCGTCATTCCCCTTCATGTTTAGTATCCAAATGACCACAAAATTATCAGTTACTCATTTTTCAATCAATGGTGTATTTTATTTGAGCACGAAAGGCGCTATACCATCTTAATACACCTTGGATAAAAACTTTAAAGTCATCTAAAAATTTGTCATCTTTGTTTTCTCTATTTCCTTTGTTGTTTGTGTAGTTAGTTTTATGTTGTGTTTGTCTCTTTCATTAAACGCCATATTTTTATTCCACAAGTGATTGTCTCTGAGTATCGCTCATAAACGTAAGGTACCTGCAACATCTGGTCTGAACTACATGCTCTATTAAGTTAATTTAATTGAAATTACGGTATAAAGTAAAAGGAAAGATAGCGCCCTCATAGAATTAATAAAGGTTACACGGCCTGTTCACCGGACGAACAGACCAAATAAGTGTAACGTTAATTCCATTACCGTCAATTTCAGCTTAGTTTAAAATATTTAGGAGTCACTATAACACGTTATAATTACTTATAAATATTTACCTTGCTTGGCGAGCCAAAATCGCTACACCATTGAGGCATAAAAATCATAAACCAGCCACAGTGACCTGGCATAATGATACTACATGCTCTCTTCAGCAGGCTTGCAGACGTGCTGAGCGTAAATGGAAAAAAGACAAACTACAGATCTCCTTTGAAATTTTAAGAGACTCTTATCATACTTTTCAGAAAGTGGCAAAGGCGGCATACTCATTTCACTGTGTACTGTGTCAGATATACACAGTGTCCACAATGATTTAGACCAAACATTACATATAAGCTTGTAACCATCTTCTATACAATATCAACTTTCCTCTTTAACAGATCATTATAACCTCACATATTAAACTAAATATAGGGTTAATTTATTCCTAAACATGGCACAAACATCCACTGTAACACTGGTGATGCAGCTGTAGTTTTCAGAAAAGCCAGATGACAGACAAGCTTAATAACGTGTTAAGTGCTTGTAATAGAAACACATGAAGCCAAAAGTAAGATTTCTAAATACATAGTAACTCTGTATGGCCTTTAAGTTTCATCATGTGTATCATGTGTCCCTGTGTCAGTGGATCTCCAGGTTTCTGACAGGCACACCACAAGCAGTCTATGTGTACAGACACAAATTACCCTCAAAATTGGAGCCTACAAGGATTGAATTCTGAATCACCTGCTGTACTCACTGTTTACATACAGTATGAGAACATTGTGGTGGGGCTGATCACTGACAATTAAGACTACCAGGAGAAGATTAAAAGCCTGCAAAAAAGGTGCAAGACCAGTTTCCAAGAGACAAATTTTCAGAAAACATTTAAACTAATATACTATTTATTTTTTATTCTATTTTTAAAATAAAAAATAAACAGTTAAAGAAAAGCATTTCAATGCATGTTGTTTTGTGTACAGTTGTGCAAGTCATCAATAGAGTTTGAATAAAAATTTTATATTACCCGGTTCATTTGGTCCAGTGTGATGAGTCCAGACTTCCAAAATGACTGAAGCAGCTTCACCATTGACTGAATCGCAGCATCTCCACTAGATTCCAACACCATCAATACCGCCTATACACACAATCACAAAAAAAAAAGGTCGCGAAAATATGAACATTTAACCCCAATTTTATCATCTCTACACTGGCTACCTTTAAAGTTTAGAATTGATTACAAACTCCTGCTACTTACGTACAAGACTCTAAATGGTTTAGCTCCCATGTATCTAACCTGTCTTCTAACACGTTACAGTCCTTCATGCTCTTTGAGAACACAAAACTCAGGATTTTGGTAGTTCCCAAAATATAGGTAGTAGAGTGTTTTTGTATTTAGCTTCCAAGCTTTGGAATAGGCTTCCTGAGGGTGTTCGGGGCTAAGACACACTTTCCCAGTTTAAATGTAGATAAAAGGCATATCTCTTTTGTCAGGCATACACATAATACATCCCATAATCTTGTTCTCTAGTAAATGTGCATCCTCTAGTGCTTACTAATATTATATTAGCTACCCTAATTCCTCTCCATTGCTTCTCTTTTTCTACCCATCCAGAGGCATCCAGGGATTGTACCAGCTCCAGTTGTGTTCCATGCCATGAAGATTTCTGACCTTCGTTAAGATGAGGCCAACCTAAGAAGATCCTGAGGCATCTAGAGATGTAACAGCTCCAGTTGGACTCTGCTTCATGAAGTATTTGGACATTCTAAGAGGAGATTCTAACTACGAGTGGTGTTTGAGGATAACATCCTCATCATCAATACACAATTGTCAGACTGTATATTTGTAATTACACCATCTACTGTCACCAAAATGAGGATGGGTTACCTTTTGAGTCTGGTCCCTCTCAAGGTCTCACAGCTTCATATACTTAAATGGAGAATTAAATACTGCCACAGTGTAGAATAAACATCTACCACATTACCATTATCACCACTTATTTAAATCACTTGCCAAGTATAATGTTTACAAGAACCTCTAGGCCAGGGGTCGGCAACCTTAAACACTCAAAGAGCCATTTGGACCCATTTCCCACAGAAAAAAAACATATAGAGCCACAAAACCCATTTAGATTAGATTCGATTCAACTTTATTGTCATTGTGCAAGGTACATGTACAGAGCCAATGAAATGCAGTTAGCATCTAACCAGAAGTGCATAGATGGCTTATTTACAAGTGGCAGTGTAATAAATAAGAGTATGAGGTTATACAGAAGGTGTAGTAATATGTACATGTAACTGAATGAACTGAAGGGTAAATATAGTGTGGTTTTTATACAAGTATGTTACAGTATGAAGTGGTATGACAGCTGTACAAAAGGAATGTCATTATGAATATGTATGTATATATATATATATATATATATATATATATATATATATATATATATATATATATATATATATATATATGTGTGTGTGTGTGTGTGTATATATATATATATATATATATATATATATATATATATATATATATATATATATATATATATATATATATATATATACATACATATATACATACATACATACACATACACACACACACACACACACACATACATACATACATATACACAGAATAAACAGAATAAATATGGATGGACATACAGAAGTGTAATGATGATTTTAAAGTGGTGCAAAATAGTGCAAAACACAGAAGAAATATGACAGTACAATGGTGATTGTTAACACCATATCAGCTGTTCAGTGCAGAATCAGCCACGGGAAAGAAGCTATTTTTCAGTCTGTTTGTTCTGGCTCTGAGACAACGGTAGCATCTACAGGAGAAGGGTAAACAGTCCATGGTTGGGGTGTGAGGGATCTTTGATGATGCCCCTCGCCCTTTGCAAACAGCGTTTTTTGAAAATGTCCTCCAAGGTGGGTAGTTCAATACCAATGATTTGTTGGGCGGTTTTCACCACCCTCTGAAGGGCTTTACGGTCTGAAGCTGTGCAGCTGCTGTACCACACTGAGATGCAGCTTGTCAGGATACTCTCAATGGTACAGCGGTAAAAGTTTTCCAACTTTTTCCAAAAGTTATCCTGTAGCACAGACGAGACTTTTTAAGTCTCCTCAGAAAAGATAGGCGCTGTTGTGCCTTTTTGATCAGGATGGAGGAGTTCAGAGACCAGGTGAGGTCCTCAGAGATATGTATTCCAAGGAACTTGAAGCTAGGTACACGCTCAACAGCAGTTCCGTTGATGTGAATTGGAGGATGAGTGTGATTGCCAGCACGTCTGAAATCCACAATGGCCGCGTTGGTCTTTTTGGTGTTAAGTTCCTGGTTATTGTCCTCACTCCATGCTACTATGTGCTGTATGTCCTCCCTGTAAGCCGTCTCGTCGTTACCTTCAATCAGGCCTACCACTGTGGTGTCATCTGCGAACTTTATAATGCTGTTTGAGGTATGGACAGGTATGCAGTCATGGGTGAAAATGGAGTATAGTAGTGGAGACAATACACATCCCTGGGGGACCCCAGTGCTGATGGTGTGACTGGAGGAGGTGACAGTGTTCAGACGAACAGACTGTGATCTGTTCGTTAGGAAGTCCAGAGTCCAATTGCAGAGTTGTGTGCTGATGCCAAGTTGTTCCAGCTTCAGGGTTAGCTTGGAAGGGCTAACTGTATTAAAAGCTGAGCTGAAATCAACAAAACAGTATCCTGGCATAGGTGTCAGGTTTATCCAAGTGAGTCAGGGCAGAATGAAGTACGATGGAAATGGCGTCCTCAGTTGAACTATTTGGGCAATATGCAAATGGGTAAGGGTCCAGGTTGGGTGGCAGACAGGCTTTAAAGTGGGTGAGGACCTGTCTTTCAAAGCACTTAGCAATGACAGGTGTGAGTGCGACGGGACGAAAGTCAGCCATTTCTGTTGCAGTGGAGTGCTTTGGCACCGGCACGATAGTTGCAGACTTGAAGCAGGTGGGGACGATTGCCTGGGCCAAGGACAGATTAAAGATGTCCGTGAAGACCTCGGCCAATTGCTCCGCGCATGCTCTGAGTACACGACCAGGGATGCCATTAGGGCCAGCTGCTTTCCTTGCATTCACCCTTCCCAGGGTGGCGCACACTTCAGAGGTGGAGAGTGTAAGTGGCTGCTCACCTGGTAACGGCTTTGTTTTGAGCAAGGGCTCCATGTTCCCCTTTTCAAAGCGAGCGTAGAAGAGGTTGAGCTCGTTGGGGAGTGAGGCAGAACTGGTTGCAGGTGTTGCGTTGGGTTGTTTGCGGTCAGTGATAGCCTGTATTCCTTGCCACGTGTCGGGGATCAGCAGAGTTGAAGTGCTCCTCAATCTGCTGTTTGTAAGCATGTTTGACTTTGCAGATTCCCCTCCTCAGATCTCCAGACCTGAAGGCGGTATTGCGTGCTTTGAGCAGGAGATGGACCTCCTGGTTCATCCTTGGCTTCTGATTGGGGAACACTTTGATGTTTTTTAGTCTATCCACACAGCTATTGATGTGATTAAGGACAGTATTGGTGTAGGTGTTGATGTTGGTGACAGAATCAGTCATGGCCTGTGAAGCGAATTCACTCCAGTCTGTGTGTGAGAACAGCATCAGCCCCATCCAGCCAAAGTTTAACAGTCCTGATAGTGGGTTTCACACATGATGACTGGAGAGTACTTGGGCAGTAGGAACAATGAGAGATGGTCTGATTTTCAGAGGTGGGGAAGGGGTGTGACTCTGTAAGAATCAGCCATACTTGCATATACATGATCCAGAGTTTTTTGTCCCCTGGTGAAACAGGACACATTCTGTTGGAATTTTGGCAGAAAAGATCTTAAATTGCAGTGATTAAAATCCCCAGCAATAATAACGGCTCCATTAGGATGCACTGTCTGCAGTTTGTTGATAGCAGAACTTAGTTCTTTCATGGCTATGCTAGCCTTAGCATCTGGGGGGACATACACTGCTATCACAACAACACATGTGAACTCACGTGTTAAATTAAAGGGTCTACACCTTAATGATCAGGTATTCAAGATCAGCAGAGCAGTGAGAAGAAACAGTGCACCATGTTTTGTTTACATAAATGCATAAGCCACCTCCCCTGTTCTTACCAGGGCATGCTGCATCTCTAGCCGCCCTGAAAATCGTGCGCCCCTCGAGCTCTAGCACTCTGTTTTGGATGCCAGTGTTAAGCTAAGTTTCAGAGAAGACCATGATATTGCAGTCCGTAATCAGTCTCTGTGTGAGGGTCCAGATCCTGAGCTCATCCAGTTTGTTCGTCAGGGAACGAACATTGGCTAGAAAAATACTTGGAAGCGCTGGTCGATGTGGGTTTAGCTTTAACTTAGCCCGAAGTCCTCCACGTTTTCCCAGTCTCTGTTTTCGGTCTCTGCGTTGGCGCCGGCCCCGGACACGTCCGGTTGGGGTAAAGGGCTCGCTCTGATTCCTTACGAGCTCCGGTGGTATCTGATCAAATGTGAAAGTAAAGTCCGAAATAGAGTTTGTGCAGATGTGACCAATATCTAAAAGTGACTGTCTGTGGAATGATATGCTTGCAAGACAAAATCTCGCAAGCATGCAGAAGAATAGTGCGTAAATAAGCACAAATATGGCAAATCTGGAGAGACGCTGAGCCTCGCGATGTGTACGCGCCGCCATCTTGATCTCTTATATTTGACATCTAAAATGAAGATAACACTGCATATATCGTTTTTTACCTTTATGGAAAGTATAGAAAAAACTGTAGCGTGTTGCATTTATGAAATCAATGACCTACTACTGAGTAAATGAAATTTTATTTCTGCAAGCAAACAAAAATATTTTGAACAGTTTGAACTAACCTGAACAAAAAAGATGCTGGGTTGAAGGCTACTTTCAAATAAAATGTGTACAATGTCTAATTGTGTCCTCTTCGTATTCATGACATCAAAATTTTGAACTTGCCGGCTGCAGCAAACCAAAAATGCGTCTGCTTCTGTGTGTCGGATTTCGCAAGTCGGCAGTTATGACGCATATTTTGAGCGACAAAAAAATTAAACAGTTTATTTTAATGTTAATGTTAGAATTACATTTTTAAAAATCTAACTAAAATAAAATAAATTAAAATTATTTATTTTCCAAATCTACAGGGATGAAAGAGCCACTTGCGGCTCCGAAGCTGCAGGTTGCTGACCCCTGCTCTAGGCTAAAAGTAGTTTGGTTTTAGAAGAATATATTGACAAGTTATGCTATACATATCCGAAATTTACAAAGCATTTTGGGTCTAAAAAGACGCTTTATAGACCACGAATTTGTGTCACTGTAACCGAATCAGAATCACACTGGTAGCTCAGTGGTCAAGATGTTGGACTACTTATTGGAAGGTTGTGAGTTTGAAATCCCGGGTCACAAAGCTGCCACTTTTGGGGCCTTAAAGCAAGGCCTTTAATTGCTCAGATGTATAAATGAGATAATTGCAATTCACTTTGAATCCAAGGAATCTGCCAAATGCCTTAAATGTAAATGGCAATTTGAAGCAAGGGCACATAAAAAAAAAATTAACTGTATAATAGTGCAGAATGCAAAACCAAACAAAATGCTCACAGTTTGAGGTAAGATGGTGTATGTGCAGTATAGCAGTCTCAGTTGTGCACAGCAAGGGGGAGTTGTATGTTAATATAAAAGGAGGTGGATAAGAGACCATGGTGAGTCCTGGATATTGTTGATGAGACCAGTTACAAATGAAAATAAGTTGTTTCTGTATCATGAGTTTTTAGGGACCACAGCATTCTGCCAGAGGGGAGTGCCTCCAAAAGTTTGTGTCCAGGGTGAGAGAGATCAGCCACAATCTTAAATGCCTGTTTAGAGAGTCCTGGAGTATAGAGTATACTGTTTAGAGTATGGCAAATTGCAGCAAATCACCTTCTCAGCACAACAAATAACATTCTGCAGTCTGTTTTTGTCCTTGGTAGTGGCAGCATACTCCAAGTGGAGATGGAGTATGTTAGTATGGACTAGATAAAGGAGGTGTATGAAACTCTTTAGCTGCCCCAAGCAGTACAAACACTGGAGTACTTCTTTAAATTAAATTGTTAACACTGAATAAAATATTTGACAATAATGCAAGGCTTTAATGAGATCAAGTATACATGAAGACACTGTAGCCTTAACAAGTAAGCAGTCAGTTAGGCAGCAGAGGTGATCTGTGAATATCTATACCTTCCACAAAGAGGATGTCCGTCTGTAGTTCAGTCTGGACTTAAGTCTGACAAATTCGGTAAATGTTCAGTTTGTCAACAGAATCCACCAAATAACTTAATAGCAATTTTTTAGTAATAAAACATTTTATTAATATTATTCATTATTCAAGATACTCAATTTTAACATGTGTACATACCTCATAGACCAGTTCATGGTGGAAATGTGGAACCTCAAGGTCACGCAGACAATGATCTGCTTCCAGTAGTTCACCTGAGATAAGGTACTCCTTTAAAAGCAGATTCATCTACACAGAGACACAATGTAAAAGTATTAAATTCCTATTAGAAATGGGGAAAGAAAGGCATGAGTGTGTAGGTAATCCAGCACACTTTGTATAAAAGGCATGTAATTCCATAGATAATTACCATTATTAAGGTAGACCAGAAAATAATAGATAGGGATTGGCTTTTGATTGGGTTCGGGCCTATCAGACTAATTTTGTAGATGTATATGGTGATTTCTATAATCTGAGCCAAAATTTGGTGAACTTTAGACAAACAGTCCAGTATGAGTTAACAAAAAGTTTTTTCAAAATATTTAAAATGGTGCATGATTTTTCATGAATGAAATTAAGTTGGGAATACACTGTAAAGTAAAAATAAGTCAGGGAGTTTGTAGGATTACGTTTACATTCATGGCATTTGGCAGACGCCCTTATGCAGAGCTACTTTATTTGATTTTGTACAACTGAGCAATTGAGTTTATTGTTTAAGTCTTGCTAATGAGGAAGCCGGAGGCGTCGGCGGCAAGGAAAAACTCCCTAGGATGTTAAGAGGAAGAAACCCTGAGAGGAACCAGGCTCAGAAGGAAAGCTATCCTCATTTGGGTGACACTCTACAGTAAATAGTATAAATGTAAATAATGTCCTTTCTACAACAGGTTATAATAGTGCAACCGAGAGCTCCTGAGGAACTAATGGGTCATCGTAAACTGAGTTCAGCACAGACCTGATTGCTGATAAAGACCAGACCATGCAGCTGACTGACACAAAATTGGTTCAAAATAAGCCATGACAGTTTCCGGGCTGCTTCATTCACAACAATCCAACGAGACACTGGCTGACCATGCAGATTGATCCTTGACAAGGTGACAACCAGGCAACGAAACTCAGAGGTACAACATCAGGATTGACCGTGTCTGAGTCCCGAACACTAATAGGAAGTCTGTTCCATAATTCTGGGGCTTTGTGAGAAAAAGCTCTGCCCCCTGCTGTAGCCTTTTGTACTTGAGGTACTACCAAATAGCCTGCACCTTTTGATCAAAGTAGGTGTGAGGGATCATAAAAAAACAAAAGATCTCTCAGGTACTGTGGCACGGGACCATTAAGTGCTTTATAGTTTAATACGAACTGGAAAGCGCCTTGTGCTCCTTTTGGTTGTTTTAATGTGCTCTATAAATAAAATTTGATTGATTGAATAATAGTATTTTATAATCAACATGAAACTTGACTGGAAGCCAATGCAATGAGGATAAGATAGGGGTGATATGTTCATATCTTCTGGTTCTAGATAGGACCCTAGTTGCTGCATTCTGGACTAACTGGAGCTTCTTTATGCTCCTACTGGAACATCCAGACAGTAAAGCATTACAATAATCCAACCTTTAGGTAACAAATGCATGAACTAGTGTTTCTGTATCATGTAATGAAATCATATTTCTTATCTTAGAAATATTTCTGAGATGAATGAAAGCTACCCTTGTGGTATTATTTATGCGAGCTTCAAATGAGAGACTGGTATCAATAATCACACCGAGGTCTTTTACTGCTACACATGATGTAATAGAAAGACCATCCAGAGTTACTCTGTAATCAGAAAGCTTACTTCTGGCTGCCTGTGGACCTAGTAAAAGCACTTCGGTCTTGTCAGGGTTAAGCAGGAGGAAGTTATTAAGCATCCAATGTCCTTCACACAATCTTCAATTTTATTAAGCTGGTGACACACATCTGACATAGCTGAAGGACCACTAAAAAGACCCAAGGGGAGGTATGGTCTGCAGAAAAACCTCAGTCGCCTGGCACCATGCAGAAATCGAGAGACAATGGGGTGTATGACTCGCAGCAGTAGCTGTCAAGTACACTTTTGAAATGGTGGGCATTAGACACTTACAGAGACACATTTGCAGGCATTGCATCACTGTACCAATGGAACAGTGGATTGTGTCCCATTGCTACTGATCACAACAGAGGCAAAATAGCCTTCATTTAAGATCAAACAAGATCCTTCCTTTTGTGGAAGGAGCCCTATCATTCAATATTATCTCCTCAACCTCCATTGAGAAACTAAAGTTCAAGAGCTTGTCCCCTGAGGGGCCATACCCAGAATTTCCATATCTCAGTGTGGGGGAGGAGAAAAGCACCCTGAACCTGAGAGATGAATTCCTATCTGTCATTAAACTCCCAGGAGTATATCTGTCCAGGAGGGAAAACAAGAACCACTGAACCAAGAACCAGACTTGAGTGGGCTAGAATTGAGCCACCAGCAAAAGACAAACTCAGTCAAGACGCACTATACAGACAGAGCCTCCATGTCTGTACCATGTATAACCATAGGGTTAGGCTATAGTGTTTCAGAGCTAGAAACACAGTCCTTTTTCCAGGTAATTTAGATGCCACATGAGATGAAGGCCTTCCTCATCAAAGGTGACAGTCACTGCAATGGAAGATGGATAAAATCCTTCATCTTCAAGGGAAGGGTGAAAGTAAAATGGTTAGCCAGATGAGGAGATGGAACATGAAGCTCATGGTACAGATCTGGGAGTAATTTTACAAAAGAAAAATGATTCAGTATTTTATTCTGTGCATATTTAACAATGGATTAAAATGCTGTGATTATATTGTCTCATCTTGTAAATTTAAGTAACAATTACTATTACATTCCACATTAAAATAAAGGATCTTTATTGTGAGCATTGTGTAGGTAGCTATGAAATGACCTGAGATTGTTTGATTAATTGAAATATCAATTTTATAATAGATTAAAAAATGCCTCTTGGTGCAAATACATGGCGACTCTGGATCTATGCTTTCTGGATAAATTGTATTACAGACATTGTGACTTTGAAGAGGAATATCTTCGGTTCTACAGTATTCTACAGTAAACTTAATTTATCTTTTTTCTGACTTAATAGAATTTTGTGTCTCTTAAATCTTATTTTCCCCCATTCTTTAAATGTGGGTTATTTAGGGTTATAAAAAAGATTAGCCTTTATACTGCATGAATTATTATTTATACTGTGAATTGTTTTGTATTCGTTTTGTTATGTATTAATTTATGTATGTATTAAAAAGTTCTTTTCGTAGTACGTTCTTTTGCTGTGGTGTAGGAGCTTGCAGATGCTCGCTTTCCTCTTTCAGCGATTTTCCCACCAAGTATCTAAAAGCCGAGCCCCTAAAATATACATGCGGCTAATTTAACCAACCGCAGTTAGTTTTCTGCCATGTCTCTTTTAATACTAAGATTTTTTCCACATGAACTGCAGAAATATGTCAGAACAGCATATTTTAATACACAGTAAGGACAATACATTTTTACACATTCATATACACACACAAACTTTCTACTGCTGCAGCCTGCTATACTTCATGTATATCTTGAGTGTCAGAGGTCTCATCCAATCAGTGCTAGGAATTCCATTTGCAAACTATACCTACTTTTTCCGGTTTGTCTTTATTGTCATGTTTTTATAATTTTTTATATTTTTTTGTTTTTGTATACATTTCCAAATTTAAAAAAATTATAATTAACATAATTAATATTGTTTGCAGCCAAACCCTTCATACCTCTTTGATAAGGAGTTTGACAGGTCTCTGGCCACCACCAACTCCCCACACATTATCCAATCTTACAATTTCTCTCTTCATTGACAGCAAGACTGATGCTCGGTCCAGAGCAGCCCTAAAACACATACAACAGACATTTCCCATAGTGCACCAGTTTTGGCAGTGAATGCCAATTCTCCATCCTTTAACATGTATGTAATTATATTACTACTATACTGTGTTTAACACATTTTACACAATGCACCAGTATTCTGTTCAGAAATACAGACTCATACCGTGCATGATCACAGTCCACTTTTCCTTTGTACTTGTGCAGGAAGTCCATGGGAAGGGCATGGTCAGCGATGGCTCGGGCAATAAATTGACCCAGCATCTGAAAGGGAAATATGTTGGGGTGGGGGAGGAGGTTGGTTGTAAGATAAAGAAAAAGAGCGAGTGCTCATACTGATACATCTATAGTACACTCCCATAAAACCTATACCAACATACATATGGCATGACTTAAAATTTAATCTTAACCATATATATATATATATATATAAAGTATATATATATATATATATATATATATATATATATATATATATATATATATATATATATATATATACATATATACATACACACACACACACACACACACACACATATATATATATACACACTCACACTATATATACACATTCAATTGTTTGATTTCTTTTTTAAATGAATTGTTTTGACAATTGGAAAACTCTGTGCTAGTACAGCTGAAAACTGTTGTACTGTTTAAGGGAGCAGTAAAACTAGCCTTCTTTAGGCTAGTTTTGAATCTGTAACTTTAGGAGTTGGGGATTTCTTTAAAGGCTCAAAATAGGCAGAAAGAAAGAACTTTCTTTGGAAACATGCCAGTCTATAGAAATGAGAGGTACTCAATGCAAGACGTTGTGAGGAAACAATATTTTGCTGTGACCTACCTCCTTTCATAGAACAGAGCCAAGTGGTTCTAACCAGAACAGAAAACAGAGGCTGAGGCACCAGTGCCAACTGTGCAATAGAAAAAATACTCAAAAAAAAATTGTCTCACAGGTCCTCAACTTGCAGCTTCATTAAACAGTACCCACCAAACAAGTGTCAACATCAACAGTGATTGAGGCGACTCTAGGATGCTGGGCTTCATGCAAAGTTGCAATGCAAAAGCCATATCTCAGGTTGGCCAACAAAAAGCAAAGATTGAGATAAAAGAGCATAGACATTGGACACTGGAAGACTGGAAAAATCAGTCAAGCATTATGGAGTTATACCCCTTTTCCACCAAAAAGAACCGGGTGCTGGTTCAGAGCTAGCACTGGTGCTGGTTCAAAGTTGGTTCCACAGACGAACCTTCTAAGAACCGGTTTGCCTTTCCATCGGTTAGAGAGCCATCACAGAGCCGAGTCTGACGTCACTGTATATGTGTCACGTTACACAGCAACGTTAGCGCAGCAGCAGCAAACACAAATACATCAACAATGGCAGATGTTGCTTTACTGTCAATGCTCATGGCTTTGCGAACCTACATTAGCATCCAAACGCAGCTCCATGTAATTTGTATAAACGAAGGTAATCAAGAAAGTACATAACGTTATTTTATTATAAGCACAGAAAAAAAGGTAGCCTTAGCATGTAGCTACCTACTATCATGTGTGCTGATAATTGATCATATTACAGTAAAAGTGTATTAAACATACTTAAGCTACATTATCAAATGCGCTAACAGTAGCCCCGCCCACAGCCCCTGACACAAGCGGTTCTTAAGTCTAGACCAGCAACGTTTTGGTGCTACTTAAGAACCACTTTTCCTGGTTCAGAGCCGGTGCTTCGGCTGTTGAAAGAAAGAACTGGTTCTAAATTAGGCTCTGGCTCCGAACCAGCACTCAAACTGCCTCGGTGGAAAAGGGGCATTAGTGTCCTTTTCTGGGGGTGCTTTGGAGGTGGTAATATGGGAGATTTGTACAGAGAGGAAGGGACATTTAAGAGGGAAGGCTATCACAACATTTTGCAACACCATGCCGTTCCCTGTGGACAGCACTTGACTGGGGCTAATTTCATCTTGCAACAAGATAATGACCCAAGGCACACCTCCAAGCTATGTCAGAACTATTTAAAGAATAAGCAGTCAGATGTTAGAATGCTTGAATTTAGACTGTAATGGAGTGTCTGGATCTAAACACTGTCGAGCTGGTGTGGGAGGAGCTTGAAGGTATGGTACAGAGGACAAGCCTATCAAGCCAGTCCATCTTGTATGAGATGTTCCAGGAAGCATGGGGTGAAATTACAGATTACCTTTAAAAACTGACCGCTTCCAAGCTGTAATTGCTGCAAAAGTTGCTGTCTTTTTTGCAATGAAAGCAAAGTTTGAAGAACATATTCAGAATGTCAATTAAAATCATTTCTAACTCAGGAAATGACTATATTTCAAGGAAAACAAGAACCTCCAAGTGATCTTAAAACTTTTGTACGGTGTATATACATACATACACACAGCTGTGCTCAAAAGTTTGCATACCTTGGGAGAATTTGCAAGATGTGTACCATTTTTTTAAAGAAAGCATGAGTGAGAAGGCAAAACAAATTTATTTTATTTCTTATAGGACTCAAGTTACTATGTAAGCCATAACAGAATGGCACAATTAAACAAAATGTAACAAAAATAAAATAAGGAAATTATCCTTGTTCAAAAGTTAGCAAACATTTAATTCTTAATATCATGTATTGGCCCCTTTAGCGTTAATGATGGCATGCAATATTTTGTAATAATTGTGCATAAGGTCCTTAATTCTCTAAGGTGGTATAGCTGCCCATTCTACCATGGCAAAATGGTAAATGTCTTGGCTGTATTACACTTTGCATGTTTGAGATCCCCCAAAGTGGCTTAATGATATTGAGGTCAGGAGACTGTGATGGCCAATCCAGTAGCCTAAATTATTTCTGCTGTATCCATCGGAGGGTCAACCGTGCCTTGTGCTTTGGATCATTGTCATGTTGGAACATTCAAGAGCGTCCCATGTGCAGCTTTCGTGCTTTAGAACAGAGACTATTGGCCACATACGCTCACTACACAAGTTGCGTAGGGCCCCACAAATTACGCAAGGCCTCGCCTCCCCCTGCCTCATTTTACAGCGCGTGTTAATGTTAACTGTGTAGATGACAATATGAAGCGGAGCTATCCATCTGGCCATGAAAAGAGAAAAAAGAAACAAAATGAGAGTGAAATGCGAGAACAGCAATCAGGTAAACTTGTGTTCTCTTCAAGTTTGATGCCAGCAAGAGCAAATAACAGTGAAGTTAAGTTGATGTGGTTCTGTCTCTAGTCTCTATCTGACTAGCTAAATTAGCTGTGCAGTGCTGCCAGTGCAAGTGTGAATGTGTGGCAAATGGTTTACATGGCTCACGGGTCAGGTAGGAGGGCCCCTAAGCAGAATTTTGCTTAGGGCCCCAGGGAGGTTAGGATCGGCTCTACTGTAGAATGCAAATTATCTGCCAGTATTCTCTGATAACATGCAGCATTCATCTTGCCATCAATTTTTACTAACTTCCCTGTGCCATTTAAGCTCACACAGCCCCATCATACAAGAGATGCACCACCATGCTTTACAGTGGGGATGGGATACTTTTCACCAGCTTTCTCCTGGCAACTCAACCATGCAGGTTTTGTGTTCAAGTACCTCCTTATTGTGCTCCTTTAAATGGGTGGATAAGCCTTGGACTACCTAACTATGGCTTAGTATAAACAGAACCTCTTATTTCCCAGCTCATTATCAGAGTTTGAACAGTACTGACTAGCATTTTAAAGTGTTTAGATATCTTTTTATATCCTTTTCCTGCTTTATAAAGTTACACAAGTCCATTGGTAGTTCTTTTGTCTTCCCCATGGTTCAATAACCAGTGAAGTCAGTGCATGAGCTGAGAAACTCACTGACTATTTATGCACAGACACTAATTAAAAAAAAAAAAAAGTCACAGTTACAGGTGTGGAAACTTTCCATTTAATAGCCATTTTCTGTGTGTGTCAACCTGGCTGTTTATAACTTGGCCAAAGTTTCAAAACTTTAAATTTTTGAACAGTGTCGTTTAGATGATTTCAGTTATCATTAGGTTTTACAAAGGAGTCAGACAACTATGTGATAATGACTTCACATGACCATAAATTTTTGCTTCACATATCCTTAAATAAGAAAAAAAATATTTTGCATTTTCACATAAATAGATAAATTTACTTCAGGGTATCCAAACGTTTGAGCACATCTCTGTATAAATAAATAAAATAATAATAAACAAATTAAAAACATACATACATACATACATACATACATTTATTTATTAGATATAGATCTATACACATACCCCTACAGGGTAATAATAAAGGTAGGCATTCTGTCTGGCACACAGTAATTTGTATTTATAAATGACAAATATTGTATAAAAACAAAGTAATAAAAGAGAATGTTAAAAAAAAATAAACTGGTTTTACTTTACGGAAGATGCGCACGGAGGTTGAGGGAGGAGTAAACAGGAGGACTTTTGTCTCGTACGTACACTTTCGCTTTCGTTCACGTACTCGCTACTGTACACTCTTAATGCTACTTTACACTTAAATGGAACTTAACTAAACTTCACTAAAATTAACGAACTTAAATCAAGCATTGCATTAGTTCTGGCAGGCCAACATCGTCAAGAGTGCTTCAGCTGTTAATCAGCTGTCCACGACGCGCACAATCCGGTTACGACATCCATATTACCCGACCATTTACATTCCAATTCATAGAGCCGCTCTAGCGATTCGCTGCTGACGTGATCTAAACTCCCTCCTCCAAACCCGACTCCACCATGCCGGAACCTGTGTTCGCTGTACCAGTTTATGTCATAAATCTCCACATATTTTTCTCTCTCTCTCCCTCTCTAATTATTTAATTATTTATTCATCCATTCATTCATTTATTACTTTCCAGAAACGCGTAAGCGAGCATATCTATGCATGATTAGTGGTTCTGTTATATGGGGAGGTCTATTCTATTTTCTAGTCGCTGCTCTCCGCGCGTGGATTCTTGTCCAGAACAGAACCATATCGCCAACACTAACTGTATGCATATCATCTAATAAATTCTCTTTTGACAAAGTGGTCCTGACAGAACTGAAATTCTCTTAACTTAACTGAACTTAATTGCTACAATTTCTGTTTTCTTTACATTAATTTTGCTTAATTTTCTTCATCGCTTTTCTCTTCACTTGTTTTTGCCTTTTTTGTCTCTCTTTCCTCACTAACATCTGCCGGTCGTTTTAATAAAAACCTGTGCGGTCAGCATATCGGATGCGGTGTAGTCGCACAAACGGATCCGAAAATTACGAATTGCGACTCTCCATAGGAAATGAACGACTTCCTGTTTATAGGCCGTCGTTTGTCATGTGCAGTGGAAAGGCGGCTTTAACCGAGTGAGACGCGGGAAGCTGAGGCGGGGGAAACAGAGCACACGTGGTTGTTGGGGATCTTTGTTTCGGTGGCAGCGGCTTGGATGCTCGTATCTCAAAAATTTGCTCGTATATCAAGACAAATATTTGGTCGAATCACAGCTCGTATCTCAAAAAATTCGTATGTCAAAGCACTCGTATCTCGAGGCATCAATGTATACACAAAATGAGCTAATTGTGCTGTTTGTGTCAAAGTGTGTTTGGAAATGCAAATGTGCGTTACCTGTGGAGCATCAGGTGTATCCAAGATGAGCTCAGGCAGCTGCGCGAGTGTGTGATTGAAGGCAGTAGTAATATCACCCTCATTAAGGACTTGTTTTGTGATGAGGTCAGACAGCAGACGAGATGTGAGCTCACGCTGACTGGCTTTACATTCCAGAGACAAACACACAGCCAGAGATGGGAACATACACTGGCGGGGTCCCAGGTTCAGGTCCTTCAGGAGCATCTAACATACAGACTTCACTAAAAATAACTGCATTACATGCCGATAAGCCTACACTTCACTACATACAGTACCATATATGTCTGCACTGCACTGTTCAATTTGCTGACTCATTACTGCACAGCAATGCACAGCTTGAGCCAAATCAAACACAGACTGTGTAACAATGCCTTCCCTCAAGCTATCCGAATCCTCAACACTCAGGTGCTGGACTTACACTCACGCACATATATGTTTTTGCATATTACTACTTTTTAAATGCTGCTACTTGCACACCAGATCAACTATCTGCACTGGCTCTAAGTATCTGCCTTATAGTATATTGTGTTGTCTGTTTGCACCATCCTTTGTCTTGCACTGTTTGAGCAAGGTTGCACGCATGCACTTTATTTTAATAGAGCTACCTAAATCCACACAGAACTAAGGTCTAAAAAGTAAAATTTAATCTGTGTCTTTACATAGCACCAGGGTCCTGAAGGAATTTTGTTTAATTTCACTGTGTTCATCAACTGCTATATATGGTTAAAATGACAATAAAACCTGACTTGACTCTTGACACAACCATGGTGGGTCTCAACAACAAGAACAATGAGTCAACAGTGAGGTGGTGCAAGAGCTAATAGCCTGTTCTTGAGTTGACAACCTGTTGATTACAGTTACAGTTCAATTCAATTTATTTTACTTTTAACAATTCACATTGTCTGAAACAGCTATACATAAGTATAGAAACAGAATAAAAATGTTCAAGTTACTATATATCTCTAACAATTATTTAAGAAGGAATTTGGTGCTCTTGACAAACATCATCGGGTCCCACAACACCAGCTTAATCAGCAAGAAAGACCAGCAACGTCTCAAATCTGTGAAGGCTGAGGAAAGCCCATCTCCCACCTTTCATCCTGGCCACATTTTTAGGGAGCATCTTAAGCAGCTTCATCACTACCTGGTTTGGAAAATGCAATACTGCTGCAGGGACTGCAAGACCCTGCAGCAGATAGTGAGGACAGCTAACAGAATATCGGAGTGTTTCTTTCTTCAATCATGGACAATTACAATTCACTTTAATGTTTCAGATCATTAAACAAATTTAAATATTAGTCAAAGATATCACAATTAAACACAACATGTAGTTTTTAAAATGAAGGTTTTTATTATGAAGGGAAAACAAAATCCAAACCCACATGGCCCTGTGTGAAAAATATTTGCTGTCTCGTCTCAGATTTGCCAGAAAATATCTTGATGATCTCCGAGATTTTGGGGAAAATACTCTGTGGGCTGACAAGACAAAAGATGAAAAAATTTTGGAAGGTGTGTGTCCCATTACATCTGGCATAAAAGTAACACTGCATTTCAGAAAAAAGAACATCATACCAACAGTAAAATATGGTGGTGGTAGTGTGACGGAGCTGCTTTGCTGCTTCAGGACCTGGAAAACTTGCAGTTAAAAATGGAACCATGAATTCTGCTGTCTACCAAAAAAAACCTGAAGGACAAAGTGTGGCCATCTGTTCGTGACCTCAAGCTGAAGCAAACTTGGGTTCTGCAGCAGGACAATGATCCAAAACACACCAGCAAGTCCACCTCTGAATGGCTGAAGAATAAAAAAGGAGACTTTGGACTGGCCTAGTCAAAGTCCTGACCTGAATTCTATTGAGATGCTGTGGCATGACCTTAAAAAGACGTTCATGCTCGAAAACCCTCCAATATGGCTGAATTACAAAAATTCGGCAAAGATGAGTGGACCAAAATTCCTCCACAGCGCTGTAACAGACTCATTGCAAGTTATAGCAAATGCTTGATTGCGGTTCTTTCTGCTAAGGGTGGACCAGCCAGTTATTAGGTTTAGGGGCAAACACGTTTTCCACACAGGGCCATGTAGGTTTGGATTTTGTTTTCCCTTAATAATAAAAACCTTCATTTAAAAACTGCATATTGTGTTTACGTGTGTTATCTTTGACTAATATTTAAATTTGTTTTATGATCTGAAACCAGTGTGACAGACATCCAAAAAAATACAAAATCAGAAAGGGGCAAACACCACTGTGTGAATAATAATATATTATATATATATATATATATATATATATATATATATTTTTTTTTTTTTTTTTTTTATTCACCTAGTTTGCTCTCCTCAGTGGAGCACCATCTGAGAAACCTGAAAGAGATCTCACTCAAGAGTTATAGGAGACTCCATCTTAAAACATGTGAAATTAGCTAGGGCTTTAGGGACTCCAGCTGCACTGTAGGAGATAACGATATTCACCTTTGCTAGTCAGAGTTTACTAAGAGTAATATTGTAGAGGTGTGTAAAGAGGCGAAGGTGATGCCCAATGCTGTAGTATGTTCTGGCCCCATCTCAATGTGGTGTGGCGATTTAGCATACAGCAGGTTATGGTCAATGAACTGCTGGATGTCCTGGTAGTGCTTTTGAGGGCAAGGCTGACCTGTTAGGACAGGACAGTGTCTATACCTCATATGAAAGGTGCTGCTCGCATTTTTTGCAACACAGTATATAGTTTAAGAAGTTGACAATCCAAAAACAGAGAGCAGGCTAATCTGACCGTCTGCTAGCTGCATTCAGCCAGGATTCACAATATAGAGACTGTGTCTGTTTCCAGAGCTAAAAAAAATAAATCTTTAAGCACTCAGAAAATGTGTTCGTAACCTTATTGGCATAAAAATAGATCAAATTGAATACACAGCCAGCACCTTTGTTCTCTTTTCTGTTCTGGCACCAAGGTGGTGTAATGAACTTCCCCTAGTGGTCCAGACAGCTGAGTCACTGGCTATTTTCAAACAACAGTTGAAGACCTACTTATTCATGAAACACTTCAGCTAGCACTTCCTTCCCTGTTTGTTGTACATGTGAAAAAAAAAATAAATTAAACTTTCAAAAGTGATTTAGGCTCATGGTATCTTAAGTCTGTAGCCTAGTGAACCAGAGTTCATGCATTCATGCCAAATGCTGTAAATGCATTCAATGATAGAGACTAGAGCAATTTTTTATGTTGCTCTGGATGAGGGCATCTGCCAAATGTAAAATCTGAATCTAGGACTGTTAAATATAAGATCTCTTGCATATAAAGCTCTTATTGTTAATGAAATGATTACTGATCAGAAGTGTTCTGTGTCGAACAGAAACATGGGTAATACCAAACGAGTTTGTGTCCTTAAACAAAACTTGTCCACCCGGTTACAGTCACAGTTATTCATGATGATAAGCTCAGAGACAAGTAAGAATCTAGACATATGTTTAACTCCTGGACCATATTCTGAATTCCTCTGTGAATTTGCAGGTTTTCATTTCAAACCTAGTTATTTCTTTATACAAAGCAGAAATTGTTGGAGACATTAATATTCATTTTGATAACCTAGAAGATCCTCTGAGAACAGCAGCTATGTCCATATTAGATTCGGTAGGGGTTAACCAGAATGTAAAAGGACCCACTCATAATGGAGGTCACACTGCTGGTCTTGTTCTAACACTTGGATTAAATATAGAAAATAGACACAGTGTCTCGATCAGAAGCTATGCTACCTTGATAAATGTAAAATTAAGTCTGCTACTGTTTAGGGTCAGTATTTCGCTACACCCTAGATATTGTAGTTCTAGATATATTAGCGGTCACCAAAGCGTTGATTAAAAACCTGACTTCAACCCAAGACAGCTGTCCATCTCTAGGCCAGTATCAAACCTCCTTTACATCTCCAAAATCCTAGAAAAGGTCCTATGTAGTAGTACTCATGAAATGTATCAGTCAGGATTTAGGCCTCATCATAGCACAGAGACTTTACTATTTAATGTAGTAAATGACGTGTTACTGGTCTCTGATCAGGGTTGTCATCAATCTTTGCTGGTGTTGCTTGATCTTGGTGCAGCTTTTGATACCACTGACCATGTTATTTTACTTGATAAGTTAGAACCTAGTTTGCTCTCCCCAGTGGAGCACCATCTGAGAAACCTGAAAGAGATCTCACTCAAGAGTTATAGGAGACTCCATCTTAAAACATGTGAAATTAGCTAGGGCTTTAGAAGTTTCATGGGCATAGAGTGTTTGGTGAACTGGGATGTCTGGATGCTGTCAGCTTATCACCCTCGCAATTCGCTCAGGTTTGCAGACCGTGCAGTGGAGGTAGCCCTCATGTCTCCGTCACGTTCTAGCTCTCCCTTTTAGTTATGCGGTCATAACTTGCTGAAGTCACTGTCTGCACTTTGCAGATAATGTACAGTAGCAAAAAATGTATGTGAACCTTTTGGAATTTCATGGTTTTTCTGAATAAATTAGTCATAAAATGTGATCTGATCTTCATCTAAGTCAAGGGTATTGACAAACAATGTGTCTAAAAATAATTACACAAAATAATTCTGATCTTTCATGTCTTTATTGAGAACAACCAAAAAACCTCAGAGCATGGCAGAAAAATTATGTGAATCCTTGAGTTAACGACCTGAAAAAAGCTAACTGGAGTCAGGTTTTAGCACCCCTGGAGTCTCGTTAAGATAATACGTTTGGACTACAGATACTTTGACTGATAAAAACCCCTCAAAATTTTGGAGTTTGCCCTGCACAAGAAGAACATGTTTATGTTTCACCAGTCTACATTTAGGCAAACAATCTACAAATGGAGACGCTTTGGGACTGTTGCTCTACCAAGAAGTGGGCGCCCGGTCATGACACCAAGAGCACAAGGAAGACTCATCAGTGAGGTAAAGAATCAACCCCGAATTACAGCAAAAGATTTGAAGGCATCATTGGAACTTGCAAACATCTCTGTTCATGAGTCTACAATATGTAAAACACTGAACAAGCAGGGTATCCACAGCAGGACACCACAAAGGAAGCCACTGCTTACTAAAAAGAGCATTGCTGCATGCCTGAAGTTTGCAAAAGAGCACATTGACACGCCACAGCAGTATCGGCAAAATGTTTTGTGGACTGATGAAACTAAGATTGAACTATATGGAAAAAACACAGCACTACATCTGGCGTAGAAAGGGCATGGCATATCATCATGAATACATTATCCCAACTGTAAAGTATGGTGGAGGAAACATCATGATTTGGGCCTGCTTTGCTGCATCAGGGCCTGGCCAGCTTGCAATCACTGAGGGGAAGATGAATTCCCAAGTATATCAGACAATTCTTCAGGATAATGTGATAATGTCTGTACATCAGCTGAAACTGTGTAGAAGGTGGGTGATGCAACAGGATAACGACCCAAAACACCGGAGCAACAGAAAAACAAAATCCGCCTTTTGGAGTGGCCAAGTCAGAGCCGAGACCTCAACCCAATAGAGATGCTATAGATTGACTTGAAGAGGGCCATACACATGAGACGTCCAAAGAATATGACGGAGCTAAAGCAGTTCTGCCAGGAAGAATGGGCTAAAATTCCTCCTCAACGATGTGCAGATCTGATCCACAGCTACAGGAAGCACCTGGTTGAGGTTATTGTTGCCAAAGTGGGCGGCTGGCAACCAGTTATTAAATCTAAGGGTTCACTTACTTTTTCCACTGCCATTTTGAATGTTGAATGAGTATGTTCAATAAAGACATGAAAGATCAGAATTTTATGTGTAATTATTTTTAGACACATTGTTTGTCAATACCCTTGACTTAGATGAAGATCAGATCACTTTATGACAAATTTGTTCAGAAAACCATGAAATTCCAAAGGCTCACATACTTTTTCTTGCCACTGTACATTGTCCATCACATGAATAAAATCACACCTATCCATTTTCTCCTCTCTCTTTCTCGCTCTCTGTCAAGCTGTACATGCCGCTCCCAGTGCTCTGTGTTCCTAGCCTGATTGCCTCTTCTTAGTAACTTAATCAATCCTTACATTGTACCCCTAGTTGGAGTCTCCGTCGCCCGGTGTTCACTCTGCCGGGAATTGACCTGCATGGTCAGCCAGTGACTCCTGGGATTGCTGTGGATGTGGCCACCTGGGGAGACTGTCATGCCTTCGTTGAACCAATTTTGCATCAGTCAGCTGTATGGTCTGGCCTTTATCAGCAATCATTTAAACCCTTTGGCAGGAAGGAATTAGGGTTGGGTTTATGGTGAACTTGAGTTTGTGCTGACCCATTAATTCCTCAGGAGCTCTTGCTTGCACAATTATAAACTGTTGTAGAAAGGACATTATGTACATTTACATTATTTACTGTCCAGCGTCACCCAAATGTGGATGGGTTCGATCCTGAGCCTGGTTCCTCTCAAGGTTTCTTCCTCATATCATCTCAGGGATTTTTTCCTTGCCACTGTCACCTCTGGCTTGCTCATTAGGGATAGATATTAGAGATATATAATAACTTAATTTTAAATTTTTAAATGTATTTATTTTTTATATTCTTAGTAGCTAGTTTTTTCTGTTGCTATACTTCTGTAAAGCTGCTTTGAGATGATGTGAATTGCTAAAAGCGCTATAAAAATAAACACACATGCATACACAACTCACCTCCACCTCTTTAGTGTCTCCATGTTCAAAGTACTCCTGTATCATGGGGTTCATAAACTTCTCTAGGTCTTCTTCCTCTAGCTCAGGAACCACCGTGGCATATACTGTGTGCCCCTACACAGACACACCCACACAGCTTTATAATTTCAAGCTCCTAATAAATAGTGCTAGGCAGGAGTATGTTCCACTCACCTGTGCAGACTCATCATAATTTGGATCTTTACAGTCTGGTTCCTCCATCTCATACACCAACCCAGCAGCTCCCCACACACCCTTTCCCCCAGCTCCACCTATACATTCACACAGAAAAACACACCCTAGGAATTGCAGTAACAGATCACAAAGTTACATTAAATCATTGTGACATTAAAATTGTACTTCACAACATTTTAATTTCCCCAGAACATCGACTGACATTCATGGAAAGTGACCATCCACATGGTTCCCTATGACTTCACAGATATACATATAAAACATGCACTACAATTCAGGATCAATGTTCAGTAATTCAGGGCATGTGTGTGTTAACATTAGCAATGCCACTTACCTTTTTTGGGCAGCCCTCGTCCTTTCCCCATGCGGGACTTCCTGTCATTTGTTTGCGTTCTTCCTTTAGGGCTGTGAGGGTCAGTCACGTCCCCACCCACACACTCTGACAGAGAATCATGGGTGGAGTCACGCGATGATGACGACTTCCTTTGGCGACGTTTAGCCTTCGCTTTGAGCCGAGCCTCATGAAGAGCCTTTTCTTGCGGTGTCCAGTTACCATTCACTTCACAATCAATCAGCTCCTCGTCATACACAGACTCCACCTTCTCACCTAGCTCTGCCCTCACAGAGAACACACCTGAACACACAATTACAACCAATACTATTCACATTTTCAGCACTGACAAAGTATACCGTTGGAGAAGAGAAACAACTTATAATTGCTTATATATTATAACTTATAATTGTGTGATCAAATAGATGGGTCTAGATACTTCTAGTTTTTCTAGATACTTCTTTCCAACTATTTTAATTTCATGTGTGGATTGCATAACTGTAAAGTTAATGATTTCTTCTGTAAATTATGTAAAGTAATCCTTGATTGTTATTTACAACAATCAAGGAGCATCCTAGGCCTGCACCCCATCAGAGTTGGAGCGGAAATCCTCTTGGAAAACATCACCAGGGTGCTGTGCACCATCTCTCTGGTAAATCACAATTCAAATACTTATGATAGCTATCAATCACCTCATCATAAAATTGATACAAAAGCACACATAACTTATCCTGTACTGTAAAAACTGTGAAACTGTGTATGTTCCACAAAAACTGTGTAAGAAAATAAAATCCAAGAGTAAAGTCATGAAATGTTTTCTAAATAGTCTTACCATAATTAAACCAGATAAATGCCAAATAAAGAAGCAAAATCAAAACTTTGGGCTTCTGAACATTAGATCCCTTGCATCCAAAGCACTTATTGTAAATAAAATTCTCATTGAAACTTGGCTTAAACCAAACAGTTCAATTTACCTGTTAGATGTGGCTGATGTATATAACTACATTTACAGCATTTGGCGGACGCCCTTATCCAGAGCGACGTACATAAGTGCTTAAATCTCTAACATTGAATACATTAATGCTGGCTCACTAAGTTACATACTTAAGATACCATTTAAAACATTTGTTCAAAGTTACAATGAAAAAGTGTCAAAGGAGTGTTTTTTTTTTTTTTTAAAAATGCGAAAGATAAGGAAAGAAGTGCTAGTTGAAGTGTTTCCTGAATAAGTAGGTCTTCAACCGCCGCTTGAAAATATCCAGTGACTCAGCTGTCCGGACCTCTAGGGGAAGTTCATTCCACCACCTTGGTGCCAGTACAGAGAAGAGTCTTGTAGTATACTTGCCTCTTACCCTGAGAGATGGTGGAACCAGTCGAGCAGTGCTGATAGATCGGAGGGTGCGGGGTGCAGTGCGAGGAGTGATGAGGGCTTTGAGGTAAGAGGGAGCTGGTCCATTTTTGGCTTTGTAGGCCAGCATCAGTGTTTTGAATCTGATGCGTGCAGCTACCAGAAGCCAGTGGAGGGATCGCAGCAGCGGGGTGGTATGCGAGAACTTTGGCAGGTTGAAAACAAGCCGGGCAGCTGCATTTTGGATCATTTGCAGAGGACAGATTGCGTTCATAGGTAGACCTGCCAGCAGTGCATTGCCGTAATCCAGTCTAGAAATGACAAGGGACTGAACAAGTACCTGAGCAGCCTGTGTGGACAGAAATGGCCGAATCCTTCTAATGTTGTAGAGAAGAAACCGACATGAGCGAGTCACATTAGCAACATGAGAGGAAAAGGACAGTTGATTGTCCATGGTTACCCCAAGGTTGCGAGCTGTGGCTGAAGGGGAGATCAGATCGTTGTGCAAGGATATAGCAAGATCATGACCTGGGGATGAATCTCCTGGGATGAAGAGCAGCTCAGTTTTGCTAGGATTAAGCTTTAACTGATGAGCAGTCATCCATGATGAAATTTCTGCCAGACATGCTGAGATCCGGTCAGAAGCTGTGGCATCTGCGGGTGGGAAAGAGAAGATAAGTTGTGTATCATCAGCATAGCAGTGGTAAGAGAACCCATGTGAGGAAATAACTTCACCAAGAGAGTGAGTATACAGGGAGAAAAGAAGAGGACCAAGTACTGAGCCTTGTGGGACACCAGTGGAGAGTCTGCGTGGAGCAGATGTCACTCCCCTCCATGTTACCTGATATGAACGTCCTTCCAGGTAGGAAGCGAACCATTCCCAAGCTGATCCGCAAATCCCAAGACTCCTGAGGGTGGCTAAGAGAGTCTTATGGTTGACCGTATCAAACGCTGCTGAAAGGTCAAGGAGGATAAGGACGGATGAGAGTTTGGCTGAACTAGCAGCATGTAGTTTCTCAGAGACATCTAAAAGGGCTGTCTCTGTGGAATGAGCTGCTTTAAAGCCAGACTGGTTGGGGTCTTGGAGGTTGTTCTGTGAGAGATAGACAGACAGTTGATTAAAGTCAATGCGTTCAAGAATTTTTGAAAGAAACGAGAGAAGTGATACCGGTCTGTAGTTACTGATGTCTGATGGATCCAGAGCAGGTTTCTTCAGGATGGGAATAACCCTTGCTCTCTTGAAAGTAGTTGGTACCTGACCAGATGCTATGGATCTATTGGCGATAGTGGTAATGAAGGGCAGAAGGTCTTGCGAGATGGTCTGGAGCATAATGGAAGGGAGTGGATCCAATGGGCAGGTGGTAGGATTGCAAGACAGGATGAGTTTTAGAATCTCTTCAGCTGTTACAGTTGAGAAATGCGACAACAAGGGTGTAGGGGAATCCATACTCTGAGATGTAAGTGCAGTCAGACCTGAAGTGAAGTTCCGGCAGATTTCCTCAATCTTCTCCTGGTAGAAAGAAGCAAAGTCTTCTGCAGTCAGGGAGGATGAAGAAGGTGGAGCCGGGGGGTTGAACAGAGAAGAGATGATGTTGTGGAATTTCCGAGGGTCATGTGAGGAAGCTTCAAGCTTTTCCTTGTAGAAGGAAGTCTTGGCAGAAGTCACATCTGAGGAGAACTTGGCAAGAAGTGTTCGGTAAGAATCAAGATCTGCATCAAGTTGTGATTTCTTCCACTTTCTGATGATCTTAGCTCTCTTCGATTGTTGCGCAGCACATCTGAAAGCCAAGGAGCAGAACAAGACGTTTTCTTGGGTTTGGTGGACATAGGGCAGAGGAAGTCCATAGTTGAGGAAAGAGATGAGAGGAAAGTATCTGTGGCCGAGTCCAAGGGTAGTGAGGAAAAAGACTCAGGATCAGGAAGGGAAGAAAGAGTGCCAGAAGCTACAGAAGAAGGGGAGACAGAGTAAAGGTTGCGGCGGGTAAGAGCGAGGGGGTGAGAGGTAGTTTTAGGTAGGGTAGGGAGAGTGATGGTGAAGGATACCAGGTGATGATCAGAGACGTGTAGTGGGGTAGCAGTCACGTCTGTAGCTGGAGAAGGACGGGTGAAAAACAGGTCCAGCACATTGCCACCTTTGTGTGTGGGGATGTAGCTGTTGAGTGTGAGTGTGAATGAGTCGAGAAGAGACAGGAGGGAAGAAGAATGTAGCTTGTCAGTGGGGAGGTTGAAGTCACCAAGCACTGTCAGGGGGAGCTATCAGAAGGGAAAGCACTAAGCAGTGTGTCCATTTCTTCCAGGAAGTCACCTAGGGGACCAGGAGGGCGGTAAACAACAATGATAAGGTTAATTGGAGAAGTAACTGAAATGGCATGGAATTCAAAAGAGGAGATGGTTAAATGAGACAAGAGGAGAGGTGTAAAGCACCATTTCTTTGACAGCAATAAACCTGTACCACCACCCCTGCCTGTTTCTCGAGGTGAGTGAGAGAAAGCATAGGCAGAGGATAAAGCAGCTGGTGTAGCAGTGTTCTGTGGGGATATCCAGGTCTCTGTTAGTGCAAGAAAATCAAAGGAGTAATGGGAAGTTAAAGCAGAGATAAAATCAGATAAAATAACTATAACCAGGCAGACAAGCTTTGTTTAATGTGACAAACTTGTTTGGTTTGACCCATGTTTCTGTTAAACACAGAACAATAAACTTCTGATCAGTAATCATTTCATTAGCCTTAAGAGCTTTAGATGCAAGAGATCTTATATTTAACAGTCCTACACTAGCGGTTCTGTGGGGTGGGGGGAGCAGTGCCCCTGTGACAACAAGCTTTTCTAGAGGGACTGCTTAAAGCAGAACACAACAGTATTGAACATGCATCTGCAGGTTTTTTCTACTCAGAAGTTGGAAGTTTTGTGCGAATATTATAGTTGAAGACTTCAAGCAAAGAAGGAAATATAGAGGTGAGTAAAGTTGTTAATATGTTGTATTTGTATTAAATGCATTACAGAAGTAATGCATATGTAAATGCCTAACGGTAGACCAGCTAATTTGTTAGTTTGTGGCAGTTTGAAAAGGGATAAAATATATGATCAACAAACTCATGGTTCTGAGTTAGTTACCTAGCAAGTCAGTCATTTTCAGTAAATTAATTCATAAGCTTCTTGGTCCCCATTGCTTTTGCTCTATAGTTCACACCAAAACGAAGAGAAAGAAGGACATCATGTCGTTCTTCCAAAAAAAAAAAGATAAGGTAGACAGTGAGACAGAGCCAGATGGTTCAGGTGTGGAGAGAGCAAGAGAAAGCAGAGAGCCTGCAGAGAGAGAGCAGGAAGAGTTGTCCACTGGAGAGACTGAGAGTGAAGGAATAGTAGAGGAGGAATATGAGACAGATGGAGAGACTGAGGCTGAGAGTGATACACCTACAGAGGAGCCATGCGAGTCCACTAGCAGTGGACCATCAGGTTTGTGCTGTTAAATACATATGTAAAGCAGTGCAATAAGTCAGTTTATATAGTGTATAGAAATTAAATGTGCTTTAACGCTCTTCATTTGAATATATTGTCTTCTGGTAAAGTTCCTGACTTTTGTATACTATTTGCTTAACTAACTTTGTTCTAGAGTAGTGTGATTTGAATTTTGTTATATTCTATACCATTGTTGATCTTAGTGTTGGTCTTTGTTGTTCGCTCAGCTGATTAATCAGGAGTAGTTTCAGTCTCCCTTAAGGTGTGAATTGTGGGCAGGGCTTACCCATTTAAATTGAAGGTTCTCCATAGCAGTTTGTAAGTATCTCTCTATCTCACATTCTAACATAAGTGTCTAGTACTGTTTGATATATTCTACAATACTCTAAATCTCACTCTTGGTTGACTGCAGATATGTGATCCAAAATATCGGATTGGTACATCCCTAGTATAAACATACTTTGTATATCAATGGAAAGGCCAACATGCAATATTATATATGGTCACTTTACTAAATAGTCACTTTCACACTGTAAATGTGTACATACAATTTTGTCTAGACTGTATGTCATTCTGTTACACTGTGGAGCTTCTGTCACTAAAACAAATTCCTTGCATGTGAAAATATGCCTGGCAATAAAGCTGATTCTGATTTATTACTATCAATGGTCACTTTATTCAGACTGCTTAATGTGAATATCACTTGGTGTATTTATGTGTAAAAGTGTACTGTACAGTCTTATAGTCAACTTTATTGTCTGTGGTTGGTGTAAGAAAAACAGACATAATCAGGAGCAGCACTCCTAATTTCATTGTATGCAGGAAAATACAATGACAAAGGCATTCAAATTCAAACTTCTTAAATTTATCTATAAAAAATAAACCACATTATTTTAAAAATTAATCTTATGGAATCCTTACTCTAATTGAGGCCTAAATTTGTCCGATTTCCTCTCCTCAAATATTATTTCTAAAATATCTTGGATAAAACATTTCAAAATAAAACTCAACTATGGTATTTAATCCTAAATATTCTATTTAGTAAAGTAGGTGGTACAGACTTTCTTCTCAAGTGCAACTGTGACACAAATAAACTTCCACTTCAGGTATCTCATTTCTAAAGACAGGCTCTTTTCTATTGGCTTCTAATATACAAACATAAATGTTCTGCACACAAACAGATAATATGGAATAACGTCAGACAAATCCAATTTTTGATATTTATGTTTTTATGTAAAAAATTATATTTTTATTTAATAGTTAGCGAGATCAATTGTTTAGTTATTCAAAATTACTTGTTCAGAATTTCTGAAAAACATTTTCAAATTCTCCTCAAGAGAATTTAGCAGTGTATGTGATGCAATACCATCAGGGCATGTGAGAATGTTGCATGAAAGGATTCCTTAAAATCAGGCTTTAAATTTGATATTATGGATAACAGAATTCATTTAAAGGAACAAAAACATAATACCCTTAAGGTATACTGTTAAGCCCTTGCTTCAAATTCATTTGGAACACTAAGAATTTAAAATGGTTTTGTAATAAATCTCATTATGAACAAAATGATAGACACTTTATTTAGCTAAAAGGAAAATGTTTTGGTGATGTATGATTGATACATGTTAGTTATGTACTAATATTGAAGAAACTATGTTGCCTCTTTTTTAATGATTAAGAAAAATACATATTCTTTGGGTTTGATGTGGTAAAATTACTATGTTCTATTTGTGGAATTTCAATTCATAAACAGTAATTTTAATTATAAATCTTTATTTTTCATGAATGTCGTTTTAGCATGTATGTAAATGATTAGAAAAGCACTTTGTATAAAAATGAAAATTAATTTTGAAGCACTAGATGAACTAACAAATCCAAATATTTACAAAGAACTTGATTGTAATACATGATTACAATACACATGTAATGCACACCACATTTCAATATCTCATTTAACTGCTGCTAATACATAGGTTTGTATATGTTTACAATTATTGCACAATGTACTTTATGATAAAGTATGCACACTGGTCTGCACCATATTTTGTGTGCTTTGTCTTGTAGTGCTTTGTATTGTCTGTTTGCACTGTCCTTGTCTCACACTGTTGAACTAGGCTGCACTTTATGTGGCTAGGACTTAAGTCCTTAGCTCTGTTGTTTTGTTTATGTAGCTTCATGTCCTTTTTTGTAGCTCCATGGTCCTGGAGAAACGTTGTATTTTTCTTTTAACCATTGTGAGCTGCCTATTTTAGTATTTTTAATGTTATCGTTCTTTACTTAATGTATTTTCTATGTGAATTTAAAAAAGCTGCACATGCCTTACATTACGATACACACAAGTGCGCATGCGCAGTGCACTTCAGCTGCCTTGTTTAGCAGAAGGCGACTAAAGAAACATACTTACTCGTGTCATTTCGCATATATTTATCCGTAATTATTTTACATCTAAATCGCTCACATCGTACTTTTTGTCATATAGCCCAGCGAAAATAACGTTAGTATTAGCCAACATTAGCCCGTGTTAACTTCATAAATTCAGAGCACATGGCGGCGTAGAGAAGTGGCATTAAGCGGTGCTGGATAAACTCAGTAGGGTTTTAACATGATGTAAACGTGTGTGTGTGTGTGTGTAAACACTTACCGTCGGGCTGAGCTGCGCACTTTAACGCTTCCACCTCTGCCGCCATTTAACTGTTGACTTAAAGCGTGTTTACACACAGGGACTTAGTCAGAAATGTCGCTTACTGAATGTGTAACAAAACGAAAAACAGCTCAACACTGAAATGCAGCGCCACTGCTCATTCAAACCTAATTTACAGCGGAGTTTATAATCACTATAAGCGTTAATAACAGTTTCTGATATATCTCGGGATACACTTTACATTTAGAGCCTTGAGTATTAATGGTGTTTATAGATAGATCCACAAAGGGCGTTGTAGCTTTCAGCCAATCGGATTTCAGCAAGGGTTTAAAGGTCGAGTAAACCGTTTCTCCGCTCATATGCTGCGTTCACGACAACTGGAAAGTCGGATGTTTCCAACTCGGAGCATCCCATTTCAGACTGAGCCGTCTGAAACTGCGGAAATTGCATTCACTGTAATCTGTCTAGTTGTTTGATTAGTGTTTAATCTGTTTGTTATAGTGCATGTGATAATCCGCTGGTAAACGCAGACTGATCAAAAGTACTAACAGAAAGCGCATTGACGTTTCAAATTATGAAATTAATCAGACAGAGCAAATCAGGGACTTAATAGACTGATTAAAACCTTACATCACGTTATTATTATTGTTGTTATTATTGTTATTAATATTGCATTTTCCCATTGCCTCAAAGCAGATTTACAGAAGTATGGAAACAGAAGGGAGAGAGAAAAGGTAATACATATGTAATAATAATAATAATAATAATAATAATAATAATAATAATAATAATGAGAAAAAGAAAAAGTAAGAATAAAAATAAATACATGAATATATACAATCGAAGTTTTAAAATTAATTTAAAAACGATTAACTTAAAATTTATGATACTACATATCTATCCCTATCCCTAATGAGCAAGCCGGAGGCGACAGCAGCAAGGAAAAACTCCCTAAAATAATATGAGGGAGAAACCTTGAGAGGAACCAGGCTCAGAAGGGAACCTCATCCTCATTTGGGTGACACTCAAAGTTCTTTTTTTAATGGAAACAAATAGGCATAACCACAATTAAAGACCTATACAATGAAGGCAAATTTAGCTCCTTTGACCAGTTAAAGCAACACCATGCCCTGTGAATGCTAGACATAATCTGATTCAATTCAAGGTAATTCATAGGCTCCATTATTCAAAATCAAAACTTAAATATATAAAATATATTCTGCAATATCTTCACTCTGCAACAAATGTAAAACAGTAGATGGCACTTTTTTCCATTCTTTATGGTCATGCTCCAAAATCCAGCCATTTTGGAAAGGTATATTTAAATTTCTTTCTGAAGCACACTATCAATCTTCACTATCACACACACACAAGGCCCCTCCCTTTTCCAGTACAAGGCCAGTACATCAGGAGACGTGGAGGAGGCCGTAGGAGGGCAACAACCCAGCAGCAGGACCGCTACCTCCGCCTGTGTGCAAGGAGGAACAGGAGGAGAACTGCCAGAGCCCTGCAAAATTACCTCCAGCAGGCCACAAATGTGCATGTGTCTGGTGATATGAGGTAGCCTGACTGCCATTAGGTACAGAGGTGAGATCCTTAGACCCCTTGTGACTCCAAATCCAGACCTCCATGGGTTAATAAATTTGATTTTCATTGACAATTTTTTTGTGATTTTGTTGTCAGCACATTCAACTATGTAAAGAACAAAGTATTGGGGCGCTGTCTAGCTTGTCATGGAGTAGGATGTGGGGTTAGGAGGCTCCGGTGGATTATTGTTATAATGTTATTATTTCGAGCTTTTCACTTTTGTTTTTGCTCTTAATCCCTCGTTTGCAACGTGACATGCAACGTCTTACTGCTGAATTTAAAAAAATAGAGACCAAATGCGAAGATCTGGAAGCTAGGTCACGGCGCGATAATGTCCGGATAATCAGTGTTCCAGAGGGTCCCAATAGCTCCACTGTCGCGAGTGTTGCCGCACTGTTCAGGAGGCACTGAGTCTGGAAAAGGAGCCGGTTTTGGACAGGTCACATCGCACTCTACAGCCTGTACCAAAGCCTGGTGAACGACCACGAGCCATTGTAGCCAAATTTCACTATCATAGCGAGTGTCTTGATGTCTTACGGCGCGCCAGCGAATTCAGTTTAAGGGCCTGAACATCTCTATCTTTCCCGACCATACGGTAAAAACCGCAAAAGCCCAGGTTGCCTTCAACGAGGTGCGGCGGCAGCCTCGTGGCATTGAAGGTGTCAGGCCACATAGTCAAGCTCGGCTATCAGCTGATATCAATTTTCTAACCCTGCCCATCAGCTGATCTGATTCCTAAGCGCGCTATTGGTCCCTTTCAAACAGGGTGCCCTATTTAAAGGCATTTTCAGTCTGTCTGCTTGGCTGTTTCCTCGTTGCATTGCTGCAACTGCGATTTAAACTCGGTGGCTATTTGGCATTTAAACCGCAAGCTATCTTCTTTTGTGGGGCTGCTTCCTCTGCTTTGCTGCTGCTGCGATTTAAACTCGGTGGCTAATTAGAGTTTAAACCGCAAGCTATCTCCTTTTGTGTTCGCGATATGGAACTTTTAATATGGTTAAATATGGCGATATGGGCGTTTAAGACTGCTGGTCTATTTTAAGCGTTTAGGAGTACTTCACTAAATTTCAGGACACATCATCAGTAGTGTACCTCAGATTCATCGGGTGTTTCGGCCTTTAGTCACTAGACACCCTCCTCTGAGGCGGCCAGCCGCAGGTCGATCAAGCCTCGGTGTCCCAAGTCCAATCAGGAAGTAACTATTTCTAAAGCTAAAGCTAAATAACTAATCTGTATTGAATGAGTTATTTAAGCTATTTACCTATTAACCTATTTTAACTATCCTATTTATTTATTTTATTTTATATATTTATCTATGGGGGCACGGTGGCTTAGTGGTTAGCACGTTCGCCTCACACCTCGGGGTTCGATTCCCGCCTCCGCCTTGTGTGTGTGGAGTTTGCATGTTCTCCCCGTGCCTCGGGGGTTATTATTTTTTGTTACCATTATAATTTTGCTAGTATCATTGTAAACATTACTTGAGCAGTTTTTTCGTTTTTCTAACATAAGAAAATTTCTAAAATAGGAAAGAATCTAAAATAAGAAAGAGCTTCCAAAAAGGAGGGATTCCCTTTCTTACCTTAGCCTTCGCCAATTTTGGTTATTATTTTTTGTTACCACGATAATTGTAAACATAACTTGAGCAATTTTTTCGGCTGACATTTTTTAAAAACGTAATAAGAAAATATAGGAAGCTAACATGGTGTGAGTGCAGTGTGGTGCATGATGGACTGTTGTGTGTTGGTGCTAGCCACCAGAGAAGACTTGGCCCCATACCACCGCCCTGTGTGCTGTCCTAGTGGACCCAGGGAGGCTGGCCACTTACCTTACCCTGCCCAGAATGTCCCTTGTTAACACCGCAAGGTTTCCCGAGACATCCAAGCAGGGTCTGCGACTAGGTCTACCAACTAACAATGTCCTAACTATATCACCCTGGCACCCCTTCGTGGATATGATGAGATATCCAGGGTGCCTGGTTGGGCCCTAGCCAAGCATCCCTTCGTTAACACCGCAAGGTATCCAAGATGCCTGGTTTGTCCCGTTCTAGCTAAACCAGAGGTCCAGAGTTCAACGTGCAATACGCCGTCCCGGATGGCCCTGGCCTGGTACCAACCCAGCGGATGACTTCCCACCGATTCTGTCTCACTAGGAGTTGGAATCCTTCGGGGAAGCCATCAAGCTTCTACTGGGTTGGGTCCCCAGGGGTAGAGCATACGCCAGCGGATTAATTCCTTACCTTATTCCCAAGCCAAGGCTTCCAGAATAGATTCAAGAACAATCAGGCTTCTACTAGTATAGGCGCCCCAACTTGGATTCCTGGTGATTGAGTTGGGCTGGTGGTGTAAATGCACCGTTTTCCAGGTTAGGGTAGGTTACCAAGAAATTTCAATTTTGGTATTTTTAGACACAAAAGTTTATGCTGATCGTGACAAAAAAACAGCATGTCAATAGCTCGAACGGTTCCCGAGATATTTGCGTTCAAACAGGTCATAGGAAGAGGAACCAAGATCCTCTTTGCTTCTGTGGGAGTGGCTACTCCCCTTTTTTCCGAAATTCATGAATATTAATGAGATTTATGTACTTACCGTGATAGAAATGTTGTCATTTATTTATTATTGCTTACCTTTTACAGTTTTTCAAAAAGTTTACTTACTTTTTAGACAATTACACACCTTTTATTTTTCCTTTCCTTTTAGTTGAAACAATACATACCCTTTACTTACCTTTTCCATAAAAATGTTATTTGTTTTAATTGTTATTTTATAATATTAATTTATTTTTTTTTCACATTTTTTTTTTGCGTCTTTACTTACCTTTTGCTTGAAACCATACATACATACCCTTTATTTTTATCCTGTTGTTTTACTTACCTGTTACTTACCTTTTCCCGAAAAGGACATTTTTTATTTTTATTAATTTTTTGTTTTTATTTTATTTTTACTTACCTTTTACTTACCTATATATATATATATTTTTTAAAGTCTATCCTTGCTTACCATCAGGGGTTTTGGCCGGGGTTGCAACTGACATGTGGTTCAGGTTAGGGTTGGGGTTAGGGTTAGGTTTTAGCAAAGATATTTTTCAAAAAGGTGTCCAGTTGGATCTTTGGGCACGGGCACGTCCAAGAGACTCTTTCCTCCCTATTTTAAATGTTTATATAGATCCAACTATGTTTTACTAATTTATTTATTTTCATTACAGGTCTCCAGGAGCCCCCTGTGAATGGAATGAACTGTATTGTCTAACTGGATGCCGGTAAGTATTGAAAGAGGAACCTATTGTAGGTAAGTATTGAAAAGAAATTAGGAATTATTTACAGGGGAGAGGGTAGTAAGGCGGAGGAAAGAGGAGGGGGAAGAAAGACAAGAAAGGTAAAGGTTAGGTTTAGGAACAGGAAAAGGTATAGGGGTCAAGAAAAAAGTAGGAAGTTTGGGGTTAGGTGTTAGGTTAGGTATTAGGTTAAGGTTAGGGTAAGGATTGAGGTAGGAAAATAGGGTAGGGGAAAGGGCAAAGGTTACGGTTAGGTTTTGGGTTAAGGTTAGGTGTTGGGTTAGGTGTTAGGTTAAGGTTAGGTGTTGGGTTAGGTGTTAGGTTAGGGTAGGAGTTGAGGTAGGGGGATAGGGTGGGGGTAAGGGCAAAGGTTATGATTATGGATGACCAGATAGAGATTATAAAAAATAATAAAGAGATGGAGTTCTTAAGTGCTGAGAAGTAAGTGCCATAAAAAAATTAAAAAATCAATCAAAATAATAAGTGCTACAGGAATCACTGCAAACCCACACAAAAATAAAGAAAGAAAGAAAAAATAAGCCTCCATAACTCTATTATTCATCTTTTTATTATGATAATAATAGTAATAATAATAATAATGACCATAATACTGATGAGAGAAAATGGTGGTTGAAAGAAGCGGGATCCTGGAGACCTGTACCTTATGAATTTCAATTCAAGTTTTCAATTCAAGTTTATTTGTATAGCGCTTTTTACAATGGACATTGTCTCAAAGCAGCTTTACAGAACATAAACATAGGACAGAAGATAAACATAAGGAGTAAAATAAGGAATTAATATAATAAAAATTCAAAATATATATAGTTCACAGTGTGTATGTATGTATATGTATTTATCCCCAATGAGCAAGTCTGAGGTGACTCAGGCAACAGTGGCAAGGAAAAACTCCCTTAGATTGGTAAAGGAAGAAACCTTGAGAGGAACCAGACTCAAAGGGGAACCCATCCTCATATGGGTGACACTAGATGGTGTGATTACAAATATACAGTCAGGCAAGTGTTGTATTGGTGTAAGGATCACATCGAGTTCAGATCTCCTCTTAGTATCACAGAGTCCAGCTAGAGCTGGTAGATCTGTAGATGTCTCAGGATTCTCACAGACTCGGCCTCATCTCAGGGGAGGTCCAAAATCTTCATCGCACGGAAGACGATCGGAGCTGGTATAATGTCTGGGTGTCTCGGCATGGGTAGACAAAAAAAAGAAGAGCAGTGCAGAGGGATTAACATATCTGCTGTTCATAAAAATGTGCAAGTCTAGTGTAATAGTGCACAATATAATGGGATGTGTTATGTGTACGCCTGACTAAAGAGATGAGTTTTTAATCTACATTTAAACTGGGAAAGTGTGTCTGAGCCCCTGAATTTAAGACATATTCGAAAACGTCAATATGAAACCTTAAAGTTGAATTATATGCCTTTTGTAACCTTAATGACCTTCAACTGATGTGACTTACCTTTTTCCCATGAGAATCCATGTTTTCAGTTAGTGCACTTTTATTCTTTCAAGTAGGTTTCAATTGAGGTTGTTTCTTCAGAATATGTCTGTTGCAAATACATTAAGGATCTAGTTGATCCGTCCAATTATCAAATATCAATTGTGCTGTGTCCGCTGTCCAATGTATGTGATCTCTTTCTACTTTGAAAAGTAGTGGGCTCACTTCAAACAATGGATTCTCACGGGACGTAATGTATTCATTATCTCCAGATTAAACTGCTCCTGGTCGGGCAAAGACCTGGAATAGTGAACTGCTGCTGTGTGAATAGTGGCCTTGTTAAAAGCTGTACGGGCCACCCTCCACAGGCCCTGTAACTGTTTAATAGAAGTCTTGTGTGGTTGTTGGTGTCTGTTGTTAAGACCTGCCACTAATATAACCTGTTGTGTGTGTAAATGTGCCGGAAGTTTCCGTAGGACTTTGGTTAAGTGTAAAAAATTCGCCTGAATCTACCTGAATGTTTGGGTTCTTACTTGTGGGGATGTGACTTAGATTAGATTCCCCTATGAAAACTATGGGTTTGCATATTGTAATGAACCAGTCTGATGATTTTCTGTTTGTGTTGATGTGTCTGTATGGAGCGTCCCTAAGTGGGACCCTATCCAAAGGCTCTTCGTTTGAGGTGTCGGAGGACACTCTGGATGGTTTAGCCACTGCAAAAGGCTTAGATTGGAGGGAGGATTCAGAATGGGTTTTAGGTGGAGAAGATTTCTCTTCACGTCGCCCCATCATCCTTATCCCCTTCTGCCTAGCAGTGGTTTCAGCCATGTCCCCGTCATTCTCCCCAAACGTAGTAACAGTTCTAGAATGAGAAATGTGGTCAAGGTTAGTATTGTTGTGTTGGTTTTGTGGTTCTACTGTAGAAAGTGATGGTGATGTAGAACAGGAAGAAGGTGATATGGAATGTTCCATATTGTGTTGAGGTGGTTTTTGGTGGACCTGGGCCTGTGGAGTAGCGGCCTTTTGGAGTGGAGTGGCATGTGAGGGGCCCACTATGTCCAAAGATTGGAACTGTTTGTCTATAATGGTTTGTTTGCAAGCAGTCAAAATACTGTCAATTAGTTTTTGTTTGTACCTGTTACGGGCCAACTTCACTGCCACTTGCCACTCCAAATCCTCAAAGTTGGTAATATGTTCCAGTAGGCTATTGATCACTATTGTGTAATGTTTCTATAAAATTACCATGTTGTTATACATCCAGTCAGTTGTGTTGTGTATGATTTTTTCCGTTGTGGTGTTATTAGGTGAAGATGGCTTGATAAACTGAGTGAGTTTTTTAACCTGTCTGACCATCCCTGTTGGGAATGTGACTGTGTCTAGTGAATTTTGTACAGTTTCCATGTGGTGTTGTGCCTGTATAAGTTTGAAATATGTTTTTGTGAGAGCTTTATCCCATGTAACCTTACTGTTATGTGTTGTAGATGTCTGCATACTGTGTGATGTGGATGTCTGCACGTTTTCCCCATCTCCATTTGGACGTTGGTCTCTTAAAACCGAAAATCTGTTCTGCAGAGTAATCATGGTTATTAAAACACAAGGAGAAAGAAAAATACAGTAAAATGAAGACTATAAAACCGAAACAAATATTAATACACCTGTTCTCACCCAACTTACTCTGGTGGGAGACTATGGAATAAAAACACTGTCAATAATAATCGTACGTAATTCATAGCATTTGTGTGTAAATTTTAATTTAGTTGTTAATTTAATTTAAAACTATTGTACGTAATTATGTTTTTTGCAGAGTTGGATCCCAAAATCTACGGCCACGACAGTTTACAGATACGAGATTTTGTGTGTTTGTTCAAATACAATTCCAAAATGTACGACTATGACAGTTTACACACACAACGCTTGTTTTCACAACACCTCTTTTTCACACACGAAGTGCGGTCTGCGAAACAACTGTCAAAAATACGTCATCACGTTCACAGGCATTACTATCCGAGGGAAGATGAATCGATTCCACAAAGTGCACATGCGCCCCGCCCTCTTTTAAACCACTGGCACCGAAATGGCGGATCAGCAGCCAAGCGCTCACTCATCATCTCAGGTAAGTTTTTCCTTCCAAATTCGGACATGTTTAAGGGTTAGTTATCACTAATAACAGAGAGAATTTTGTGCCAACACTTTAAAATAATGGGCTGTTGGTAACGAGTGACTATGGAGTAAGTAATACAGTAGGTAGTACTGCATTAACACTGAGCTTAATACTACTAACTAATATGGAAGCAAGATGAACTAAGCAGTATAAGTAATAGCACATTTAGGACAAAGGTTATTCTTTATTTGGTATTCAATAATTACCAAATAAAAATATCCTGATTAAGAACTACTTGCTAATTATGATAAATTAATAAAGAACCACTTAATTACTAATCACAACATGTCTAAAAGTAAACTATTGTCTTGTTTTCTTCTTAAAATGGTAATAAAATGCCTTTTTCAGAAGATTGCACCTCAAATGGGCTCTTTGCAGAAACTAATTTATGATTTTTATATCCCCTCAAATAAGTTGGCTACAGGTTGAGATTGTAACCCAGAAGTAAGCGGGGCTTGTCTTGAAACGGGTGGGGCTTTAACCAGTATGTTATTTTAAGCATGCAATTGATATGGGTTGATCAGAAATTGTTATATTTAGAGACGCAATGCGAGTCGCATTCTACCAAGCAAGCACCACGTCTGAACGAACCCACGTTTACCAGAACTCTACTGGTTAGTAAGTACGTATTATTAACGTTACAACCCGAAGTAAAAAGCTGAAGAAACCCTAATCGTTAACGGAAAAGACCCGCGAACCCGAGTGACTGAGGGAGAGACAGAGAGCTGTTCTGTGTGTGACTGTGAGTGAGCAGAGCGAGACACAGCAACACAATACATCTGTATGTGTGTAGGGGAGGGGCGCTGTGACTAGCCTATCACAGAACGCTGACACAATCAGCTACCCAATGATGATTTTCATTCAATCCGAGCACAGATATTGACTCGTATTACTCGTATAATACTCGTACTCGGCAGAAGTGCTTTATCCGTACTCGTTTCAGCCGAGTATCCGGCTCATCTCTAATATAAAATATATTAAATTACATGTGAAATCAATTTCAACCCATCACAAATGACCCAAGCATTACCTTGTCAGCCCACAGAAATGACTAATGATCTGGACCATTATTTTAAAGTGAAAAACATATTAAAAATTTAAACAACTTAACACATTACTAATACTCAAGTGGACTGACAAGGTAACACTTGTTAGTGAGGGGTTAATGTGTTTTTCACTTTAAAATAATGGTCCAGATCACTAGTAGTTCTAGTAATTAGTAATTATTGAATACCAAATAAAGAATTACCTTTGTACTGAATGTGCTATTACTTACTGCTTAGTTCATCTTGCTTCCATATTAGTTAGTAGTATTAAGCTCAGTGTTAATGTTGTACTACCTATTACTTCCTGCATAGTCACTCATTACCAAAAGACCATTATTTTAAAGTGTTACTGATTTTGTCTAAGTAATATTAATGTCAGAGTAATTTGACTTACAGGGACCCCTGATGACGCACTTACTAGAATGCCTCAGGTCAAGAATAAATGCAGTTTTAGATGGCCATCAGCTGGACTTGGACTATTTTCAGTATGTTATAAATCAAGAAGTGTTTATTTTGTCATCAGCCTCCACTATCTTTGATGTGCCAAATGATATTTTGGAGACCCTCATGGATCTACAACAAAAAATTCATGCAGCTCTTTCCCAAGAAGTGGCCCCAATTCTTACGAGGGAATGTGGTGGTGGACGAGGTCGACCTAAGTTTATTGTTTCTGAGGAGACATCTCATTGAGATGTCTTTATGTGTTTCTTGTATTGCGAACATTTTAGGAGTAAGCCAGTCAACAATCTTCCGCCGAATGCGTGACTTGTGTTTATCTGTAAAAACTACATATAGCACCATATCTGACAATGAATTGGATAATGCCATTTTGGCCATCAAAAGGCAGCTACCAAATGCTGGATATAGGATGATGAAAGGCTGCCTACAAGCAGATGGACATAGAGTTCAATGGAACCGCATAAAAGAATCCATGCACAGAGTGGATGCCCCTGGAATTCTGGAAAGGATGACACAGCTGGGGTGTATCGTCAGGAGGTCATATTTTGTTCAAAATCCATTGTCCTTAGCCCACATTGACACAAATCACAAGCTCATAAGGTATTGTTGTATATTTTAAGTACGATAGTGTAATGTTATGCAATATTACGTTTAACATGATTTTTCTTTGAAGGTACAACATCATCATATTCGGTGGGATAGATTGGTTCTCATGAAAGGTAAACATTTATTTTCAACCTAGTGGAATCTATCTATCTCTCTCTCTGTCTATCGTTTGAATGTATTAAATGATTTAATGCAGTGGTTCTCAAATCTCTCCATGAAGTACCCCTTGCCCTGCACATTTTGTATGTCTCCCCAATCAGACACTCCCAATTTACTTCTTGCAGTCTCTACTAAGGAGCTGATAAGTGGACTCAGGTGTGTTCGATGAGGGAGACATAAATAAAAATGTGCAAGGCAGAGGGACCTCCAGGACAGGTCTGTGAACCTCTGATTTAATGTATTCCATTTATTCTTTTTTGGTATCGATCATGTACTTGGAACCAGCAACAAACAACCGTTCAAACACTGCCTTATCATTCTTTCTCCGGTCTGTGCAACAGCATGGCTGGCCTTCAAGGTAGGAGGAAATTGTTTTTCTGCTCCTCACTTCCTTGCATTTAGTTAAAACCCTCATCTGTCCCTCGGGTCATTTTAACCCAAAACTGAAGAGCTAGAAGGGTTTAAATGGGTGCAATAAAAAATTAATAAAAGTGTCCCTCGTGGGTCATTTTGACCTACATAGGAATGAATGGAATTTACAAGTTTTTTTTTCTTTTCTTCATATACAACATCTGAGATGATCCAGTAAAGATTTATACCTAAACAAAGGGCTGAGACTACAGAATATCCCCAATGCAGAAAACACTCATATAAGCACACGCATAAACACACACGTTACACCCACTCCTATTTTTTTCCCCAATAGATGGCATCAGAGACTCAGTGACTTAATTCCATGGTTAGTTGTTGGTTTTTGATAAAACAGGTGTTTTAGTGTTTTTTTGTTTTGTTTTTTTTTTGGTTTTTTTGGCTAAATGTACAAAAACTGCTTATTTTCTTTAAAATATCCCAAATAAATGGTTAAATATAATAAAAATCACGAAAAATTATATAAAAACATATAAAAATCGATCAGTATAAGATTTCTGGATTAAAAAGTATTACTTGGAAAAAAGTAAATTTTAGCCCTCGAGTCATTTCACTTCTGTTATAGGTTCGGGAGGGACAGATGAGTATTAAACATGTTCATTTGTATTTATTTATTTATTTTAAACATTATGGCAGTCAAGCAGATTTAACCTCTCCCTCCGCCCCTTCATTTTAGGGTCCGGGGTGATGAAGGTGTGGAAAATGTGGCAATTGCAGAAACCATGTTTCGTGTGAAAGGGATCGGAAGAGGAAGCTTCATTTCTGGGAAAAGCGTACATAATCAGAGGTAATAAGTTAGGATGTCAAACATTTTGTTTAATTTATAATTGATAATTTTTTTATTCTCTAGAATCGAAGCCTGTGGCGAGACGTCTGGCTCGGCTGTAACTCACCTGTATTATGAAATACTTCACAGCCTTGAGGAAGATGGCATGTTGGACTTGTCAGATTCCCTTCCTTTTTTTTTTTGCACATTATGTGTTCCTCCCACATCTGAAGCGTGACCTCCACACTTTTTCTGAAGGCTGGGACAATCATCCGTTACGGTCTGAAAATGGGCTCACCCCTAACCAGATGTGGATAATGGGACACATGCACAACTCATCTGGAGATGATGAAGAGAATTTCCAGGTTTGTTTTTATTGATGTTTCTATGCCTTTAGTTAAAATGTGCTTTTGCATGATGCAGGAAGTAATTTGTTTTTATTTCATTTCAGAATTTGGAACTGTTTGGTACAGACTGGGAAACGTTTGACAGCGTCACAGAAGATGATGTTGGAGTTCATGTTCCAGAAATTGAGTGCCCACTCACTTCTGCTCTGATGGAAACAGTAAAATCCATCTTTAATCCTCTTGCAACATCTGACTGTTATGGCAGAGATATTTATATCTCTTTGGTTCAATATTTTGAAAGTCTTTAAAATACACAAACATGTGTGAAACGATTGCAAACATTTATTTTACAAATTGTGTACATACTTTGACAATTTCAACTAACACAGAGCAGCACAATGAATGAATTGTATGAGAAGTAATTTGTAAATGAAAATCAGAACAGTTAATGATTTTGTATTGCTTAACACAAACATTCTTTGGACAAATATTGTCAACGGAACAGTTTTACTTGTGCCAATAAACAATGACTCAACGAGAAGCTGAAAGTTGCCGTTTCAACATGCTTTCCCCATCAAATACATTTAAACATTATCAAATGACTCCTCATATTTCATAGCTGTTTCCATTATGCTTTAAAATTCATTCAGTGTTTTCAGGTGAGCTGTAGGAAATGTAATTGTGCAAGTACATGCACTTACAGACCTCCGTGAAGTTGGCACCCCATAAAAAGAAATAATCACCAAAACTATGCCATTTGTTTGTGCTACGTTTGTGCTGGTTTAGTGTTTGAGATATTAAACATTATATTTTTGACCGTGTGACGTCACTTTCCACCCCATATCGCCCAAATCGCTCAAAACCGGCTTAGTTCGTTTGTGCTCGATTTGTGCCCATTTGTGCCGTTAAAACAAACACTGTATCTGTTTTCCTTCCTGAGATATAACCAAAATATTTTCGGGAACTGTGACGTCACTCTCCACCCCAGTTCGTCTAAATCACACAAAACTGGTGTCATTCGTTTGTGCTCGATTTGTGCCGTTGAAATGAACGTTAAGTATATTTCCCCTTCTTAGAAATAACAAAAACAATTTGGAGCTGTGACGTCACTCTCCACCCCGTGCCGTCCAAATCTCTCCAAACCGGTGGTGTTCGTTTGTGCTCGATTTGTGCCGGTCTGTGCCGTTAAAACTAACCTGGTATCTCCGAGCCCTTCTTAAATATAATGGGAAAAATACTTGTTTGGTTCTGTTACGTAACTCTCCGCCCACTATCGTCTAAATCGCTCCAATAAGGTGCCATTCGTTTGTGCTCGATTTGTGCCGGTTTGCGCCGCTAAAATAAACATTGAATCTTATAAACATTGAAGTCCTTCTGAAGTCCTTCTGGTCACTGGGAAGAATAGGCTTATGCCACTGGCCTGTCATCCACTGCATAACTTTACCAGCAGTCATTTGTTCAGCTTCACCTTCTTAAAAACAGTTGGGAAACTTGCAGTGAAATGAAAACAATATTAACAGAACTTAAAGTATGTTGTGTCATAATAATACATACCACAATCCTCAACTTCCTATAGGAAATCCTGGAAAAAGTTCATTACATTTACTTCTTTGGTGTATTTCACAGAACCTTTGTCACTAAAGACAGTGTGGCAATTCTCCAGAATGAAGGCTGCATCCACCTTAAATAAAAGAGATAGTGTTAGCATTTCTATTTGCATGTCACATAAAATGACCTCATTGTGAAATCACCACAATGGTTTACCCTGTCATCTTTTCCCGCTGGGACAAACAGTGGTAGACATAAGTCTGGATGCATTTCCATGACTTTCTGGAGATCGTAGAGCTGCAGGCCTTTTCGCAGCTGATAAAGCATTGGAACAACTCTCATGGTGGAGTGTAAAACAATGGTTCTAGAGACAATTTGACAGTTTCATCAATATTTAAAACATTAAAAAATATACAGCGTGTACTAAACTTGATGCTTGCTGTTATTAACTGTAATATTACATTTCATAAGATTACGAATGCAGATAAAAACATTTTGTACTCCGAGAATAAAAAGTAACCTGATGATGTTGCTTTTCATGTCAGCAGACACTTTTCCAGTATCCACAGCTTAAAATCTCATCAGTAAGTTCACTCATGTCATCTGTTGAGTTAACCTAAATACAGAGAAATAGAATACGGTCTTATTGTAATCCCAAATTTACTTTTAAGACTTAAAAATGACTATATAAAACTTGCATATCTAGGTAATATTTTACCTTCTCAATGAACAGGGAGAATTCCAAATCTGTGACATCACCGGTAGTCAGCTGTTTACTGTCATAATCTCCAGAGCAAAGATATTGGAAACAACACTTACGCAAAAAAAAACGGCGGTGGTCCTCCTTGTGCTAGACTGACAGCCATAATTTCTCCTGCACTTCTAATACCACAGTGGATAAAACAAAATCTTAAAATCAACCAAAAATGTTTATCAATGTGAAAAGTGTTGCATGATCAAATCTGCATACCTGAAGTATTTACGATCCAAGCTGTTGAGACAATAGACTGGATTTTTCCCTTTTTTATCTACACCATGTTTCAATCTCTGCAATCATTTCTAGACCCACAACAAATGCAATCGATTTAAAATCTGATCTGACAAAATGTCTGCTTGAAAATATAAAACATTTTAAAATAAACTAAATTAGCTGTACCTGTTAAGAACTCTTTGATAAGAGCACCAGAGTCGACCCCTGCTTCGCCAAAAAAGGTAACCATCAGTCTGCCTTTCGGTGAAGATTTCTTCTGGCGCTGCCACTGCTGCATTCCTCTACTCAAGATGTCATTCCGAGAAATGCATATGGGAAAGGTGTTGTTTTGATCAACTTTCCTGCTGATCCAATTCAAAATCTCCCCAGAACTTTGTAATAGAAATAAACAGAAATGAAACATGAAATGTGCCAGCAAAGCAAAATAAACAGTTCCTTAATATACCATTTTTACCTTTGAAATGTATTTTTTGGGTCACTGAAGTTATCATATTCTGCAGTTCCGCACATAAGACAAAAACAAAAAGTAAAGGTTTTAATATTTCAAATTGCTGGATAGGAACAATTGAAATGATTATTATTATACAAGTGACACTAAACTCTATTTTATAATTTACCGTAATCCACAGTTGGCTGCATGTATCTCAATAACATCACTGTCAAATGTTTTCTTGCACAGTGGGCACTCAGCAGTCTGATGTGACATTAAAATACGGAGTTAAATAATGCACAAACAATGTTTAGAAATCATACATATACCATAAACTGAAAATTTATATTATTTAATGCATAAATAGATCAATAAATATCTTTCTCACCTTCTCTGTCCAGACTTTTTTATTTGGAAAAAAGATATAAATTACATTTATATTGGAATCACAGTTTTCCACATAAAAATTCACAGCTTATGAAATATAAACAATAGATCAGTATGTCCCAAATATTTGGAGCAAGCAATAAATAAATAAATAAATAATCACACCTCTTTCCAAGGGTCAATAGAACTCGAATTATCTTCTTGTGGGGACTCTGGGGACTTTCCCATTGTCTGGAAATTAAACAATCTCATTAACCTTGTTTTTAGAGCTCATTGGTGAATAAAATAAACACATACTTACATCATCACTTGATGAACACAGAGCCACATGTTCCATCTTACAGTGTTTTATGTGTACTGGAAGGCACTGAAGAGGAACCATTTGGCTGCAGAGTGTACACTGGGCTTTGGGCATTTTTTCAAATTCCCTTGCAGAGGAACCACATACATTGTGCACTTTCCATTACTGCTCACGGTTTTCAACTGCTGTCCATTGTATCCGTCTGGGTCAGGAGGGATGACAGTCAATTTCCGCTGCCCACCTCCACCTACGATTCAAAATATATAACGAAATATATAAATAGACAATCCACCAAAAATCTTCAATAGATAAAATCCATCCAATATCTCTAAAATGTATGATTTCAATTCAATTAAGTTTTAAGAGGTTAAAAAAAAAAAAAATCAAAACAATCCTACATACCTGAGCACTTGTGCAGCAACCATCCTCCACAGATTTTCGCCAATTTCGGATATGCTTTAACAAGCACCTCTGATAGCTTAATTATCAAAGGCAGAGTAAACAGAGTAAGGAAACTCACCCAACACAAAAAATAAAAGAAAAACACAAAGAACAAGAAAAATAACATTATCAATCTTACCTCTGAATGAGTCATATTTTCGGTTATAGTTAATGATCTTCTCCCAAGTCCTGCAAGTGTAAGCTGTAATTCTGTCTCTCCTTTTGGCGTTTTTTTCATATTGTTGGTCAAGAAGGAAAAAAACTATTAAAAAGCTTTTCTCTGGCCGTTTATATGGTCCAAAACGCCTTTTACCCCTCACTTCCTTCTTGAAAAATCCAGGAAATGACCTAAAAAGGATTTCATTTTTACTTTTAAGCCAGTTCAGAACATTGAGAACACTCACATGCACACACATATATGTGATGTAATGTTTTTTTATACTGTAAAAACTGTATATTCCACCAGTGTACACACACACAAATATCTCACACCTAGCCATTTCCTGCTGCACTGACTGCCCTTTGACTTGGACCTTCTTTCTTGTGCTGACTGTCCACTGATATTGGACTAGTTCCCCATTTTCTGTTGTCCAACACTTAAGGTGTTGGTCAACATCGACACCAGATTCTGGGCTGAGTGCAAGATGTCACCTAATGGAACCTGATAAACAATAAAATATGACTTTAACACTTAAGTAGTGAACACTTATATTGCATGACCTGTGTATTCCAGTGCATGTACACAGCTATTAGTAAGTTAACACTTAAAATTGCTAATTCTTTTATGTTTTATAAATTATGCACAACTAAATTAAAATTTACACACAAATGCTTTGAATTACGTACGATTATTATTGACAGTGTTTTTATTCCATAGGAGACTTGGTTGGGTTTAAACAAAAATAACCGGGTTAGGCAGAAGGGCCTAGGTGTGGACGTGAGCAATATGAGTCCCTCAAGCCAACATGGACTCCAGGTGCCGTTGGGAAGGAAGAGGAATTTCAATGACTCCCCCATGACAGGGTCTTAACCTGCGTGGTTGTATAGGGAGACAAGGGAAAGGCATGGGCCGACGCATGTTATTGCACTGCTATCGCGCCGTCAGAATTTTGTTTTATTTAAGACCACACTGGGTTTTATGAGATGTTTGAGCAAAGGAGAGGTATCTTTTAAAATAAGAGAGTCTTTAAAATAGGAAAGAATCTAAAATAAGAAAGAGCTTGCAAAAAGGAGGGATTCCCTTTCTTACCTTAGCCCTCGCCAATCTTGGTTATTATTTCTTGTTACCATAATAATTTTGCTAGCATTGTTTTTCTAAGATAAGAAAGTTTCTAAAATAGGAAAGAATCTAAAGTAAGAAAGAGCCTCTAAAAAGGAGGGATTCCCCTTCTTACTTTAGCCATCGCCAATCTTGGTATTATTTTCGAGCAGGTTATTTTCATCCGAGCAGGGCCTGCGACTAGGTCTACCCACTAACAATGTCCTAACTATATCATCCTGGCACCCCTTCGTGGATATGATGAGATATCCAGGGTGCCCGGTTGGGCCCTTGCCAAGCATCCCTTCGTTAACACCGCAAGGTATCCAAGATGCCTGGTTTGTCCCGTTCTAGCTAAACCAGAGGTCAGGAGTTCGACGTGCAATACGCCGTCCCAGATGGCCCTGACCAGGTACCAACCCAGCGGATGACTTCCATACCGATTCCGTCTCACTAGGAGTTGAAATCCTTCGGGAAGCAATCATGCTTCTACTGCGTTGGGTCCCCAGGGGTAGAGCATATGCCAGCGGATTAATTCCTTACCTTATTCCCAAGCCAAGGCTTCCAGAATAGATTCAGGAACAACCAGGCTTCTACTAGCGTAGGCGCCCCAACTTTTATTCCTGTTGATTGAGTTGAGCTGGTGGTGTAAATGCACCATTTTCCAGGTGAGGGTAGGTTTCCAAGAAATTTCAAGTTTGGTATTCTTAGACACAAAAGTTTATGCTGATCGTGACAAAAAAACGGCATGTCGATAGCTAGAACGATTCCCGAGATATTTGCGTTCAAACAGGGCTTACCTTTTATCTTTTACAGTTTACTTTTTTACAGTTTACAGAGGATGGGGTTAGGGTTGGGGTTATGGATTAGGGTTAGGGTTAGGTTAGGGGAAAAGACCGTGGTTCTGGGAGTGACCCAGAAACAACATTGTGCACGGGCCTGCCACTCGGGCCTCGTTTTCGGCCACCACCATCACAGCGAACGAAATAACATCGCCTATTTAGAGTTATGAGCTTAAAGCGCTCTTCCAGAGTTCGAGGTCGGTCTAAATTAGGGTTCCGACCTCAGACGACGCCTAAGGTTATGTTTAGGGCGAAAAGTTAGGTTTACGGTTAGAAAAATTAGGGTTACGAACACACTTTAAATCTCTGGTTATGTTTAGGGCTGGGAATTAGGTTTAGGGTTCTAGGGTTCTAAAAGTTAGGGTTAGGGTTACCTCACCCCCCCAGAATGTCTCTCGTTAACACCGCAAGGTTTCCCGAGACAACCGGGCAGGGTCAGCGAACGTGTCCGTGAAAGGAGTCCAACGCCGTCCCAGGAGACCCGTGGAGGCCGAAAACTCACCTCAGAGGCCGAATACTCACCTAGGGTCCGCGAACGGGTCCGACTGCCGCAGCTCATGAGTCCGGGGCAGGGGCACTAGCCAAGCACCTCTTCGTTAACACCGCTAGGTATCCGAGATGCTCAGTTCGTTCCCCCTCCTAGCTAAAACCAGAGGTCCAGAGAGCAACGCAAAAAGCATCACCTCCAGATGGCCCTGGCTGGATAGCAATCCAGCGGATGACTTCCTTACAAATTCCAAAATGAAATCTTTCAGGAAGCCATCAAGCTTCTACTGGGTTGGGTCCCCGTGGGTTAAGCGTACGTCAGCGGATTCCTTCCCTACATTATTCCGACGGAATATTTTTGGGAAACAATCAGGCTTCTACTGACGTAGCCGCCCCCCCAGCTCAAAACTCCATGGATCAAGCTGAAACTACATACAGATGTGGCCTTTTAAAAAGCCCGCCTCGGAGATAAGAATGCCACGCAGACTCCCGGCAATCTGTGAGACTCTAACGAAGGGGGGTCAAATTGTTCAGCGCAGGAAATACAAAACCTGTAGAGGGCAGTTGTGTTTCATGTAGGCAGACGAGTCAACAATATGTGTTATTTTCTTTTGCCGGTGACATAAACAGTCACATCTGCGACTATCTCCGCTGTCATGGCTGGCTTTGTGGTACCGCTCGATGCAACTTTGGATTTCCTCAGGCGACGTTCGGTGTGTTGCGGAAAAAATGCTTCTGTTGGTTTGTTGATGGTAAACATCATTGTTGATGGGGTTATTAGCGATAGTTTATCAGTATTGCAGCAAATAGTTTGTTTTGTATTTGATAGTTTTGTATGTGCATCGCTTTTAAATCTGAATAAAGAGTGTTATTTGGTGTAATTATTGGTTTGTTTTTTATATATTATGGTGTAGTAGAGGATATGGCAAACAGCTCATCCTGAATGAAATCCCTCATTCCATATCTAAAGCATTTTGAGCGCAATATAAATGTATCATATTGTTATTCTTATTATATATGAATAATAAGCTAATTTATTTAATTTAATTAAGCTACATTTAAACAAAAAATTTGTTAAATGTTTTTTATAATTTTTTTGTTTAAATGTAGCTAAAATAAATTGATTGCGACCACTTACCTTAAATAAATTTAGTAAATTGAATGAATAGTTTTTTTCAGTGTGTGTTGTAAGATCTGTAAAGTGTTATCAGTCAATAAATATCTGTTTTAGTTTTCTATATCGTGTTTAAGTCATTATTTATATATTTTATAAAATACAATGTTATCTAAATACAATATGTGATGCTGAGGTATTTTGTAATATTTTTATTAAAAATAAGTTCCAGTTCATGTTCTCTTAACAATAAACACTGTTTAACACATGACTTTTAGTCTGATTATTTGCATTGAGCATATCGCAATATAGAGGTTGTTCTTATGTAGTTATGTACTAATTTAGCATTTTTGTCTGATTATTTGCCATTGAGGCATATCACAATAGAGAGATTAGCAGCCTGCGCGGCGCAGATGGATTGACACATGAGATCAATGTAACGCGAGAGTGATAAGCTTTTGAATGGCTCTCGTGGAACTTTGATGTCATAGATTGACTTGTCTGCGCAGTGCTGCATGCAGTCAAATACATGTAAACAATACGCCTGTTTCATTACATTCAGGCCGAATACAGATGCCCCTACACCAGGGGCGGTTCTAGACCTTTTTTAGGGTGGCTTCAGCCCCCCTGTGTGTGATCTCAGCCACCCTAAAACTATAAGGATAATTTTTACTTTCATAAATAAACAATAAAAATATGTTAAAATGCAGGACATGTCATCGATGAGAAAGAAAATTATTTATCAGTTTGATCCAAGAATTATGATTTTTTTTACTTTGCTTTTACGCGCGTGCGTTGTAATCTTTCAAAAGTGCGTCTTCAGCACTTGAACGGAGAAGTACAGGTACGCGCAGCGTGCACGCGCAGTCACAGCTGGAGACGTTTAGCTATAACGTTAATCGGCGGAAAGACGCAAAGACGGCAAGATGCCAGAGTTGTCATATAATATATAATATAAAACTCTTCTTTTAAATTCTCTCTGAGGGCTAAAACCCCCTAAAGATGAAATCCTAGAACCGCCCCTGCCCTACACTCGTATATATTAATATATACATGAATATCATTTATTAAAAAAAAAAAAACGGCATCACCCTCATGTCCTTGTGTACACGTAAAATAAAATATGAATTATTAAAAAAATAATTATGCATTATTTATAAAAAATAAAATATGCATTATTTATGTCTCCCCACAGTCTTTATTTTAGCTGCATCATAACATTTAGCCTTGATAGACCACTGACACAACCCCCAATACTAATCGATCTCCTCTGAAGGATTCAAAAGAAAAATGTTTTTTCCTGTTTTCACAATGTTATGGGGTGATTGCAGTTACTGTTTAACACTAGATTTACTGACTTTTTTATTTTCTGGTGCGGGTCCCAAGGTGTGATTCCCCCCTGTTGAGATTTTCACAGTTATTCCCCCATCACCCATGAGGCCTGGCTAGTAAATCTAGTGTTAAATGCTATTTACTGCATAACTTATAAACATTCATCTGAAATACCCTATAACTTATAAAAAATGGGTCGATATTGCATAACTTAATTTGACATATGTTGATATAACCAACTTAAATTTACAGCAATAAGTGGAAAGTTTTACGTAATCAAAAAATGGTTAATACAAAGCACAAGCTTTTTCTTGCAGTTACTTTGTTTAAATGCTATTTACTGCATAACTTAAAGGGTATTTCAGATGAATGTTTATAACTTATAAAAAATGGATCCAGAGCCGATCCTGACCTCCCTAAGCAAAATTCTGCTAAGGGGCCCTCCTACCTGACCCGTGAGCCATGTAAACCATTTGTCACACATTCACACTTGACAGCATCTCCTCTACTAACAAATTTCAGCATAGCACCTGTATGGTTTAGATAACTACTATTATTCATTTTATAAGCTGCATTAGGCCCCACTTAAACTGCCTCACTCAGATTCCTCTTTATAAATTTTCAAATATAAAATACTATTTATAATATGACTACACTACACTATAATACACTAGTAATAACAACTAGTGAATATGCAATAGCAGATGAACAATTATGTTTTTACTAGTGTAAAATGTAATTCCTGATATAAAAAATATGGTTACTACTAGAAATCACACTCTTAATATTTACATTTTAAGTATTGAAAACTGAATTGATATCAAAAATCCATATCATGTGAATGTATAAAAGCTAAAATGCTTGCCATACACTATCACTGTGTTTTATAGTATGCATTAGAGCCCTGATGGTTATTATTTACTGAGGAATGTGCATTCATATAGACCTGGCATTATGCTCATTCCAATGTAAATCCATTGGTTTCCATATTGCATTAACGTTGTTGTAACCTTGAGAGACTATAGGGGTGCCGAGCTCCTTTTCAGGGGTGCTGAAGCTAAGGTTATGATCAAAAGGCACACCGAGGCATGTCATTTTAAATGTCTTTATTATTATTATTATTATTATTATTATTATTATTATTATTATTGGGCTTTTAACTTTTTATTAAATGACAAATTCCTTTCACAAGATCATTATGGACTGTCCCTAGTCTCTCACCTGATTCTGTCTCTTTTCTTTTTTCATGTCCGTTGCGCACTGGCAAGCCACACACACAGACACACAGAGAGAGAGAGAGAGAGAGAGAGAGAGAGAGAGTGTAATGCTAGGAGTTCAGGAGTTAAGCCTGGTTCAGGTTAAATCCTCTGTGTGTGAGGAATGAACAAATACAGCAAAGTGAGTGAGTGTTTTCACACATACTGGTGATATACTGCGATATGTAGTTTATTTTCACTCTGGTCCAAACGCCAGGGCTTCCATGTTTCCAAAAGACGCACGTGACGTCATGTTTACATGACTCCCGATTGTTAAAATGAGTATCAAATTAACGATAAACTTTACCATCAGAGACACACGTACACACTACACAGGTACGCAGTTTATTTGCTGTTTTTGTTTCATGCTCTAGCAGTTAATAAACAGAACTGCATGCGTCTTGCGGAAGAACATTGTAACCGGCGCTACTTCTCACCGTTTATGACTATGGATGAGTCACTCAGGTCCTGTGCTACTCCACAGCGGCGGCGACCCGCTGGACTAAAATATTAATAAAAATTTTAGGGGTGCTGAGCTCCTTTTTAGCCTTGCCCATGCTACACAGTAAACATTGACACACGCTGTAAAACGAGGCAGGGGAGGCGGGGCCTTGCGTAATTTGCAGGCCCTACACAACTTGCGTATAGGGCCGATCGGCTCTGAATGGGTCGATATTGCATAACTTAACCCTCCTGCAGACCTCGTCTGAATTCCTATACAAATTAGGAGTGCTGAGTCAACTTGAACTTGTCTGTTTTGACTGCTTATAAAAAATGAAGTATATATGATAGCCTTTTTTTCACCTTTTTTGTCTAACTTGTTTACAACATATTAACATATATTTTGCAAAAAAATTTGTAATATTTGGTATAATAAACCTCATTAATATGCAAAAATTCCTAATTTTCTAGTAAAAAAAAAGAAATTTTGAATTATTTTCACTCTAGAGGCACAAAAGTTAATGCACAATTACAGGCTGGTATATTTCAAAGCCAGGAGATTGTTTTGAAACCATTTTGACCATTTTTAATGTCAGTAAATAATAATAATAATAATAATAATAATCATTTTCCCTTATGAGAAAAAATGAACACAAACTATATTAGAGCTAAATATATATTTTTTGAATAATAATAATAATAATAATAATAATAATAATAATAATAATAATAACAAATTGAATAACATGGTTTAGGCTTGTTAAGTACAAATTTACAGAACATCGATCAATACAGAACACAGCAGTGTCTTAATGAAATTAAAATGAGCCAGTATTTGTGCACCTGTAAATGTACAAAACGAATGCAGTACAGAAAGCAATGCAAATAAATGATTTTAGAGATATTTCTATAAATATCTCTAAAATAAATGATTAAAGTAACTTAATAAAATCTCTTAATGTCACTTATGTTATGTTATGCCTAACTTGAACTGTGATTTCCTTTATATTTTACATTGCTATTATTTGAGTAAATGTAGGCAACATATAATAAGAAGAAGAATGTTTCAAACGTCTTTATAATTATATTTTATTGTGGATGTTTTCTCACAATTCTGATGTAACGTGAAGTAAAATAAAAAATCTATTTTTTTAAATGTAAATTAATAATATAAACATATTATACAATCTTAAAAAACCTTTGAGTGCTTAAGAGAAACAGGATTCTTATGCGCCACCTGGTGGATATTCTGTGAAGCGAAACACATTAGGGTGATTGCTAAGATAGTCCCCCCGAACAGAAGTGCCGCAAGCCGCGGCAAACTGCGGCAAGAATTGCAGAATGCCGTGGCAAAAGACGTTCGTTTTTAAAGGCCACATCTGTATCTATGTGAAACGTTTTCCCAAGGAGGGTAGAAATGTTAAATTGCTTGTGTGTTCTTTATTTTGATGTCTACTGAAACAGTAGATCATGACGCACACGGCAAAAAAACGGCATGTCGATAGCTCGAACAGTTGCCGAGATATTAGCCTTTGATTCTGTTCCCAGAATCCCCTCTGTGCATTTAGGCGGAGCCCATGTTCAAATGGCGCCATCTGCAGCATTAATTATGTATTTTTTGGATATAATTAATAGAAATACATAAGTAAATATAATTATGAATAAAATATATATAAAAATATGATTTAGAGTCCGGATTAGTGTAGTATTCTAAATTGGAATGATTCTAATTAGGTTTTGGGTGATTTTATTTTGATTTAGGGTCCTAATTTCAATTTCAAGTGGGTTTGGGTTAATTTTTTAATTTTTAGGGATTGTATTACATGATAAATATTTTAGAGTTTCGATTAGGGGTATTTAGAGCCAAATTGCATTGTCAAGGAAACAGAGTCCGGATTAGCGTATTAGTCCAAATTAAAATTATCCCAATCAGGTTTATTTAATTGTAATCAATTAAAATTAAATTGATTAACAAGATCATTTGAACCATTAACCAATTAACAAATAAATCAATTAATAAGCTACATTAATCTAACAATTATATTAATTAATTACAATTATTACAATTATCCAATAATTGCCTATATCCCTCCCACAGGTATTGCTCCCTGTCCCATATTACTATGGCGCTGCCTTTATCCGCAGGCTTAATGACAATCTGCTTGTTTTCTCTTAGCTCTTTTAGAGCATTCATTTCCCCCTGGCTGAGGTTAGGCTGCTCCTGGGGCACTTTGAACTGTTTAAATTGTTTTAAATCAGTTTGGAGTAATGTGTGAAGTTCTGCAGGTAATTTGTCCTCCGGTGGGACCCAATCTGATTTGGGTGTGAAAGGAGGGGGATTCGAGTCTGTCTCGTTTTGGAAGTAAGCAGCCAGTTTGATTCTCCTGTGGTATTGTTGGAGATCGTATTGTGTTTGTATTTCATGATGTTTTCTGCCCATCATGCCTGATGGGATGAATGTCAACCCTTTCATGAGCAGACTAAGTTGTGGGGGAGTGATCTGAAATTTCCTAGATAGAATTAACACATTCCGGTTCCCCTCCTGTGCATGCAGGCTTGCGGGGATATCTATTTTAAAAAATGAAGCCAGTGATTGAGTATGTTTTTGGCTGTGTCCGCTGTCCAGTGTATATTGTCACTCTCCGTGTGAAACTCAGATCTGGACAGGGATGGGATGTGTTTCAGGTTGGCTAGGATGTGTCTATTCAGGATTGTTAGTTGTGTCTGCTCTTTTGTTGGGAGCTTTCCTGAATAATTCACCTCCGGCACCCAAATTTGTGCATCTGTTTGATAGCAGTGTCTTTAGCATTTTGCGTTCGGCTGTTAATACCCAGTGACAGGATCACGTGTTCCACATCAGTGGAGGAAGCATTTTTATTGATCACTGTCTCTATGTGCCTGAAAGTGGCACCTGGATAGCTCTCTATTTGGAGATTCGTGTTTTTAAATGGTGGGAATTTGGACAGGTTAGAATCACCGACAATCAGCCATTTTTTACGGACAGTGAGCTTCCAGTCGATCATCTTTCTGGACGTATTTATGTGTCTATTGGGCCCGTCCCCTGGGGAGTCACATTGTGCTCCCAAGGGAGTGCCGAGATCAATATTTAAGCGGGCTTGTGTGGCTGTCCTAAGGCTGGTGATTTTGTCAGGGCTCAGGCTCACCCTCTGTGATTTTCAATTCCACATCCCTCGCCTTCATTGACAAGGTCCTCTTCCTCATCCCTATTGAGACACGAGTGTGGGGTACGTTGTTCTTTAGGGGAGGCAGGAATATTTAACTCCACAGCCAAATGGCTATCTAAGTCCTCCTGTCTCATGGGGGACCAGTCATTCTGTGGCTCCGTCATGGTGGACGCAATTTTTGTCTGTCTTTCTGGTTGTGGGGTGGATGTCTCAGTCAAAGGCTGTGTATCTGTCTCCCTGTGTACAACAGCCTGCACCACTATAGTATTTTTAGCCACTGTTTTTTCTGTAGGGGGAGGAGTGGGAGAGATATTTTCATTCCCCACTGTCTCACGCCGTTCCTCAGAGTCAGTAGACAAAACTGTGGTCTGCCACTTCTCCCCTGCCAATGCATAAGCTTCATGTATGGATTTATCTTTTAATCTCATACCTAAACTCCGTTTTGCCCACAAGATGGCAGTATTGAAGCATTTATCCCAGTCCTGGGAAGAAAAATTTAGCCAAGAGTTTAGCCATTTCTTGTACTAATGCATCCTCATAGTGGTTTTTTAGGATAAGCATGGTTGTGTATGCCCAATTTTTTGCATTGCCTTCAATGAGAGCCTGTGTTGTGGAGTTTGACAAGGCTGGCCTGATGACATCTGCCAGATTTTTTTCAATTTTTTGAATTCCAATCGGCTGATCCTTGCTAACATTGTTTTGGTGGTGTACAAGTTTGATGATGTTGAGAGTAATGTATTGGTTTTTGTGATGAAGTCAGGATCATCTGAACCTTCATTTTCTCTGTTCTGTTCATAATGTGTGTTTTTGTTTTGCAGGTGAGGACGAAATCCACGTGGGTGAATTTGCTGTCTTTTCTGTGGTTCCCTTATGAGGGTTTTTTTCACCGGGACAAAGGTGCCAGGCCCAAAGCGGGCCCGGGTTTCCAAAAATTTTTTTGGCCTATCAGACCTTCGATGAGGATTGTTACGGTAAGTATTGGCTGCCCTGCTGTGGCTGCCATATTTGACTGCGTTGGCATAAGAGAGAACTCTCTCTTCTCATGCCTGACGTTCCATTCTGCCGTGATGGTAGGGCATAGGCCAGACAGTGGGCTGAGTGGCGTGTCTGCGCCTGTGTGTCACCACTGTCCACCTGTCTTTTTCTGGCAGAATTATTTTTGTTTTAAGAAAAATGTTCAATATATATTTGTTTTTTGAAATGGAAAAGTGTGAACAAGCCGTTGCAACGTTTCGGTTCACTTGGAACCTTCTTCAGGCTGGCTTGTTCAAAAAAATTTTTGAAAAGAGAAAAAAAATAAATCAAATTGAAAAATAAATGGATTAAAAGAAAAATTAAATTGGAAAATAAATGAATTGGAAAATAAAAGGGTTGAGAAAACAGAAAATGAGGAAAATGTATAGATTTTCTTTGGAAATAGTAATAATGTCAGGAGTCTTAGAAGCTTTCTCTCTCAGAGCTAGAAGCAATGAATGAGGTCTGACCCCTCGGTTGTCTGTCCCCGTGGCTCGGGGGCGGGACTGAATTCAAATGGCCCAATGGGGGCCTCTTTCCCTCTGAATTTGAGAATCCCTTCTTGGGTTAGGGTTAGGGGTTAGGGTTAGGTTTTTGGAAGTATACAATGACTCCCCCCATCACAGGGTCTTAACCTGCGCGGTTTGAATAGGGAGACAAGGGAAAGGCACGGGCCGACGCATGTTATTGCACAGCTATCGCTCTGTCAACTTTGTTTTGGTTGAGACCCCACTGGGTTTTTGAGAGAACAAGGGAGGTGAGCCACCGGAATGAGTGGGTCAATCTCCAATGTTAGCAAGTTTTAAGGTTTTTAATTCAGGTATGTTTACATTTATTTATTTATTTATTTATTTATTTAAAAAAATATATTAGAATTATTGGCCTATTTAAGGGGTTAAAAACAAACATTTTATGAATTTTAGGACACACAAAGGCGTTTCGGCCTTTGATCACTGTACACCCTCCTCTGAGGCGGCCAGCCACAGGTCGATCAAGCCTCGGCTTGTGTCCCATGTCCAATCAGAAGTTGAGTATTGCTAAAGCTAAGTAACTCCTCCGTATTGGTGGAGTCAATGAACTATTTTGCCTATTAACCTATTTTATCTCTTTATTATTTTTTTATTTTTTTATAACATCTATCATTTACACCTAAAAGATGAGAGCGGTCGTGAAGGAGAGCAGAGTGAGTTTAGGCGTGAAAGAGGCCTTTAGAGTGAGTTTAGGTGTGAAATTGATGTTTTTGGTTTAAGATACTGGTTATGTATTAGCTACAAGCAATACACTATCTTTCCCTATCTTATTTTAGTTTCTCCTATTTATTGTTATAATTATAGACAGTAATAGTAGCAAAATTACAGTGCCAAGATTACTTGAGTAGTTTTTCTATCCAACTGTTCGCCAGACTATTTTCTAAGAAATTTAAAACATTAGGAAGGTAATCTGGTGTGAGTGCAGTGAGGTGCATGATGGACTGTCGTGTGGTTGGTGCTAGCCACCAGTAGAAGACTTGGCCCCATTTAAGGTCTGTTGGCCCCAGACCACCGCCCTGCGTGCTGTCCTAGTGGACCCAGGGAGGCCGGCAACTTACCTCACCTCCCCCAGAATGTCTCTCGTTAACACCGCAAGGTTTCCCGAGACAACCGGGCAGGGTCAGCGAACGTGTCCGTGAAAGGAGTCCAACGCCGTCCTAGAAGACCCGTGGAGGCCGAAAACTCACCTTGGAGGCCGAATACTCACCTGGGGTCTGCGAACGGGTCCGACGGCCGCAGCTCACGAGTCCGGGAAGCGTGGCAGGGGCACTAGCCAAGCACCTCTTCGTTAACACCGCTAGGTATCCGAGATGCTCAGTTCGTTCCCTGTCCTAGCTAAAACCAGAGGTCTAGAGCGCAACGCAAAATGCATCACCTCCAGATGGCCCTGGCTGGGTAGCAATCCAGCGGATGACCTCCTTACGAATTCCAAAATGAAATCTTTCAGGAAGCCATCAAGCTTCTACTGGGTTGGGTCCCCATGGGTTAAGCGTACGTCAGCGGATTCCTTCCCTACGTTATTCCGACGGAATAGTTTCGGGAAACAATCAGGCTTCTACTAACGTTCTTCTACTAATATTAGCCTTTGATTCTGTTCCCAGAATCCTCTTTGTGCATTTAGGCGGAGCCTAGGTTGAAATGGCGTCATCTGCAGCATTAATTATGTATTTTTTGGATATAATTAATAAAAATACTTAAGTAAATATAATTAGGAATAAAATATATATAAAAATACGATTTAGAGTCCAGATTAGTGTAGTATTCCAATTTGGAACGATTCCAATTAGGTTTGATTTTAAGATTTTAAGATATTATTTTGATTTAGGGTCCCAATTTCAATTTCAAGTGGGTTTGGGTTAATTTTTTTAACCCAAATTGCGTTGTCAAGGAAACAGAGTCCGTATTAGTCCAAATTAAAATTATCCCAATCAGGTTTATTCGATTTTTAATCAATTAAAATTAAATTAACTTGAACCATTAACCAATTAATAAGCTACATTAATCCAACAATTATATTAATTAATTACAATTTTAATCAATCAATTTAGTCAATTCAATTAACTAGTTAGGTCGAATTAGGTAATCAAGTTCTTTTTTTTTTTTTTTTTTTTTTTTATTGAAAAAGCAATAATCACAAATACAAGAATGTATACAGAAATTCTCCATTTTCCTTTTTCAAACAACAAAGAGCAGACACTCCCACCCCACCACCCAAAACAAAAACAAACCCCCAGACAAAGACACACACACACACACACACACTCACGCGCGCACGCACAAACACCCCCTGTTAAAACAACTGAAGAAACGGAAAAAAAGGTTATGCATACAGTCCAATTATTGACTGAATTAGAACTCTAATCAGGTAACACCTGTAGTCTCCTAAAGTAAGAAATAACAGGTTGCCACTTGCAAAAAAAGGTATCAGTAGAACCCCTCAGTGTATATTTTATTTTCTCCAACTTAAGAAAGAACATCAGATCCTTAAACCACTGAGAGATGGAGGGACATCTTATTGCCTTCCAGTGCAGAAGTATACAACATCTGGCCAACAAAGATGAGAAGGCTAAAACATCTTTGAGTACAGAACTCAGTGATACTGACTCATTGGTAATACCAAATATAGCGATCAGAGGGCATGGCGTCAATTGCACTTCAAATATGGAGGACATAATGCCGAAAAAACCTGTCCAGAATGCGTGTAATTTTGGGCACAGAAAAAACATATGACTTAGATGACAGGGGGAAGCATGACATCTGTCACATCTGTCCTCTACCCCAGGATAGATTTTTGCCTGTTTAGATTTGGAAAAATGAATTCTATACAAAACCTTAAACTGAATGAGACTGAGGCGGGCACAGGAAGTGGTAGACCGTATCCTATCTACGGCTTTCTCCCAACGTTCGTCGCCTAACTGCAGCCCTAACTCCTCCTCCCAAGCGGTCCTGGTTTTATCTATATTACAGCTATTGAGAGATAAAATGAAAATGTATATCTGGGAAATCAAGCTACGCTGGTGTGGAGTGAACATGACTAAACTCTCCCATGGTTGCTTGGGGGGTACAGAGGGAAAATTGGGAAGGCATTTAGATACAAAGCTGCGGACTTGGAGATAACAAAAAAAATGAGCTGAAGGCAGCCCATACTCCAAGGACAGGCTGGCAAAACTTCTAAAGATGCCATCTTCATACAAATCATAAAGTTGCTTGATGCCTTTTTCGTGCCATAGTGAAAAAGCTGAATCTAAAAAAGACGGGGGGAACAAATGATTTTTATTCAGGGGGCCCAGTGCTGATAGAGTCCTAAATTTAAAATGACGCCTAAACTGAAACCAAATCTTAAGTGTGTTCAGTACGACTGGATTGTCAGTGTATTGAGATGGTTTGATCGGAAGGAGTGAGCAAAGCAGAGCTGATACAGAGGATGATCTACAAGACAGTAGCTCCAGATTGCACCAAGTGGATTCCGTTGAATTGGTCCAGGAGTTTAGTTTTTGGATATGTGCAGCCCAGTAGTATATTTGAAAATTGGGCAAAGCAAGCCCACCACTGAGCCTACATCTCTGCAATAGAGTCTTACGGATTCTGGGAGGTTTTCCACCCCAAAGAAAAGAATTAATGATTCTATCTAAAGAATCAAAAAAGTACTTAGGTAAAAATAATGGAAGCGATTGAAAAAATAAAGAAACTTGGGCAGAACAATCATTTTAACTGCATTGATTTTTCCCATTAAAGACAGAGGTAGACTGCTCCACCTCTGAAAATCCGACTTCATGTCTGCCACAAGCGGAGCAAGATTGGCATGAAAAAGTTTGGGTAAGGAACGGGTCACCGTAATACCAAGGTATTTAAAGCCTGAACAGTTGAATTTGAACGGCAGATTCAGGTGCTGAAGTTGTAGAGCGGTATTGTTTACCGGATAACACTCACTCTTAAGAAAATTCAGTTTATATCCTGAAAAAGAGCCAAAATCATTTAAGATAGATAAAATAACAGGAACAGAGCTTGCAGGATCCGTCACATATAGCAACAAATCATCGGCATATAAGGATACCTTATATTCTGCCCCCTTGCGAGTTATACCTTTAAAGGCTAATGAGGATTTAAGTTTAATGGATAATGGCTCAATGGCAAGAGCGAATAGCAGTGGTGACAGTGGGCACCCCTGCCGGGTTCCACGCCCGAGACTGAAATAATCAGAGCTAATATTATTTGTACGAACACTGGCTTGCGGGGATTTATAAAGGAGGCGGATCCAGGAGACAAATGCATCACCAAACCCAAATTTCTTCAATACCGCAAACAGGTATTCCCACTCGACTCTATCAAACGCTTTCTCAGCATCCAATGAAACGACAACCTCAGGAAACGGAGATGACTGCTTAGAGTAAATTATATTGAAAAGTGTACGAGTGTTAAAAAATGAATGCCGCCCTTTTATGAATCCAGTTTGCTCCATAGATATGATACGTGGTAGTACATTTTCTAACCGGGATGCAATTACTTTTGCCAACACTTTCACATCGGCATTCAGCAGTGACAGCGGTCTGTACGACCCGCACAGGTTGGGATCCTTGCCCTTCTTCAAGAGAAGGGCTATTGAGGCTTGATTAAAAGAGGGTGGTAGCACGCCCAGATCCAGAGATTCATTGAACACACCAAGAAGCAGCGGTGCCAATTTATCGCAAAACTTTTTTAAAAATTCAACTGGAAAACCATCTGGGCCTGGAGCTTTGTTAGCCTGCATTGCCTTTATTGAAGCTCTGACTTCTTCAACAGATAGTGGGGAGTCCAAGTCCCTTGTGGAGACCGTATCAATAACAGGAAAATCAACACTTTGAAGGAAATCACCCAGTCTCTTATTATCAGTAAGGCATTCAGATCTATAAAGAGCAGAGTAATATGACTCAAATACTGCATTAATCTCTATGGGATCGGTAACGATAACATTTGAGTCATTATTAATCTGCGGTATTAGGCGTGATGCAGCCCGCCGTCTTAGCTGATGTGCTAACAATCTGCTTGGTTTATCACCGTATTCATAATACGATCCACGAGTTTGTAATAGCATGCGTTCAGTTTCTTTAGTGGAGAGGAGATCGAATTCTGCTTGTAACTCAACACGTTGCTTGTATAGCTCTGGAGAAGGGTTGGACGCGTAGCTCTGATCGAGTTGGCTGATAGCTGATGAAATTTCCCTGAGTTTAGCTCTGTGCTTCCGATTCATGAAAGCAGAGTACGAAATGATTTGCCCCCTGAGATAGGCTTTCAGAGTCTCCCATAATAACGAGCACGGAGTAGAGTCAAAACGATTAAACAACAAGAATTCATCAATCGCTTCAGAAATAGACGCACAGAAATCCTTGTCTGCTAGGAGATGCAAATTAAACCGCCAAGGAGACTGTGTAGGTCTATGGGTTAAGAATTGGATATCCAACGCTAGAGGAGCATGATCAGAGATCACAATGCCCAAATAATCCGCAGATACAACGGAGTGATTAAGATGGCTATCAATAAAAAAATAATCAATTCTGGAATATGAATGATGCACAGGGGAGAAAAATGAGAATTTCTTGATCCCGGGGTTGCGATATCTCCAAGGGTCTACCAAACCGTTTTGTGACATGAAATCGGAAAACGATTTAGACATTGCAGATTGGGATACAGCACGAGAACTAGAACGATCCAAAACAGGGTTCAAAACACAATTCAAATCACCACCAAGAATGATCAAATGGGTATTTAAAAAAGGAAGGCTACTCAGTAACCTATTGGCAAAATCAGGGTCATCAAAATTTGGAGCGTAAATATTAACCAGCAAAACCTTGGTCTGCATCAACATACCAGCCACGATGACATATCTGCCATTCCTATCTGCAATTATATGGGCAGGTGAAAACTGTATACTTCTATTTACTAGGATGGCCACCCCTCGTGCCTTAGAATTAAAATTGGAGTGGAAAGTTTGACCCACCCAGGGACGATGAAGCCTATGATGATCCTTGACCCGGAGGTGTGTTTCCTGTAAAAATATTATGTCGGCGTGTAAGCGTTTCAGGTGGGTAAAAACCCTAGACCGTTTAATAGGATTACCCATGCCCCTAATATTCCAACTAAGGAACCGGACAGATGCACCACTGCCAGCTAAACGTGGGCCAGTATTAGTGTCAGCCATTCATCCAAAAACAACTACAGAAAAAAAATGAAAACAGGACCTGTGAAGCCAGGGGGATCCCCATCCCCCCACCCCTGTGCGCGCGCATCCGACACTTAAACACAAACATACACCCAACACACAAGTAGAGTCCCCATTCTAACATTAACCCCAGGGGACAGCAACACGAACTATCAAAATAGAAACCTATCGCCACCCACACAAATAAATGTGCTAACGACACGGAGAACAAGCCTATCATAAGCAAAGAGAAGGCTCCAGCAGATTTAACTCAACAGAAATTACGAGCAACTATATCTGGTAAACGGCTTCTCTCCCCCCCTCCCCCCACATACATATATAAACAAAGTTTCTAGAGGAAAACAAATTCCCGAAATAAATTGACCGAGCATTTATTAATCAAACACTAAGTTTTCAGGATCACTTACACTTTGAGTCCCGTAAAAATAACACTTAAATACACCAAAAGAGAAAGAAAAAAACGAACACAACGCCACACAAAGTGCGTAAAGTTAAAGTTAAAGACCAGCATCACCACACGAAGTAAACATCGCCTCCAACAGCGACAGAAATAAATAAATAAATAAAAATGTTCACACTTTAAACAGTTTGGATAGTTTCTATATACTTGCTGGCTTCGTCAGGTGAAAGAAAATCTTTGCCCACACCATTGTGTGTAATACGTAGCCGCGCTGGATAAAACAACCCGTATCGCACACCTTCAATGCCACGGAGCTGCCGCCGCACTTCGTTGAAGGCAGCCCGGGCTTTTGCGGTTTTTACCGTATGGTCAGGAAAGATAGAGATATTCAGGCCCTTAAACTGAATTCGCTGTAATTCTCTGGCGCGCCGTAAGACATCAAGACACTCGCTATGATAGTGAAATTTGGCCACAATGGCTCGTGGTTGTTCACCAGGCTTTGGTACGGGCTGTAGAGTGCGATGTGACCTGTCCAAAACCGGCTCCTTTTCCAGACTTAGTGCCTCCCTCAACAGCGCGGCAACACTCACGACAGTGGAGCTATTGGGACCCTCCGGAACACAGATTATCCGGACATTATCGCGCCGTGACCTAGCTTCCAGATCTTCGCATTTGGTCTCCAGTTTTTTGAATTCAACAGTAAGACGTTGCATGTCACGTTGCATTACAGCGATATCATCGGTGCAAACAGAAAGTGAGCGCTCCATCTCAACTACGGTGCCCTTTAATTCCCGCACCGCAGCCTCATTCGCAGCTTTATCGCTAGATAGCTGCACCTTCACCGCCTGCAGCTCCGACTTTATTGTTAATAATTCGTCTCCCAATGTGCCTTCCAATGTACGTAGTTCAGCCTTAAAAACCTTGGTGATTTCGGACCTCAAAAAGGACAGCAGCTCTGACTTTAATGAGTCAATATCAGCCTTAGAAGCTGCCTGTGACACGATGGACCCTTCACACGTAGGTGGATCATGTGAAGGCGAAGTCGTAACTGTTGCACCAGGCCGCATCTGCGACTGAGTCGCGCTACGGGTCTTAGTAGTTTTACCAGACATCATAATTACCTCTAGATTCAAATATCCAATCAACGAAGGCAAAACGAGGGATTAAGAGCAAAAACAAAAGTGAAAAGCTTGAAATAATAACAATTCTAACAATAAACCACCGGAGCCTCCTAACCCCACGTCCTACTCCATGGCAAGCTAGACAGCGCCCCCCGGTAATCAAGTTCTATGTATTAGGTCTGTTTTAGATGTAGAGTTACTAGATCCAATTCAAGATGTTTTTTTGGGTCAATTTTGAAAGTTATCTTTTGCAAATAAGTTTTGGATTTTGTTTTTAGGTTTTTTTAGAGCCAAATTGTAATATTAGGGAATTTTAGGGCCAAGACTGGTTGGGTTTGGAGTCTGGTTAGCCTAGCGGTCCGAATTGGAGTTTATCGGTTATGGTTAGGGT